>NC_090437.1:1338531814-1338871037 GCF_031143425.1 Pleurodeles waltl
TCGCACACAGAACAGGTACAGCACAGGCTGCAGCAGTGCACGGTTCCCTCACGCACAGAACAGGTACAGCAGAGGCTGCAGCATTGCACGGTTTCTTCGCACACAGAACAGGTACAGCACAGGCTGCAGCAGTGCACGGTTCCCTCACACACACAGAACAGGTACAGCACAGGCTGCAGCAGTGCACGGTTCTCTGATGCACAGAACAGGTATAGCACAGGCAGCATTGCACGGTTCCTTCGTACACAGAACAGGTACAGCACAGGCTGCAGCAGTGCACGGTTCCTTCGCACACACAGAACAGGTACAGCACAGGCTGCAGCAGTGCATGGTTCCTTCGCACACAGAACAGGTACAGCACAGGCTGCAGCATTGCACGGTTCCCTCACACACACAGAACAGGTACAGCACAGGCTGCATTGCACGGTTCCCTCACACACACAGAACAGGTACAGCACAGGCTGCAGCAGTGCACGGTTCCTTCGCACACAGAACAGGTACAGCACAGGCTGCAGCAGTGCACGGTTCCCTCGCACACAGAACAGGTACAGCACAGGCTGCAGCATTGCACGGTTCCTTCGCACACAGAACAGGTACAGCACAGGCTGCAGCATTGCACGGTTCCCTCACACACACAGAACAGGTACAGCACAGGCTGCAGCAGTGCACGGTTCCCTCACATACACAGAACAGGTACAGCACAGGCTGCAGCAGTGCACGGTTCCTTCATACACAGAACAGGTACAGCACAGGCTGCAGCAGTGCACGGTTCCCTCACACACAGAACAGGTACAGCACAGGCTGCAGCAGTGCACGGTTCCTTCATACACAGAACAGGTACAGCACAGGCTGCAGCAGTGCACGGTTCCCTCACACACAGAACAGGTACAGCACAGGCTGCAGCAGTGCACGGTTCCCTCACACACACAGAACAAGTACAGCACAGGCTGCAGCAGTGCACGGTTCTCTCACAGACACACACAAACAACAGGTACAGCACAGGCAGCAGCAGTGCACGGTTCCTTCGCACACAGAACAGGTACAGCACAGGCTGCAGCAGTGCACGGTTCCCTCACACACACAGAACAGGTACAGCACAGGCTGCAGCAGTGCACGGTTCCTTCATACACAGAACAGGTACAGCACAGGCTGCAGCATTGCACGGTTCCCTGACACACAGAACAGGTACAGCACAGGCTGCAGCACTGCACGGTTCCTTCGCACACAGAACAGGTACAGCACAGGCTGCAGCAGTGCACGGTTCCTTCGCACACAGAACAGGTACAGCACAGGCAGCAGCAGTGCACGGTTCCCTCACACACACAGAACAGGTACAGCACAGGCTGCAGCATTGCACGGTTCCCTCACACACAGAACAGGTACAGCACAGGCTGCAGCAGTGCACGGTTCCTTCGCACACAGAACAGGTACAGCGCAGGCTGCAGCAGTGCACGGTTCCCTCACACACACAGAACAGGTACAGCACAGGCTGCAGCATTGCACAGTTCCCTCACACACACAGAACAGGTACAGCACAGGCTGCAGCAGTGCACGGTTCCTTCATACACAGAACAGGTACAGCACAGGCAGCAGCAGTGGACAGTTCCCTCACACACACAGAACAGGTACAGCACAGGCTGCAGCATTGCACGGTTCCCTCACACACAGAACAGGTACAGCACAGGCTGCAGCATTGCACGGTTCCCTCACACACACAGAACAGGTACAGCACAGGCTGCAGCAATGCACGGTTCCTTCGCACACAGAACAGGTACAGCACAGGCTGCAGCATTGCACGGTTCTCTGATGCACAAAACAGGTACAGCACAGGCTGCAGCAGTGCACGGTTCCTTCGCACACAGAACAGGTACAGCACAGGCTGCAGCAGTGCACGGTTCCTTCGCACACAGAACAGGTACAGCACAGGCTGCAGCAGTGCACGGTTCCTTCGCACACAGAACAGGTACAGCACAGGCTGCAGCAGTGCACGGTTCCCTCACGCACACAGAACAGGTACAGCAGAGGCTGCAGCATTGCACGGTTCTCTGATGCACAGAACAGGTGCAGCACAGGCAGCAGCAGTGCACGGTTCCTTCGCACACTGAACAGGTACAGCACAGGCGGCAGCAGTGCACGGTTCCTTCATACACAGAACAGGTGCACCACAGGCAGCAGTGCACGGTTCCCTCACACACACAGAACAGGTACAGCACAGGCTGCAGCATTGCACGGTTCCTTCGCACACAGAACAGGTACAGCACAGGCTGCAGCAGTGCACGATTCCCTCACGCACACAGAACAGGTACAGCACAGGCTGCAGCATTGCACGGTTCCCTCACACACAGAACAGGTACAGCACAGGCTGCAGCATTGCACGGTTCCTTCGCACACAGAACAGGTACAGCACAGGCTGCAGCAGTGCACGGTTCCTTTGCACACAGAACAGGTACAGCACAGGCTGCAGCATTGCACGGTTCCCTCACACACACAGAACAGGTACAGCACAGGCTGCAGCATTGCACGGTTCCTTCGCACACAGAACAGGTGCCCCACAGGCAGCAGCAGTGCACGGTTCCTTCGCACACAGAACAGGTACAGCACAGGCTGCAGCAGTGCACGGTTCCCTCACACACACAGAACAGGTACAGCACAGGCTGCAGCATTGCACGGTTCCTTCATACACAGAACAGGTACAGCACAGGCTGCATTGCACGGTTCCCTCACACACACAGAACAGGTACAGCACAGGCTGCAGCAGTTCACATTTCACTCACATAGAACAGATACTGTATTGACAATAGCAGTTAAGGTCCCTGCTGACAGATTTGTCGAGGCGAGGAAGGAGCCACCTATATATAGTCCGCCAGGTTACAATGCTCTCCAGGGGCCACCCCAGGTATGCGTTGGATGGAGACAGGCGTGGCGTGAGACCTGTTCAGTGCACACAGGAGCAACAGGCCCAGTGCACGGCTGGCCATGGTGAGAGGAGACTGCTCAGGTGTGATAAGAGGGGGTGTAAATCTCGGCATGCGCTGAATACACTTTGGGGATAATTTACAAAGATTTTGTGTCACGTTTGTGTCATTTTTGGGAAAAGGCTTGATAAATAATCATTCTAGATATTTACTAGGCCACACAAACCACTTTGCATGTTTAGTAAATAGAAAGTAACACAAGTCCTAGCACTGCCTTGCGTTACTTGTGTCAGGGAGGCGTTCCGTGGGTGGAGCATGAGCATCCCACGCATCCACGCACAGATTATGGCGCATCCCCAGGTTTATTAAAGGTATCTAGGACTGGATCAAAGTGCCCCGCCTCACTGAACCAGAGGTACTAAGGAGAAATATCTCTATGTCTCCTTGTTACTTCCTCTTTACCTGTGATGTATTCTGCAGCACAGACAGAAAGAGGGAAATGCTTTTTATGCAGTCCCCTCCTGACTACAGAAACAATCCTGCCTGAAACATCATGGTGCAGGGGTGCCTGCGTTGCTGCTCTGCTGCACACATTGCCCCTGCGCAGGGAGACAGCAGACATAAGCCATACCTTAGTTGATAAGGCACATTCTCCCCTTCACGCAATGCAGCACAGCAACTTTGCTTGCTGCCCTGTCTTGTGCGAAAAATTAGTAAATATACCCCTGTATACACTACACTTGAAGCACCATGGAGTCCCTCTTAGAGTAAACAAGTGGTAAACCCCAGGCACGCCCTGGCTGCACTAAATATTCTACACTAAATGCACTGTAGAGCCTAAATGAGAGTAATGGATAGACAACTCCACGCATGCACTGGCTGCCGCAATATACACAACACTATACCATGCACCATTGAGAACTGCTAAAAGTAAAATATAGGTGAAGCCCCAGGCTTGCCCCACCATACAGTCCTCCTGAGAGAGAAGCGAACCCCAGGTGTGTGCTGGATACACAACAGCACAATCAGGTTCATATTTATCATGGGTTTGCGTCGCGTAGCACAAGGACGACGCAAAACCTACAATGATGTTAACCAAGCGTTGAGTGGCTCTTCATGGCTTAGTAAATGTGGAGCAATGCAAGGCAGTGCAAGTTGTTGCATTGCGCTACTCTGCCAGAGGGAGGTGTTACATGGGTGAAGCGTGGGTGTTCCCACTCGTTCAACCATGTATTTTGGGGCATTAGAGGTAGACCTGGGAATGTGTCAACATGCCACACTTCCCCAGGGGAGTTGTAACGAAGAGAAACAACTTAATTTCTCTGTGATTGTGCCTCTTAGGATTGTTGTGTTAAGAAAGCTGCCCCTCCTGCACAAAACCAAACCTGCCTACAACGCAGGCACCCTTGCACCGTAGTGCAAGGGTGGCTGCGTTGGTGGTAGGCAGCACATAGTGCGGCAACACTGACAGAGGGCATATAATGTTTAATATGGCACATTCCTGCCCTCTCCCTTTCATGCAGCGCAGCAACGTAGCTTGTTGAGTTGCGTGAACATTTGAAAAATATGCCCCTCAATGTACCAGAGTCCTCCTCAAAGAAAAGTGTATCCCAGGAATACACTATATACACTACACTAGATGCACCGTAGTGTCCCAATAAGGTTAATAAAGGGACAAACCCCAGGAATGGCTGCTGCTCTATATATTCTGTGTGTATCGTGAACACAGTGGTCCCTCAAGGCTCTATATCTCATCCCTACTTTTCAACATCTACATGAAGTCATTGCAGATAAGTATCTAATAATTTCAGCTCACATGCTATAAGTAAGCAGATGAGACACAAATACTTCCGAAACTGGAAAGCCCCAAAGGTATTGGGAACTCAACACCTTCAGTTGCCTCAGAGCCGTTGATCAGTGGATGACATGGAGCCATCGCAAACTGAATGTTTCCAAAAGTGAAATACTCACATGCGGAGATTGGAAAAATGATGGCCCACTCTGTGCCTGGCCTGACATTCTGGGACCACCTCCTAAAGAGTCCTAATGAAAGGACTCTCAGTTAACAATGAATGCCCAAGTGGACAAATTAGCAAGATCAAGCTTCATCACCATGAAAACTCTGCAACACATCTTCCCCCCACCTCAGATTTCCACACAAGTTACAAGCTACTATGGGCCTGATTCTAACTTTGGAGGACGGTGTTAAACCGTCCCAAAAGTGGCGGATATACCACCTACCGTATTACGAGTTCCATAGGATATAATGGACTCGTAATACGGTAAGTGGTATATCCGCCACTTTTGGGACGGTTTAACACCGTCCTCCAAAGTTAGAATCAGGCCCTATCTCTCTTGTACTATCCAAACTGGATTACGTCAATGGTCTCTACCACAGATAACCTCTATTAACTCTTCCGTCCTCGGTCCCTCCTTTGACTCATTCCAAACCGCATCTCACTAGTATGATCTCCGTAATAACCCTTTCTAGACTTTTCTCTCCTGTATCCCTCCTTTGACTCACCCCAAACCTCATCTTGCTACTATGATCTCCGTATTAACCCCTTCTAGACTCTTCCGTCCCCTATCCCTTCTTTGACTCAGCCCAAACCTCATCTTACTACTCTGATCTCCGGAATAACTTTCTAGACTCTTCCGTCCTCCATCCCCCCATTATCCTACCCATTCAAACTAACAGACTCAGGTGTCCACCGCTCAAATTAACAATTTATATTTCCCTCAGCTAATCCACCACTAATCCTTTGGGTTCAGGAGTACCGCGCTACTCTCCGAGAAGTGCTTCGACGCCTTATCATGGGTAGTAAGCGCTATATAAATATAATTACAATCAGTGGAGGCCTCCTGGGGTGGTTGTGTCCAGTTCTCTGTTGGGCTTTATTCTGTTCTGTCCTGTCTGAGGTTCAATTGAGTGATGCGTGAGGTACCCTTCTATGTGCTGCGTCTTTGTGGCTTTAAATCCCCCTCAGGTCTTAAAGTCGCCCTCTCTGAAGGGGTCCAGGGGTTTAGCTTCACGAGTCTGTCTTCTGTGTCTACAGCTGCCTGCCCAGCTGTGTGGGGCCAGTTACTCTCCACAGGGCTCCGCATTTCACCACGAGGCACCCAAGGATCGGATCCACATGGGGCAGCCTTGATTACTTTTTTACATTATGTTACCAGCTTTCCTATAGCGCCGTGTAGCAGGAGTGAGGCGCTGCAGCGCTTTCCTTGTCTTGATGCTATGGCTCACAAATGCTTGAGGCCGTGGAGGACAGACCTGGCCTGCGTAGCTCCTCGAGGGCTGGAAGTTACCCTCGGAGAGCTGTGCCACAGCTCTGTGCTTCGGACACTATGGCCGGTTTGTTCCCAGAGGGACCACCCCCTGCCCAGGCCTCAGCCGGCCCTGGAATGCCAGCCGACCCGAGCTATTTGTGGACCTCACATTCCAGCCACCCTGGGCAGCGCGGCCCTGGGCAGGGAGACGACCCCATGCTGGGCTCATCCTGCTGCTGACAGCGCCTGCTGGGGGTGGCTGGTGCGCCGCGGGGGTCCGTGGGCTGCTGAAAGGTGCCAGAGGGCTCCCCCGCTCAAGGGTCAGGGGCTGCTGAAAGGGGCCAGAGATCTCCCCCTCTCAGGGGTCAGGTGCTGCTGAAAGCTGCCAGAGCTCCCCACATGGGCCCTGGAGCTGCTGAAAGGGGCCAGAGATCTCCCCCTCTCAGGGGTCAGCGGCTGCTGAAAGCTGCCACAGAGCTTCCTCACAGGGGCATGTGACTAATGGAAGGTGCCAGAGAGCTCCACCACAGGGGCCTGTGGCTGCTGAAAGCTGCCACAGAGCTTCCCCGCTCAGGGGCTGCTGAAAGGTGCCAGAGAGCTTCCCCACAGGGGCCTGTGGCTGCTGAAAGCTGCCAGAGAGCTTCCCCGCTCAGGGGCTGCTGAAAGGTGCCAGAGCTCCCCACAGAGGGTCAGTGGCTGCTGAAAGGTGCCACAGGGGCCCTGGAGCTGCTGAAAAGTGCCAGAGAGAGCACCTCCACAGGGGGTCAGAGGCTGGTGAAAGGATCCAGAGAGCTCCCTCACAGGGACCTGTGGCTGCTGAAAGGTGCCACACAGTTCCCCTACAGGGGGCCGGGGGCTGCTGAAAGGTGCCAGAGAGCTCCCCTGCTCAGGAGCTGCTGAAAGGTGCCAGAGAGCTCCCCACAAGGGGTCAGGGGCTGCTGAAAGCTGCCAGAGATCTCCCTCACAGGGGCCTGTGGCTGCTGAAAGGTGCCAGTGAGCTCCCCCACAGGGGCCTGCCTCTGCTGAAAGGTGCCAGAGAGCTCCCCTGCTCAGGGGTCAGGGGCTGCTGAAAGGTGCCAGAGGTCTCCCCCTCTCAGGGGTCAGGGGCTGCTGAAAGCTGCCACAGAGTTTCCTCACAGGGGCATGTGACTAATGGAAGGTGCCAGAGAGCTCCACCACAGGGGCCTGTGGCGGCTGAAAGCTGCCACAGAGCTTCCCCGCTCAGGGGCTGCTGAAAGGTGCCTGTGAGCTTCCCCACAGGGGGTCAGGGGATGCTGAAAGGTGCCAGAGCACCCCACAGGGGGTCAGGGGCTGCTGAAAGGTGCCAGAGAGCTCCCCACAGGGGGTCAAAAGCTGCTGAAAGGTGCCAGAGCTCCCCACAGGGGCTCAGTGGCTGCTGAAAGGTGCCACAGGGGCCCTGGAGCTGCTGAAAAGTGCCAGAGAGAGCACCTCCACAGGGGGTCAGAGGTTGCTGAAAGGGTCCAGAGAGCTCCCTCACAGGGGCCTGAGGCTGCTGAAAGGTGCCAGAGAGTTCCCCTACAGGGGGCCGGGGGCTGCTGAAAGGTGCCAGAGAGCTCCCCTGCTCAGGAGCTGCTGAAAGGTGCCAGAGAGCTCCCCACAACGGGTCAGGGGCTGCTGAAAGCTGCCAGAGAGCTCCCTCACAGGGGCCTGTGGCTGCTGAAAGGTGCCAGTGAGCTCCCCCCACAGGGGCCTGCCTCTGCTGAAAGGTGCAAGAGAGCTCCCCTGCTCAGGGGTCAGGGGCTGCTGAAAGGTGCCAGAGATCTCCCCCACAGGGTGTCAGGGGTTGCTGAAAGTTGCCAGAGAGCTCTCCACAGGGGGGTCAAAAGCTACTGAAAGGTGCCACAGGGGCCCTGGAGCTGCTGAAAAGTGCCAGAGAGAGCTGCCCACAGGGGGTCAGGGGCTGCTGAAAGGTGCCACAGGGGCCCTGGAGCTGCTGAAAAGTGCCAGAGAGAGAGCTGCCCACAGGGGATCAGAGGCTGCTGAAAGGTGCAAGAGAGCTCCACACAGGGGTCAAAAGCTGCCGAAAGGTGCCAGAGAGCTCCACTGCTCAAGGGTCAAACGCTCTGAAAGGTGCCAGAGAGCTCCCCCACAGGGGCCCTGGAGCTGCTGAAAGGGGCCAGAGATCTCCCCCTCTCAGGGGTCAGGGGCTGCTGAAAGCTGCCACAGAGCTTCCTCACAGGGGCATGTGACTAATGGAAGGTGCCAGAGAGCTCCACCACAGGGGCCTGTGGATGCTGAAAGCTGCCACAGAGCTTCCCCGCTCAGGGGCTGCTGAAAGGTGCCAGAGAGCTTCCCCACAGGGGGTCAGGGGCTGCTGAAAGGTGCTAGAGCACCCCACAGGGGGTCAGGGGCTGCTGAAAGGTGCCAGAGGAGAGCTCCTCCACAAGGGGCCTGGGGATGCTGAAAGGTGCCAGAGATCTCCCTTAAAGGGGGGCAGGGGCTGCTGAAAGGTTCCAGAGAGCTCCTCCACAGGGTGTCTGGGGCTGCTGGAAGGTGCCAGAGAGCTTTCCCACATGAGTACAGGGACTACAGAAGGGTGCCAGAGAGTTCCCCTACATGATCCCTGGAGCGGCTGAAAGGTGCCAGAAAGTTCCCCTACAGGGGGCCTGGAGCTGCTGAAAGGTGCCAGAAAGCTCACCCACAGGGGGCCTGGGGCTGCTGAAAGATGCCAGAGAGCTCCCCCACAGGGGGTCTGGGGCTTCTGAAAGGTGTGAGAGAGCTCCCCCACAGGGGCCTGGGGATGCTAAAAGGTGCCAGAGAGATCCCCCACACGAAGCTTGGAGCTGCTGAAAGGTGCCAGGGAGCTCCTTCACAGGGGGTCAGGGGCTGCTGAAAGGTGGCAGAGGAGAGCTCCTCCACAGGGGATCTGGGGCTGCTGAAAGGTGCCAGAGAGCTCCCCTACAGGGGACCTGGGGCTACTGGAAGGTGCCAGAGAGCTCCCCCACAGGGGGCCTGGGGCTACTGGAAGGTGCCAAAGAGCTTCCTCACAGGGGATCTGGGGCTGCTGAAAGGTGCCAGAGAGCTCCCCCACAGGGGTCCTGGGGCTACTGGAAGGTGCCAGAGAGCTCCCACACAGGGGGCCTGGGGCTACTGGAAGGTGCCAAAGAGCTTCCTCACAGGAGATCAGGAGCTGCTGAAAGGTGCCAGAGAGCTCCCCCACTGGAGGCTGCTGAAAGGTGCCAGACTGACGGCTTTAGAGGGGGAAGCTCCTGCCTCAGGTGTCCTGGTGGCTGGTGGAACATGCAGACTGCCAGCTGTGGTGGAGGGACATTTTAAGAAGTTTGAGGGCCCAGGGCCAAACGTATTTGGGTCTGCCTTTCAGAACATCTGTGCAGTTATGATGCAATGTCAGCTCATTATGTCCTCTGCGGCCAAGTCACTGACAGTGCACAATTCTAAATGTGTTTATATCTAATATTCAGAAATAGTTCAATATTGTGACACCGCAGCAGCTCACTAATATTACAGCAAATAATCTCTATGAAGCCCCCATTTCTCATATGTGAGGTCCTATTTTGATCTATAAGAACATTTTCTTATGAATGTTGCATGCTACATAAACACATTTCTCTGAAATTGTCTGTAATAGACTCTCACACATCTTCCACATTATAAATATGTTAAAGGGAAATGGCATTTAAAACTATTTGTTTAAGAATTACTCAAGGTCATCAGGGCAAGACTCTGCAGAACAGAGCTGGATATATCAGGGGCCCTGAAAATGTCTCTGGCAGGGAGCTCCCTGCAGGGGTCCAAGGACTGCTGAAAGATGCCAGAGAAGGCCACCCTTAGGGTCAGGCTCTGGTGAAAGGTGTCAGGGTGTCACCTCCAGAGCAGGGAGCTCCCTCTTAGGGAGCCTGTGGATTGCTGAAAGGTGACAAGCTCACCAGGCATGGGGCAGGAGGTCCCCTGCATGAGGGCTGTGGCTAGAGAAAGGCACCAGACTGCCGGCCCTGGAGCAGGGAGCTCCCCCGTAAGGAGCCTGGGGGTTGGTGAAAGGCACCAGACTGCCGGCCCTGGAGCAGGGAGCTCCCCCCTAAGGAGCCTGGGGGTTGGTGAAAGGCGCCAGACTGCCGGCCCTGGAGCAGGGAGCTCCCCCGTAAGGAGCCTGGGGGTTGGTGAAAGGCGCCAGACTGCCGGCCCTGGAGCAGGGAGCTCCCCAGTAAGGAGCCTGGGGGTTGGTTAAAGGCGCCAGACTGCCGGCCCTGGAGCAGGGAGCTGCCCCGTAAGGAGCCTGGGGGTTGGTGAAAGGCACCAGACTGCCGGCCCTGGAGCAGGGAGCTCCCCCGTAAGGCGCCTGGGGGTTGGTGAAAGGTTGCAGACTGCCATCCCTGGAGCAGGGAGCTCCCCCGTAAGGAGCCTGGGGGTTGGTGAAAGGCGCCAGACTGCAGACCCTGGAGCAGGGAGCTCCCCCGTAAGGAGCCTGGGGGTTGGTGAAAGCCGCCAGACTGCCGGCCCTGGAGCAGGGAGCTCCCCCGTACGGAACCTGGGGGTTGGTGAAAGGCGCCAGACTGCCGACCCTGGAGCAGGGAGCTCCCCTGTAAGGAGCCTGGGGGTTGGTGAAAGGCGCCAGACTGCCAGCCCTGGAGCAGGGAGCTCCCCCGTAAGGCGCCTGGGGGTTGGTGAAAGGTTACAGACTGCCTGCCCTGGAGCAGGGAGCTCCCCCGTAAGGAGCCTGGAGGTTGGTGAAAGGCGCCAGACTGCCGGCCCTGGAGCAGGGAGCTCCCCCGTAAGGCGCCTGGGGGTTGGTGAAAGGCACCAGACTGCCGGCCCTGGAGCAGGGAGCTCCCCCGTAAGGCGTCTGGGGGTTGGTGAAAGGTTGCAGACTGACATCCCTGGAGCAGGGAGCTCCCCCGTAAGGAGCCTGGGGGTTGGTGAAAGGCGCCAGACTGCCGACCCTGGAGGAGGGAGCTCCCCGTAAGTAGCCTGGGGGTTGGTAAAAGGGGCCAGACTGCCGGCCCTGGAGCAGGGAGCTCCCCCGTACGGAGCCTGGGGGTTGGTGAAAGGCGCCAGACTGCCGACCCTGGAGCAGGGAGCTTCCCCGTAAGGAGCCTGGGGGTTGGTGAAAGGCACCAGACTGCCAGCCCTGGAGCAGGGAGCTGCCCTCCACAGGCGCCTGGGTGTTAGTGAAAGGGGCCAGACTGCTAACTCTGGAGCAGGGAGCTCCCCTGTAATGAGCCTGGGGGTTGTTGAAAGGTGCCAGACTTCTGGAACAGGGAGCTCGCCCGTAAGGAGCCTGGGGGTTGGTGAAAGGTGCCAGACTGCCAGCCCTGGAGCAGGGACCTTCCCCGTAACGAGCCTGGGGGTTGGTAAAAGGCACCAGACTGCCAGCCCTGGAGCAGGGAGCTCCCCTGTAAGGATCCTGGGGGTTGGTGAAAGGCGCCAGACTGCCGGCCCTGGAGCAGGGAGCTCCCCCCTAAGGAGCCTGGGGGTTGGTGAAAGGCGCCAGACTGCCGACCCTGGAGCAGGGAGCTCCCCCGTAAGGAGCCTGGGGGTTGGTACAAGGCACCAGTCTGCCAGCCCTGGAGCAGGGAGCTCCCCTGTAAGGATCCTGGGGGTTGGTGAAAGGCGCCAGACTGCCGGCCCTGGAGCAGGGAGCTCCCCCGTAAGGAGCCTGGGGGGTTGGTGAAAGGTTGCAGACTGCCATCCCTGGAGCAGGGACCTCCCCCGTAAGGGGCCTGGGGGTTGGTGAAAGGTTGCAGACTGCAAGCCCTGGAGCAGGGAGCTCCCCTGTAAGGAGCCTGGGGGTTGGTGAAAGGTTGCAGACTGCAAGCCCTGGAGCAGGGAGCTCCCCTGTAAGGAGCCTGGGGGTTGGTGAAAGGTTGCAGACTGCCAGCCCTGGAGCAGGGACCTCCCCCGTACGGAGGCTGGGGGTTGGTGAAAGGTTGCAGACTGCAAGCCCTGGAGCAGGGAGCTCCCCGTAAGGAGCCTGGGGGTTGGTGAAAGGTTGCAGACTGCCAGCCCTGGAGCTGGGACCTCCCCCGTAAGGAGCCTGGGGGTTGGTGAAAGGTTGCAGACTGCAAGCCCTGGTGCAGGGAGCTCCCTGTAAGGAGCCTGGGGGTTGGTGAAAGGTTGCAGACTGCCAGTCCTGGAGCAGGAAGCTCCCCTGACTGCTCACCTCCTATCCTGGTGGGTGCCTGACATGCACTTCTCTGTTGAGGCCTATCACATACACATATTACGCCTGTCACAGGGTGTGATCGTCCAAGGTTGCAGCTTCCACCCATTGCTTACTCTTTGGCGGCACTTGGGCTCCCCCGTCCCCCCCCCCCTTACTGGTCTCAGGTGTCCTGGAATTGGCACCAGGAACATAAAGCAACCAGACGTTGCCGAACTGTTGTGTTCTGAATCCTTGTCCTTCCTCTAGTCCATTAGCAGCCACCAAGACTGGGCGGGATAAGGTGTCAATCCTGTGATGTCCTCGGGGGTCAAAGAGTGTGTGACTACTTCAGTGCCACGGGCTCTTTGGTGAATCATCCCAATCACAATACAACATGGTGGCCCATCTGGAAGCATTCCAACAGTGGTTGTGAAGTGCTTCTATGGAGACTCTGTCTCTCTGCTGCCACTTTCCAACTCTTAAATCCTGGCAAATCCAGGATTTGGACAAGGTGGGCACACTCACGTAATGTGGCATGCTTCATCACAGACCACCTTGCCCCACCCTGGTGAGATGATACTATCAGGGTGGACTCAACCTTGAGTTGGACTGTCTGAAGGAAGTTCTTACAGATTAATTTCATCTATTTCAGCTACTCATAAATGCCTTAATCAATTGGCCCCATAGTTTGGAGCATAGACAAATATGAAAAAAAAATGTTCACGTATGCCCAAAGAATGAGCATTAAACAACGGAAGCCACCAAACCTGAGACATAAATATAGAGTTAGCGTTACGATTATGAAACCAATTCACATAACCCTTCATGAGTACCTATGTAGTACTACAGGGGCCATGTTACAACTAGGGCACACTGTCCCATTTTGTGCCTTGTTGCACCGTCAGATTGGTGGGTCGGGTACAAAAAGGGACAGTGCATCCTGCTACTGACAATGTCTTGCCCCAGGGCAGATGTGAAGTTGCCCTGGGAGCGGATTAGTAAAAGACTTTCACTGTGCAGAGTTTAAAGGGCGGCAGAGAATCTCCTGAAGGTGGGTTCAAAGAGTAACTGAACCCACCTGCAGGGGGATCTCTGGGGAGTCCATAGGACGGCCCTTCAAGGGGGACACTGGCTGGTCACCACCTCTTTCACTCAGCCAGTGCATCCCCTGATGGCATATTTGCCTGTGCCCCAGCAACCATAAAAATGCCCCCAATGGGAATGGTGACAAGGGGCCAAAAATCAGGATAGTAATGGAGAAGACTAGTGACGTAAATCTCTCTAGTACGGTGTTGAATGAAACAGAGATGGGGGGTTCTGGAACTGGGACTGCCTTTTTGTCCAACTAATAAATTTGACTATGTACAGAGCCGCCTCAACCTGTTTCAATTTGTGAGGAAACTAAAACTACGGAAGTGGTTTTCCCTGAAACAGGATCTTAAACCACAATGTTCCAGTAAGAACAAATTGAGTAATTTGACTATTAGTGATGTCGATACTCTGTTTATGCTATCAGAATTGGACTCAGAAACAGTCGATACAGGTGACACATATTTTAACCTTGTAGATATGGGTATTGATCTTGAAATGAATTGTCCTCGAAGGTTCAAAGAGAAATCCACCTTCACTCCTAGCTTAGGACATGATGCCATTGATAAGTTTGAGTTTATGGTAACACATGACCTTAAAAAATTGACTGGTAAGTGTCACTGGCCTCATGATAATTTGACGAAACTGGAAAGGCAGGCCCTCAGGGACCTCCAAAATGACCATGAGATTGTGATCAGACAGTCTGACAAATTGGGGAACGTAGTGATCCTCTCTAAAGAGCAATATGTGAGGGAGGGTTATCGCCAACTTAGTGATTCTGCCTGTTATGAGGTTAATGATTTGAGAAAGATATGTAAATCGAATGCAAGGTGCAAAGATCTGCTGCTGGAATGGAGGGAGAGAGGATTGATTGAATGGGAGGAGTATACGTTTCTCAGAAGAGAGCTTCCCAAAATACCCATTCTTTACCTTTTACCCAAAATCCATAAGAACACCATTGATGCACTCAGTAGACCCATTGTCTCTTCAGTAGGTTCCCCTTTGGAAAACCCCTCCCGTTACATAGACTTCTTCCATCCACCATTTGTCACTGCCCCACCCTCTTACTTACAGGATAGTAGGGACTTTTTGAACAGGATGGAGGATATATTGTGGGAGGAAGTTTATTTACTGTTGACTATGGATGTGAACAGTCTATACACGAGTATAAGACACTTAGATGGCATAGAGGCATTTAGATGTTTTCTAATAGCGAGGTCTTTAGCTCCCTTTTTTCATTTAGACACGATTCTTGAGATGATCCAGCTTTGCGTAGAGATTTTTTTTTTATGTTTGAGGAAAAAATGTTTAGGCAAAAATGAGGCACCACAATGGGGACTTGTTTTGCTTCCATTTTTGCGGGCCTCTTCGTGGGATGGTGGGAGCACCTGGTAGTGCATAATTTGGAGGAATTACATACACATGTGATAATGTGGGCGCGCTACATTGATGACCTGTTTGCCATTTGGAGAGGTACTACTGAAGAGGCTAAGGAATTTGTGAGTAAACTGAACATTAACTCTTTGAATATTGGTCTGACAGCACATCTGAGTAAAAGTAGTATTGACTTTCTGGATGTCAGAGTGGAGCTTAAAGGAAAGAAACTGATCACTAGACTCCACAGATAAGTTACTGCTGGCAACACTCTCCAACATCCTACAGACAGAAAAAGCACCATCAAAGACACCCTTTCCTACAGACCGCAAGTACCACACCCCAGCTTCTGCAATATCATCCCGGAACTCATCGCCCCGCAAGCAATCAACTCCACTTCATACTCCACCACAGCGTACACTTCACCATCTCCGGACCAACAGACCCCGACACCGTGCCCCCAAGATCCACGCGAAGAAACTGGAAAAAGGTATCAGAAGATCAGTGGAACAACACTCTCTGCTCCCACTTCCCAGACTCTACACACAACCCTAAATAAGTAGCAAAGAGCTTCTCCCAGTCGATCACAGAATACGCTGATGCCATCGCCCCTGCCCCCGCCAAGACAGCTAAGGTCAAAGAACAAAGCAAAGGAGTAAGCTGCACTCCTCCAAATGCAAATGCCAACAAGTTGAAAGGAAGTGGCGCATCAGTAAAAAATAGAAGTCTGCACCACCTTCAGGTCTGCTTTCAACCAAGAAAGAGGCCAAGTAGAATGCACTGGCAGACCGCATCAAAGCCAGCACAAACCACAGCAAAGAACTCTTCACTGAGAATGACATCGCTCCCTCCCAGGAACTGTGCGACAACCTCACAGACTTCTTCTACCACAAGCTCTCGGCTAGCTATGCAAACTTCAAATACCAACCATCAGCCGCAGACAGCATCAACCAGCTCACATGCACAAACATGAACCCGGACCACCTTCTCACTCACTGGGAGCTCCTCACTACATAAGTCACTATATCCATCACGAATGTCATACACTTGTAGCACCCACGGACCCTTGCCCCCACCATGTCTTCAACCTCGGAAGCAAGACAATCGGCGATGAGCTCAGGAAGGTCCTGAATACCTCCATCACCACGACTTCTTTCCCTGAAGTCTGAAACATGCTGAAGTGAGGCCCCTCCTGAAAACATCACCTGCTGACCCAGCCGAATCGAAGAACTATCAGCCCATCTCTGTGCTCCCCTAGCCATCAAAAGTCCTCAACGAAGCAATCAACCAGCAACTCACCCAACACCCAGAAGACCACAACCTCTTGGACCCCTCCCAATCTGGATTTTGAGCTAACCACAGCACCGAGACAGCCCTGAATACAGCCACAGATGACATCAGAGCCCTATTGGACCATGGGGAAACTGCAGCCCTCATCCTCCAGGACCTATCCGCCGCATTTGACAACGTCTTCGACCACATCCTGATCAACAGACTTCACCACTTCGGGATTCAAGGAAACACATTAAATAGATTGACTCGTACCTCACCGACAGAAACCAAAGGATAAGTCTCCCACTGTTCACCTCAGAGCCCAAGAAGATCATCTGTGGAGTCCCTCAAGGATCATCCCTCAGTCCGACCCTCTCCAACACCTGCATGACTCCCCTGGCCGTCACAGTCAGACCACACGGACTCAACATAATCTCCTACACCGACGACCCACAGCTCATCATCTCTCTGTCCGAAGATCCCTCGACCACAAAAGCTATCTTCCACAGATGCATGATAAACATAGCGGACTGGATGAAGGAGAACTGTCTCAAACTCAGCACACAAAAAATGGAAGTCCTCATCTTTGGAAACATCACCTCGCCATGGACTGATACATGGTGGCCCACAGAGCTTGGCACCTCTGTCCCCCCCACCTCAACAGACTACTTCCACAACCTCTGAATTATCCTGGATAGCAAACTATCCTTGAAGAAACAAGTAAACGCAGTCTCTTAGGCCTGCTTCCACACCCTTCGCATGCTCCGCAAGATCTTCTGGTGGCTCACAGCAGACACCAGAAGGACCGTCACGTAAGCCCTCATCACCAGTAGGGCCTTGTGAGATTTAGCACCCCATATAATAAGAGGGTGTTTAATTTAAAGACGATCCTCATAAGGCATTTGTAGGAAGTTGGCTCTGTATACACTATCTCAAAGTGAGAGATAGTGTGCACAGAGTCCAGGGGTTCCCCTTAGAGGTTGATAGAGGCAAAATTAGATAATACTAATGCTCTATTTTGTGGTAGTGTGGTTGAGCAGTAGGCTTATCAGAGGGTAGTGTTAAGCATTAGTTGTACACACACAGGCAATAAATGAGAACACACACTCAAAGACTTAACTCCAGGCCAATGGGTTTTTGTATAGAAAAATATTATTTTCTTAATTTATTTTAGAACCTCAAGATTCAGAATTTAGGTAAGTCCATAAATTGTAAGGTACTTCACACAGGTAAGTATGGAACTTTGAATTAAAACAGTAGTGTACATTGTTTTGGCAAAAATGGCAATACGCTATTTTAAAAGTGGACACAGTGCAAAAATCAACAGTTCCTGGGGGAGGTAAGTACAAGTTAGATTATTAGGTAAGTAAGGCACTTACAAGTTCAGTCTCCGGGGGCTAGGCAGCCCACCGTTGGGGGTTTAAGTCAACCCCAAACACCGAGCACCAGCAACACAAGGCCGGTCAGGTGCAGAGGTCAAAGTAGGGCACAGATAACATAGGCGCCTATGGAGACTAGGGGTGCTCCGGTTCCAGCCTGCTAGCAGGTAAGTACCTGCGTCCTCGGGGAGCAGACCAGGGGGATTCTGTAGAGCACTAGGGCGGGGGGTCACAAACAGGCACACAAAATACACCCTCAGCGGCACAGGGGCGGCCGGGTGCAGTGTGCAAAGTAGGTGTTGGGTTTTAGGTTGAAATCAATGGAGACCCGGGGGTCACTCTGGTGATGCAGGCAGGGCACAGGGGGTTCTTCTCGGACCAGCCACCGACTAGGCAAAGGTGAGGGCTGCCTGCTGGTCACTCCTGCACCGGTAGTTGGTTTGGGGGCTGCGGGTGCAGTGCTTATTCCAGGCGTCGGATTCTTTGCTACCGGGCAGTCGTGGTCAGGGGGAGGCTCTGTATTCTCTCTGCAGGTGTCGCCGTTGGAGTGCATGGAGGTCATCTCAGGGTGGCCACTTTGTGGGAGTCACCTGGGGATCCTCGCTGCAGTGTTGGTTCTTCTGGACACAAGCCGGGGGCGTCAGGTGCAGAGTGTTGGAGACTCACGCTTCAGAAGTGAGGCTGGAGTCCTTTTAAATATGGTTTCTTCTTTGTTGTTCAGATAGAGCTGCTGTCCACAGGAGTTTCTTGGTCCTTTGAGTTGCAGGGCAGTCCTCTGAGTCAGCAGAGGTCGCTGGTCCCGCTGGATGCGTTGCTGTTGCAGGTTCTTTGAGTCTGTAGACAGGCCGGTAGGGCTGGGGCCAAGTCAGTTGTCGTCTCCGTCTTCTCTGCGGGCCTTTCAGGTCAGCAGTCCTTCCTCTTGTTTAGGTCATTAGGAAATCTGAAATCCTGGGTACAGGGTCGCCCCTAAATACTGAATTAAGGGGTGTGTTAGGGTCACAGGACAGTAGCCAATGGCTACTATCCTTCAGGGTGGCTACACCCTCCTTGTGCTCCCTCCCTTTGTGGAGGGGAGCACATTCCTTTCCCTATTGGGCTAAACCCTCCAAAACAAGATGGAGGATTTTCCAAGGAGGGGGTCACTTCAGCTCTGGTCACCTTAGGGGTGGACCTGGCTGAGTGGGGTGACTTCTCCTTGTATTTCTCATTATCTCCCCAGACTTTACGCCAAAAGTGGGGGCTGTGTCCAGGGAGGCAGGCATCGCCACTAGCTGGAATGCCTTGGGACACTGTAACACGAATCCTGAGCCTTTGAGGCTCACTGCTAGGAGTTACAGTTCCTGCAGGTGGAGGTGTGAAGCACCTCCACCCAGTACAGGCTTTGTTTCTGGCCCAAGAGAGCACAAAGGCTCTCACCCCAGGGGGTCAGAAACTCATCCCTCAGTGGCAGGCTGGCACGGACCAGTCAGTCCTGCACTGAATGATTGGGTAATATACAGGGGGCATCTCTAAGATAACCTCTGGGGCATCTCTAAGATACCCTCTGTGTGCATTTTGTAATAAATCAAACACTGGCATCAGTGTGGGTTTATTATTCTGAGAAGTTTGATACCAAACTTCCCAGTGTTTAATGTAGCCATTATGGAACTGTGGAGTTCGTTTTTGACAAACTCCCAGACCATATACTTAATATGGCCACACTGTACTTACAATGTCTAAGAATAGACTTAGACACTGTAGGGGCATATTGCTTATGCAGCTATGCCCTCACCCGTGGTATAGTGCACCCTGCCTTGGGGCTGTAAGCCCTGCTAGAGGGGTGACTTACCTATGTCACAGGCAGCATTTTGTGTGCATGGCACCCTGAGGGGGATGCCATGTCGACTTTGCCTTTTTCTCCCCACCAACACACACAATCTGCAATTGCAGTGTGCATGTGTTAGGTGAGGGGTCCCTTAGGGTGGCACAACATATGCTGCAGCCCTTAGGGACCTTCCCTGGTCACAGGGCCCTTGGTACCACTGCTACCTTTTACAAGAGACTTATCTGTGTGCCAGGGGTGTGCCAATTGTGGAAACAAGGGTACATTTTAGGTGAAAGAACACTGGTGCTGGGGCCTGGTTAGCAGGGTCCCAGCACACTTCTCAGTCAAGTCAGCATCAGTATCAGGCAAAAAGTGGGGGGGTAACTGCAACAAGGAGCCATTTCCTTACATGGTGTAAATCCATTCAGTAGTTTTTTGAGAAATAAAAGAAAAATCTAATTTCTATATATAGGGACGCAAGGGCACCGCGAACCCTTCCAAGGTCTGATTGGCTGCCAACACTTCAACAAGGAAGTGCTGGTAGCCATGTTGGGACTTGACTTCAGCCGAGTCCCAGAAAAAAAGATTTAAAAAAGGGGCCAGGGTAGGTACACCCTGACCCCTTAGCTCTGGTGCTGGGGTCCCCGAGATTGGCCTGGAGAGGGGGGCCGCAAAATATAAAAATAAAATGTTCAGGTCAGGCCCGTGGGTGACTGTGAGTGGGTGGGGCTGAGATCAGCCATTAAAGCAGCACTATAAAATGGCAATGCCCCCCCTGGACTTGGCCCACCTGGGGGCTTCAAAATTATGAAGCGCAGGAGGCCTTGCTTGTTTTTTATTTTATTTTTTATTTTCACCAGATCATTGAATCCGCCATGACTTGAGGTGAAGATTACAAAAAAATGTTTTTTAGCTCTGGGGGGAGAGGTCATTCTGGGACCCCAGCACCAGGGCTGAGGGGTCAGGGCGTCCCTACCCTGGCCCCTTTAATGTTTGTTTTCATCTTTTTTTCTGGGACTCGGCTGAGTCCCATCATGGCTGCAAACACTTTCTTGTTAAAGTATTGGCAGCCAATCAGATCTCAGCATGAAATCAGGAGGGTTTGCGAAGCCTTTTTACAAATTTGGATTTTCTTTAATTTCTCAAAAACTACTGAACACATTTACACAAAATAACAAAAAGGCCTCTTTCTGGAACAGGACTTACCTTTCTGGCAAATTTGGTGTAATTCAGTCCAGTGTTTCGGCGCGATCGCTGTTCAAAATCCCTATGGAAAAATGAATGGGGAAACCGTGTTTTGAAACCCCCCACTTTTTTTCAGCCCCCGCTTGACGGATCACCCCGAAACTTTCCAGACAGGCGCTGAAGTGAGTGTCATATTTTCTTGGAAAATGTAGTGAAGATTCATCAAACTGCGCCAGTTATTAGCAAAACAAAAACGCTTTTTCTATAGAAACTAGGTCCTAACTATAACTACCTAGAGGCGACCACCACTAGGTAATATATAGGGTACGGGGTTTTATTTTAAATTCCTTCCTCTGTTGTTTTATATGGAAGTGTGTTGCAGTTCTCTGCCTCTCTTGATCCTGCTCGCCTCACAGATTGCTGGGGAAAATTTTCTTCAAACCAGTTGCAGCAAGCCAGGTAGAAAGTAGGAAAATAAAAAAGAAAGTCAAACCTTGGTTTTTTTCACTTTTATTTTTGGTACTTGAACAAAATATTTATTCATGTTTTAAGTACATATATTTACAGCCTTGGTTTGAGAGGATAAATATATATTTACAGATATATTTAATCTCGAACAAGTTCTAAAAATCTCCATGTAAAAGCTCCAAAAAATAAAAAGTACACTGTTTTTTTCACTGTTGAAAACATTTCTCAACCTCCAAGAAGAAAAATAGTAAGGGAAAATTGTGGGCGAACCAGTCATTAAGGCCATATTTGGGGGTCAGACAGGTTCAGGTCTCAAGTGGACACGCTTCTGGTGAAATAGGGAGGTTTGTGGGCAGGCCGATGCCTCGGGAAATCCCGTAGATGTTGGGTAACGCTCATGTCATGTGTTCACCATGCTGGACATGTGACTGACAGCCCTGCTAGCCAATCAGAGGCACCAGCCGGACAGGAGATGTTGGGTAAAGTTCATGTCACATGTACACCATGCTGGAGACGTGACTGACAGCCCTGCTAGCCAATCAGAGGCACCAGCCGTACAGGAGATGTTGGGTAAAGTTCATGTCACATGTACACCATGCTGGAGACGTGACTGACAGCCCTGCTAGCCAATCAGAGGCATCAGCTGGAGATGTTGAGTAAAGTTCATGTCACGTGTCCACCATGCTGGACACGTGACTGACAGCCCTGGTCCTGCTGGCCAGTCGAGGCACCAGCCAGGCAGGAAGCCTCCCAGAGCCTGCATACACAGTCGGTCACATATTCAACGATATAGTTGTGTACTTGTGCGTGATGCAGTAGTTACTTTGAGGGAAGTCACCCACCATATATGAAACACCATTTGCAGGTCAAAAACTATTATTTGTGTCATACAGAAGGTACTTTGCTTTAACTTGGAATTACCTAGCCCTTCCTGGAAAGAAACAGAGAACTCCTGAGATTTGACACAGTCTTTTTTCCCCTTGACCCTGGCCTTGCGCTACCTGCGTGCCCAACAAGGCCTAATTTTGATTTTGCGCATCTTTTTGTGTGTTGTGACAAATAGGATCTGCACAGCACTGATGTGAAGCAGCTACTGGCAGGAGTCTAGCACTCCTTGGTGGAAGGGTGAGGTAAATATGTTGAATAAAGGCAAAGTGCAGTCTGTGTTCCGCTTACCCAGAATATTCGGGAGCTAAGTTGAGACCCCAGTGCACGGTGAGAAGGAAGGATGCGTAAAAACCTCAGACGTGCCAAATGTGGGCGTGCGCTGCTCGCTTATTTCCTGCTATACACTGCTGTGGACTAGTAGTGACATGAATGTGCGCAAAACATGGAAAGAATAAACACAGCAAAGAAGAGAGCATAGTGAATGTGCTGTGCTCCAATAGCCTCTAGGCGCTTGCGAGAGCTGACAGAATGAGGGTGCTGTAGCTTGCAGCCCTCCATGGCGGTGAGGGCTAACAGGTTGCCAGGGTATAGAGCTGGGCCAAGGATCTGGCCGGGCTCTACTAGAGCACTTTACGTGGTTGTCCGTGTCCTGAGTGGAGCCTGGTTGCAGCCATGTCCTGACAGATGCAGCTATGCCTGTGATTGTCAATGTCCTGGATTGAGACCAGGGTTGAAGTAGGGTAGAGGCCATGCCCAAGCTGACAGAAGAGTGTATGCGGTTGCCAGGGTGAAGGATTGGGTCAATGATCTGGCAGAGCTTTGCTAGAGCACTTGACGTGGTTGTCCGTGTCCTGAATGGAGCCTGGTTGCAAGCTGTGTCCTGTGAGATGCATCTCTGCCTGTGATTGTCAATGTCCTGGATTGAGACCAGGGTTTAGATAGGGTGGAGGCCATGCCCAAGCTGACAGAAGAGTGTATGCGGTTGCCAGGGTGAAGGATTGGGCCAATGATCTGGCAGAGCTTTGCTAGAGCACTTTACGTGGTTGTCAGTGTCCTGGTTGCAAGCTGTGTCCTGTGAGATGCAACTCTGCCTGTGATTGTCAATGTCCTGGATTGAGACCAGTGTTTACATAGGGTAGAGGCCATGCCCAAGCTGACAGAAGAGTGTATGCGGTTGCCAGGGTGAAGGATTGGGCCAATGATCTGGCAGAGCTTTGCTAGAGCACTTGACGTGGTTGTCCGTGTCCTGAATGGAGCCTGGTTGCAAGCTGTGTCCTGTGAGATGCATCTCTGCATGTGATTGTCAATGTCCTGGATTGAGACCAGGCTTGAGATAGGGTAGAGGCGATGCCCAGGCTGACAGGACACTGTGTGTGGTTACAAGGGTGAGGGACTGAGTCTAGAATCTGACCGGGCTTTCCGAGTGCACTTTGGATGATTGGCAGGACGTGGGTGGAGTCGGAGTGCTGGCTGGGCTCTACTGAAGAACTTTGGGCCTGATTTAGATTTTGGCTCATGGGTTACCTCGTCACAAACGTGATGGATATCCCGTCTGCCGTACTCCAATCTCCATAGGCTATAATAGGATCGTAATGTGGCGGATGGAATATCTGTCACGTTTGTGATGGAGTAACCCGTCCGCCAAACGGTAAATGAGGCACTCTGTGTGGTTGTCCATGATCTGATTGGAGCCTGGTTGCAAGCGTGTCCTGCCTAGCGCTGTTCTGCTTGTGATCATCAGCGATCAGGATTGAGACAGCGTGACGCGCGTTCCCTGTCTGATACAACATTGTGTGTGGTTGCCAGGATGCAGGGTTGAGTCCAGGAGTTGGCCAGGCTCTCCGAGGGCACTTTGCATGAACGGTTGAGTCCAGGAGTTGGCCAGGCTCTCCGAGGGCACTTTGCATGAACGGTTGAGTCCAGGAGTTGGCCAGGCTCTCCGAGGGCACTTTGCATGAATGGTTGACTCCAGGAGCTGGCCAGGCTCTCCGAGGGCACTTTGCATGAACGGTTGAGTCCAGGAGTTGGCCAGGCTCTCCGAGGGCACTTTGCATGAACGGTTGAGTCCAGGAGTTGGCCAGGCTCTCCGAGGGCACTTTGCATGAACGGTTGAGTCCAGGAGCTGGCCAGGCTCTCCGAGGGCACTTTGCATGAATGGTTGAGTCCAGGAGCTGGCCAGGCTCTCCGAGGGCACTTTGCATGAATGGTTGAGTCCAGGTGTTGGTCAGTCACCTGCGCAGCTTTCTTAGACCTGGTTTACTGCGAGCATGAACCAGAGGGACTGGGTTATTTTTCAGACAGCAGTGTTTTAAATCCCTGA
The DNA here is from genome assembly GCF_031143425.1 of Pleurodeles waltl. Taxonomy (NCBI): domain Eukaryota; kingdom Metazoa; phylum Chordata; class Amphibia; order Caudata; family Salamandridae; genus Pleurodeles; species Pleurodeles waltl. The sequence continues at coordinate 1,338,555,900 of NC_090437.1, forward strand.
ATCCAGCTGAATCAAGGCACAGATGCTACACCCGAAGGCGAGACAGATTAGCCCGGCGATTGCAAGAAACCACCAGTCACCTTCTTGCAGATCTTTATACCCTCCATATCCAACCTAAAGAAACGTGCACCCCCAGATCCTCGCACAACTTTTGTCCATGTGTGTGGTCAATCAGTCCTGCATGCTCTGATGAAGGCAGGGGGTTGTTGTGGGCAAGGACAATAGGATTGCAGGGTGGGAGGTTGTCACCTAGGTGATTGTATAGACAAAAACAAGGCAATGAAAGCTTGAGAAGAACCCCCCTCACAGCAGTGCAAGCAGTAATCCCTGGCTGAGATATTGCCCCCCTCCTTTACTGTGGGTGAGGAGAGGGTGAGGTATACTGGAGGGTGATGGTGGAGAGTCGCCAGGGGCAGTCCTCAGGAAGTCAGTCTCCCCCCTACACAGAGGGAAGGAATAGCATCTTGTGAATGGAAGTACCTGAGAAGCAGGGTGGACTTTACTGAACTCGAGAAGTTTGGTTGGGTGGAGTGCACCACAGATGAAGAGAGACAGTAGAGTGGACTGCACCACACCTGAAGAGGGAGGGAAGGGTGGTCTGCACCACAGCTGAAGAGGGTCAGCAGGGTAGTCTGCACCACAGCTGAAGAGGGACGGCAGGGTGGTCAGCACCACAGCTGAAGAGGGACGGCAGGGTGATCTGAACCACAGTTAAAGAGGGACGGCAGGTTGGTCTGCACCACAGCAAAAAAGGGACGGCAGGGTGGTCTGCACTACAGTTGAAGAGGGACGGCAGGTTGGTTTGCACCACAGCAAAAGAGGGACGACATGGTGGTCTGACCCACAGCTGAAGAGGGACGGCAGGGTGGTCTACACTACAGTTGAAGAGGGACGGCAGGGTGATCTGACCCACAGTTAAAGAGGGACGGCAGGGTGGTCTGCACTACAGTCGAAGAGGGACGGCAGGGTGGTCTGCACCACAGCTGAAGAGGGACGGCAGGGTGGTCTGCACCACAGCTGAAGAGGGACGGCAGGGTGGTCTGCACCACAGCTGAAGAGGGATGGCAGGGTGGTCTGCACTACAGTTGAAGAGGGACGGCAGGGTGGTCTGACCCACAGTTAAAGAGGGACGGCAGGGTGATCTGAACCACAGTTAAAGAGGGACGGCAGGGTGGTCTGCACCACAGTTAAAGAGGGACGGCAGGGTGGTCTGCACCACAGCTGAAGAGGGACGGCAGGGTGGTCAGCACCACAGCTGAAGAGGGACGGCAGGGTGATCTGAACAACAGTTAAAGAGGAACGGCAGGTTGGTTTGCACCACAGCAAAAGAGGGACGGCAGGGTGGTCTGCACTACAGTTGAAGAGGGACGGCAGGTTGGTTTGCACCACAGCAAAAGAGGGACGACATGGTGGTCTGACCCACAGCTGAAGAGGGACGGCAGGGTGGTCTACACTACAGTTGAAGAGGGACGGCAGGGTGATCTGACCCACAGTTAAAGAGGGACGGCAGGGTGGTCTGCACTACAGTCGAAGAGGGACGGCAGGGTGGTCTGCACCACAGCTGAAGAGGGACGGCAGGGTGGTCTGCACCACAGCTGAAGAGAGACGGCAGGGTGGTCTGCACCACAGCTGAAGAGGGATGGCAGGGTGGTCTGCACTACAGTTGAAGAGGGACGGCAGGGTGGTCTGACCCACAGTTAAAGAGGGACGGCAGGGTGATCTGAACCACAGTTAAAGAGGGACGGCAGGGTGGTCTGCACCACAGTTAAAGAGGGACGGCAGGGTGGTCTGCACCACAGCTGAAGAGGGACGGCAGGGTGGTCAGCACCACAGCTGAAGAGGGACGGCAGGGTGATCTGAACCACAGTTAAAGAGGAACGGCAGGTTGGTTTGCACCACAGCAAAAGAGGGACGGCAGGGTGGTCTGCACTACAGTTGAAGAGGGACGGCAGGGTGGTCTGACCCACAGTTAAAGAGGGACGGCAGGTTGGTCTGCACCACAGCAAAAGAGGGACGACATGGTGGTCTGACCCACAGCTGAAGAGGGACGGCAGGGTGGTATACACTACAGTTGAAGAGGGACGGCAGGGTGATCTGACCCACAGTTAAAGAGGGACGGCAGGGTGGTCTGCACTATAGTTGAAGAGGGACGGCAGGGTGGTCTGCACCACAGCTGAAGAGGGACGGCAGGGTGGTCTGCACCACAGCTGAAGAGAGACGGCAGGGTGGTCTGCACCACAGCTGAAGAGGGACGGCAGGGTGGTCTGCACTACAGTTGAAGAGGGACGGCAGGGTGGTCTGACCCACAGTTAAAGAGGGACGGCAGGGTGATCTGCACCACAGTTAAAGAGGGACGGCAGGGTGGTCTGCACAACAGCTGAAGAGGGACGGCAGGGTGGTCTGCACCACAGCTGGAGAGGGACGGCAGGGTGGTCTGCACCACAGCTGAAGAGGGACGGCAGGGTGGTCTGTACCACAGCTGAAGAGGGACGGCAGGGTGGTCTGCACCACAGCTGAAGAGGGATGGCAGGGTGGTCTGCACCACAGCTGGAGAGGGACGGCAGGGTGGTCTGCACCACAGTTAAAGAGGGACAGCAGGGTGGTCTGTACCACAGCTGAAGAGGGACGGCAGGGTGGTCTGTACCACAGCTGAAGAGGGACGGCAGGGTGGTCTGCACCACAGTTAAAGAGGGACAGCAGGGTGGTCTGTACCACAGCTGAAGAGGGACGGCAGGGTGGTCTGTACCACAGCTGAAGAGGGACGGCAGGGTGGTCTGCACCACAGCTGAAGAGGGATGGCAGGGTGGTCTGCACCACAGCTGGAGAGGGACGGCAGGGTGGTCTGCACCACAGCTGAAGAGGGATGGCAGGGTGGTCTGCACCACAGCTGGAGAGGGACGGCAGGGTGGTCTTGCTGTGCTGCCCAGCGCCAAAATCCTATAAACATGGGCCTGAGATTGTAAAGTCCGACTTTGTACCTAGCGATGCTGTAATTGCTGCAGTCACGTTTTTCTGCTGATGCTGCCCATGCCTGGAGGAAATGCCTGTACATGAAGTGTAGCGCCCTTCCTTCGCCCCTTGGCCTTCGAGGCGGGAACGTGTTCCACAGCTTGTTCAGCCAAGGTTACATGTGTATTTAACTGAAGGTTGCGTTTTTCCTCTCCAGTGTTATCAGACAAAGGTACGTGTGTATTCCCTTTGTTTTATATAGCCATGTGCTCCCAGTGGAAGGCTGTATGAAGAAACCTGTATGCTCTTTCTTTGTGCAACGAGCTCTCGCGAGTTGCTGGGAGACCCCTGGCCACCCGAGCCAGCAATTAACAGATAATGATTTTTTCTTTTGTTAAAAACCCCTTTCAGACTTTGATTAGTGTGTGTGCAGATTTTCTTTGACAGGTGTATCTAAGAAGTGCAAACACTGGAAGATGGGCTCTACTCACTTATGGGAGAATTCAGATAAGCACATCTGGGAATAAAGGCAAAGTCAGGAAAGCAACATCTGGCTACAGAGGAATACAGCTGAAAAGTGGAGCCTAAACACTTCAACACTTTGAGGGACACAGCTGTAGAAAAAACAGCTGGCTATTGAAGAGGTTAGTAAGATGCTAGCTGGAAGAAGAGGAACATTCAGTGGTCGCCACTGGAGATAGACTGGGGTCTCCATAAGAAACACAACTGGAAAACACTGGAACATTCATGAAAGACACAACTGGAGACACACCAGGGCTTTCATGAAAGACACCACTGGAGATATACAGGGACTTTCCTAAAAAACACCACTGGAGATACACAGAGACCTTCATGAAAGAAACCACTAGAGATACACAGGGACTTTTATGAAATACACCACTGAACATACACGGTGGCCTTCATGAAAGACACCACTGGAGAAAAACTGGGACTTTCATGAAAGACACCACTGGAGATACACTGCAACCTTAATGAAAGACACCACTGGAGATACACTGGGACCTTGATGAAAGACACCAGTGGAGATACACTGCAAACTTCATGAAAAACACCCCCATAGATACACTGCTAAGTTCATGAAAGACACCACTGGAGATACACTGGGACCTTGATGAAAGACACCACTAGAGATTCACCATGACCTTAATGAAAGACACCACTGGAGATAACACTAGGACTTTAATGAAAGACACCAATGGAGATACACAGGGTACTTCATGAAAGACACCACTGGAGACACAATGGGACCTTCATGAAAGCCACCACTGGAGTTACACCCGGACTTTCATGAGAGACACCACTAGAGATTCACCAGGACCTTGATGAAAGACACCACTGGAGATACACAGGGTACTTCATGAAAGACACCATTAGAGATTCACCGGGACCTTTATGAAAGACACCACTGGAGATTCACCGGGACCTTCATGATAGGCACCACTGGAGATAACACTGGGACTTACATGAAAGACCCCACTGGAGATACACCAGGACCTTCATGAATGACACCACTGGAGACACAATGGGACCTTCATGAAAGCCACCACTGGAGTTACACCCGGACTTTCACCACTAGAGATTCACCAGGACCTTGATGAAAGACAACACTGGAGATACACTGGAAACTTCATGAAAGACACCACTAGAGATACACTGCAACCCTAATGAAAGACACCACTGGAGATACACGGGACCTTAATGAAAGACACCAGTGGAGATACACTGCAAACTTCATGAAAAACACCCCCAGAGATCACTGCGAAGTTCATGAAAGACACCACTGGAGATACACTCGGACCTTGATGAAAGACAACACTGGAGATACACTGGAAACTTCATGAAAGACACCACTAGAGATACATCGGGACCCTCATGAAAGACACAACTGGCGTTATACCGGGACCTTCATAAAAGACACACTGGAGATACACTGGGACCTTAATGAAAGACACCACTGGCGATACCGTGGGACCTTAATGAAAGACACCACTGGTGATACCGTGGGACCTTAATGAAAGACACCATTGGAGATATACTGGGAACTTCATGAAAGACACCACTGGAGATACACTACAAACTTCGTGAAAAACACAACCAGAGATACACCGGGACCTTCATGAAAGACACAACCAGAGATACACCGGGACCTTCATGAAAGACACTGCTGGAGATTCACTGGGACCTTGATGAAAGACAACACTGGAGATACACTGGGACCTTGATGAAAGACAGCACTGGAGATACACTGGAAACTTCATGAAAGACACCACTAGAGATTCACCAGGACCTTGATGAAAGACAGCACTGGAGATATGCTGAGACCTTAATGAAAGACAGCACAGGGCAGACACCAGGGCCTTCACGAAAGACACCACTGGAGTTACACTGGGACCTTCAGGAAAGACACCACTGAAGATAACACCGGGACATTCATGAGAGACACCACTGGAGATACACTGGGACTTTTACGAAAGACACCACTAGAGATACATCAGGAACTTCATCAAAGACACCACTAGAGATTCACTGGGACCTTCATGAAAGACACCACTGGTGATACCGTGGGACCTTAATGAAAGACACCACTGGAGATATACTGGCAACTTCATGAAAGACACCACTGGAAATACACTACAAACTTCATGAAAGACACTGCTGGAGATACACCGAGACCTTGATGAAAGACACTGCTGGAGATACACCAGGACCTTGATGAAAGACAGCACTGGAGATTCACCGGGATCTTGATGAAAGACAACACTGTAGATTCACCGGGACCTTCATGATAGGCACCACTGGAGATAACACTGGGACTTTCATGAAAGACCCCACTGGAGATACAATGGGACCTTCATGAAAGCCACTACTGGAGATACACCCAGACTTTCATGAGAGACACCACTAGAGATACACCAGGAACTTGAAGAAGAACAGCACTGGAGATACGCTGAGACCTTAATGAAAGACAGCACAGGACAGACAAGAGGGCCTTCATGAAAGACACCACTGGAGATTCACCAGGACCTTCGTGATAGGCACCACTGGAGATACACTGGGACTTTCTTGAAAGACCCCACTGGAGATACACCGGGACCTTCATGATAGGCACCACTGGAGATAACACCAGGACTTTCATGGAAGCCACCACTGGAGATGACACGGTATGGAGGTAAACTGAGATCTTCATGAACAACACCACTGGTGGTTTACTACAACTTAAAAGGCACCACTGTAAAAAGACTTTACCCCTCATGAAAAGCGCGCCAGGAGATACTCGGAGACCTTCATGATAAATACCTGTTGAAATAGACTGGAACCTTCATGAAAGGTAAAACTGACAAGCATGATGTTTCTATAGAAGGCATTAGATGGGAAACTTTAAGAAAAGAATAGCACAGGTGGAGAGAAGGCGAACTTCATGGTAGGTATAGGTATAGCAGTAAAATAGTGTACATTTATGATTGATGCACCAGGGAGGAAGTAAGAGCTGAGAGAATGTCTAGAAGGCACAAGTAGATAACAAGAAAATATACAAGGCTAGGAGGGAGTGGCTTCAAGTGGGAAGAACGATGCCTATGACAGATATCAGCATGGCGACGGGGTAAAAGAGACATTAATCTTGGAAAATAAATCAGCAGCAAAAAGGAGGGAGCATCAGATGTGCTGCGGTAGGACTTGGGCAGAGGGGACAACATTTGGGATGAAAAGACTGGGCTTGGAATATGAGATCAAGGACTGACACAAGTAGATGCAAAGTGTGGACTGAATATGAACGGATCTGGGGAGAGGATCCTTTAGGATCTTACAGCTGTGGCTCAGACAGGGCAGCCTCCAGGAGGGCACTTATGGGCATACAGGGGTACTGAGAATGAGCAGTTGGGATAGCATGGGCAAGGTTTGAAGGCACAACTGAATATACCCTGGATATTATACGAGGTAAGTGGGCTTAGCCAGGGATAGAGGGGGTGCTTCACTGTTCCATGTTGAAATATCAGGTCGGAGTATCATTAATGTGCTATCAAACATCAATGCATCTGTGACATGATCAGGACTTCTCATATACGCTTTGGCTCTCGAGAGGTTAAACTAGCACAGAGGACAGCAGTCTTTCCATAATGTAGAAATACAGTGTCAGAAAGGCACACCCAGACACATGGGGTTGTATCCTAAAGGCAAAGCTGAAACGCCGGACAACGACTTGGGTGTATTGTGCTCACAGACTCCCAGTGTCACAATATTTCATCTGCTTCCCTTGACCACAGCTAATTGCACTTACAAGACATGGTACACCTAGAGGACTGGGGGAAATGGGATGCAAATGACCTATAACACCCATTCTTGGGAGTCTCCTGCACCTTACTGCACACAGCGTGTCCGACGCGGACGTCAGGAGAGACCCTATAGGCTCTGAGTCACATCTTTCAAAGTTCATTGGTCACACAGTTCGTGGAGGCGGTCATGATCTGGAAGTGATATGCTGGCTATGCTTACTTGAGCAGCTAGAAATACCAAGCGCTCTTTGGATTTGCACCTCAGTGACTGTACGGCGGTTAAATGGCTTCTGAAGTATCTGATAAATGTCTGTGCTGAACCTAGGCATGTCCACAGGGAAGGTGTTCTCGGAGGGCACTAGTGAGTGTGTCACAACCATCAATTTTAGACCCTGTTCCTAAATCCATGCATCTAACTTCCTCTTTCCACGTGCACATGGTTAGCAGTCTCTTCTAAATCCAGCTACAATGAAAAATAGACAGTCTTTCCCCGAGGGACAGTCATGAGAATCCACAAAAAGTATGCAGTCCACAGTTTTGAGCCACCCTTCATTTGTCCTGTAAGTACAGATCCAGGTGAGGGCCAGCATTGCTGATTGTGGAAACTCCAGGTGTGCTGGTGGCTGTGGCTTCCAGCGCCTATTGCTTGAAACGTAGATTCAACAAGGCTCCAACTGATGTCGATTCCAAGTGGTCCAGGTAAGGACCAGTCCAGGAGGGAGTGGCACTCTGTGTGTCCTCAGTGCTGTACTTGCAGCTCTGTATGAGTATGAAAACTCACACCGCCTTCCACTTATCTCTACCACACAGAGTCACCCAGGTGTGGTTGCCCCGTACAAGGTGGAGGGCCTCACTGCAGTGACCAGCAAGACTCCGCGGATGAGGTGAAACGTCTACGGAAGGAAGGAGCTCCTCTTTGTCGGGTCGCAGGAACCGCGAACCATTGTATATTGAAAAATAGAAATATATGGATATAAAATGGGTCCCTCAGATTATGTCATCCTCGGTTCTCTCGCCCAGGAGCCAGTATGTCCTCATTTTTCCTTTTCCCTGCAAGGAAACAAAAAAAAGTTGTAAGAATCTCAAACAAGTGACCAGAAGCATAGGTGATTTGGTATTATGCAGAGAAGGGGTATCTGAAGTTTGCTCACCAGGGCTAGAATTTTAGAATAAGTACTCATATACCAATGTTATAGATGGATCCCATACTCATAGAAAAACCTTGGATAGTTTCACCCCTCTTGGACCATTGTTGAATAGATGCAGCCCTCATGGGTCAATGATGGATGAATCTGGCCCTTATGGATCAATGTTGGACAGATCTGACCTAATGGACTATTGTTGGATGGATCAGGTCCTCACAGAACATTTTTGAATGGATTCAGCCCTCATGGATCAATGTTGGATGGATTTGGCCCTCATGGACCCATGTCAGTTGGATCTGTCCCTTATAGACCACTGTTGGAACAATCTGGCCCTCATGGACCAATGTTGGATGGATCCGACCCTCAGGGGCCAATGTTTGATGGTTCTTGCCTTTATGGACACTGTTGGATGGATCCGGTCCTCACAGAACACTCTTGAATGGATCCGGTCCTAATGGACCAATGTTTGATGGATCTGGTCCTTATGGACTAATGTTGGATGGATCAGACCTTATGGACCAATGTTTGATAGATCTGGCCCTCATGAACCAATGTTGTGTGGATCCAGCTTTTATAGACCAATGTTGGATGGATCTAGCCCTCATGAACTAATGTTGGATTGATCCGACCCTCATGTGCCAATGTTAGATGGTTCTGACATTTGGTTCTGGCCATTATGGACAATTTTGGATGGATCCGGTCCTCACAGAACACTGTTGAATGGATCCGGTCCTAGTGGACCAGTGTTTGATGGATCTGGCCCTTATTGTCTAATGTTGGATGGATTGGACCTTATGGACCAATTTTGGATAGATCCAGCCCTCATGAACCAATGTTGGGTGGATCTGGCCCTTATGGACCAATGCTGGATGGATCTGGCCCCCATGGAACAATGTTGGATGGATCCGACCCTCATGTGCCAATGTTTGATGGTTCTGGCCTTTGGTTCTAGCTTTATGGACCAACGGTTAGATGGATGAGATCCTCACAGAACACCTTTGTATGGATACAGCCCTAATGGACCAATGTTTGATTGATCTTGTCCTTATGGACTAATGTTAGATAGATTTGGCTCTTACGGACCAATGTTGAATGGATTTGGCCCTCTGGAACCAATTCTGTCTGGACCCGGAAATTATGGACCAGTGTTGGATGGATCTGGCCCTCCTGGACCAATGTTGGGTGGATCCGACCCTCATGGGCCATTACTGGATGAATCTGGCTCTCATGAACTAGAGTTTGATCAATTTAGTCCTCATGGACCAATACTGGATGGGCCTGACTCTCATGAACCATTGTTGGAAGGATCTGGCCTTCAAGAACCAATGTTTCATGGATCCAGCTCTCAAGGACAATGTTGGATGCATCAAGCTCTCATGGACAAATGGTTGGATGAATCCAGTCCTCATGGACCAATATTGGATGTAACGAACATTGTGGCTCAATGTTGGATGGATTCTCCCCTCAAACCATGCAGTAGAATATAGCACTATTTATCCCACTGTTGAGGGCTATTACAGTTGTTAAAGGCCCTCTTTCCACATTATGTATCCGAGCTGCAGAGAGTCACTCAGTCTGAAGGAATACTGAGAGGCAGAATGTCCTACAAAAGACATATTGTAATGCTAAGAAATTTTGCAGGTAGATTCCCCACCGAATTTAGCAAAAATCGGAGGATTTTCTATCACCTTCCAGCCCTAAATTAGGTCCTCGATCTCGACCATTTGTGGGAATCTCACACTACGAGGACTCTACGAGCACATGAGCAGTACTCTGTGAACACACAGGCCCAGATCTACTAAGATCTTGCTTTGGGTTGGGTCACTTTTTCGGTCTAGCCGCGACACAAAATCTATTCTGGGATTTACAAAGCCACACAAATCCCAATTAGTGCAGCTTTGTAAAAAAAAAAAAAGTAATGCAACACAGTGCAAAGTGCTGCCTTTGTTATGTTGCCAAAGATAGGCGTTACTGTGCATCACCCATCTATTTTCACCCAAACCCATATTTAGAAAGACTTGTAAAAATGGGTTGCACCAAAATGGTGCCCTGCCTGAGGCTGGCATAACAAGAAGAAATATGTTTATTTCTCATGGGTTTTTCATCTTTGAGGGAATAGGCTCAAAGGATAGTTTTTGTGCAGGAAAGTGTACAGACGCACACACACAAAGACTGACATGTACAAGCACTCATTCATATAAGCAACAAACATGCAGGCACTCGTTCACCTAGAGCAAGGCTTGTACACTCACACACACAGACAAAGGCATACAGATACCTATGCACGAAAGTAACAGATGTGCAGACACTCATTCACATAGAGCGAGGCGTGTACACACCCGTGCACACAGACACAGGTATACAGGCACCCATGCACAAAAGCCATAGACATAAAACCACTCATTCACAAAGGGCAAGACGTACACACCTGCACACACAGACACAGGTACACCAGTCCCAATATGCACATGTCCACAGGCAGAGAGGTGCCTCTGTGCATTCAGATGGGCGTCCATACAAAATACAACACACATGCTGGCATCCATACAAAATACAGCACCCATGCTGGCATCCATACAAAATACAACACACATGCTGGCATCCATACAGAATACAGCACCCATGCTGGCATCCATACAAAATACAACACACATGCTGGCATCCATACAAAATACAGCACACATGCTGGCATCCATACAAAATACAGCACCCATGCTGGCATCCATACAAAATACAGCACACATGCTGGCATCCATACAAAATACAGCACACATACTGGCATCCATACAGCATCCATACAAAATACAGCACACATACTGGCATCCATACAAAATACAACACACATGCTGGCATCCACATAAAATACAGCACCCATGCTGGCATCCATACAAAATACAGCACACATGCTGGCATCCATACAAAATACAGCACACATGCTGGCATCCATACAAAATACAGCACACATACTGGCATCCATACAGCATCCATACAAAATACAGCACACATACTGGCATCCATACAAAATACAGCACACATACCGGCATCCATACAAAATACAGCACACATACTGGCATCCATACAAAATACAGCACACATACTGGCATCCAAATACAGCACATATACTGGCATCCGTACAAAATACAACTCATATACTGGCATCCATTTGCACACGTGCATATTCACACATAAGCAAAACACATTCGGTCACAGACGACGCATTAAAAGACACACAAGCGCAGTGGGTGGAAGAATGAACAGATGGATGGATGGGTGGATGAACAAAAGAATGTTGGACAGAAAGGGTGGGCGCTCAACACTGAAGAGACTAAAGCTTTATGTAAAGTTAGGGGCATATCTACAACAAACTGGCACAGGACAACGCAGAAAGGGACCTTGCTACGCTGCCCTGCGCCACACGGAAGAGGTGGAAATGCACTGTGTTTATGAAATACAAAGCATTTCGGTCCTTTCCCCCTGTGCTGTTGCCCGTTTGGCTGCCTAGCACCAATACAGGCACACTTGCACCACAGTAGGGTATAGATTGCTATTAGTAACTGCTTAAATTGGGAAAGAGAGCTGAACAAGCTAATATATGCATGTAGGATTACGCTGCTCCCACGGGTTCCAGTCCCATGAAAGTACTTAGGGGTAGGGAGCATTCACCAAGGACAATACTGCTTGGCGATCACGAGCTAGAAAGAGGAAATGGCCAGCCTCTGTTGTGAGAGAACACTGGAAGGGCGTAAAAGGCGTATAAAGACAACTATGACCGCAAGCCTGGAGAAAGGGAGGTTAAACTGAAGTTGGGGGATTGGATGCTTTCAAATGAGCAGTCAAAACCAGAAAAGGACAAAGTAAGTTTAGTAAACTTCTCCGAGGGCCAGATTACGAACTTGGCGGATGGAATACTCCATCACAAATGTGACGGATATTCTGTCAGCCGTATTACGATTTCCATAGGGTATAATGGAATGGGATATCTGTCACGTTTGTGATGGAGTAACCCAGCCCGCCAAGATTGTAGTCAGGCCCTGAGTCGTTGGTCTTTATTCCAATTCTACGCAGCTGAGGGATGGTAGCGTATGGCAGTTCAGCAAGTTGGCCAAGGGCGGCAAGATACTGATGCGGGAAGAGGAGAGTGCTCCTGGATGCTCCTCCTCTGCAGCATCTTTGTGGGTTGAACTCGACAATGAAGGGGGCGATGTGGTGAGTGAATAGTAAATGTGCCTTTGCGGAGTTCAGGTGGGGATTTGGGTGAGGGAGAGCACATTAGGAACCAGGATTCCTCTTCTGGTTCTGCAAAGGTTACTAGGTGTGGAAGGATGGTTGTACAACCTGATAAACTGAAAGATTTTATTGTGGGTTAAATAACCCACACATTTTATGCTCCTTTGTTAGGCTCTTTTGTTGTGGCTTTTAGTTTCTTCCTACTATTTCTGCATGGGTGTGATTTTGTTGTGTTGTGTTGTATTACTGTGTTAAGAGGGAAGATGTGTGCCATGTCCTTGACCCAGCGCTCTAGACTCGTGTTGTGTCCGGGAGTTCAAGAGTAGTGAAGTGTGGGGGTTATTCTTACAGGACACAGCTCAGTAGAAGATGCATCTGAGCTGGGACCAATGAAGAATCACCTTCCCACAGTCGTCGTCATCATCATCACACTCTGTCAGCCTCTTGTGAAGCAGAAGGCTGAGACACATCTATCCCTGCAGTATCAGCCAAAGATAAGTAGAAAAGGGTAACCACACTGAATTCATTTTTCCCTGCTTTTCTTTGACTGATCAGTCTTCCTTCTCAACAAAATCCCAGGGAGGAACCCGGACAGCCCTGTCTCCACCAGCTGCTTCAGAAGAGGCCGAAGAAGTGCCATGAGAGAACAGAGATCCGGCTACTCCAGGGCTCCCGCAGCACATGGGGGACATGGACAGCCAGGATGCTCTTTGTATGGGCTTCTTGTGGTAGCTGCAACCTGATTGGTTGGCCAGCTCCCAACATTCCATACTCAGCGTTAATTATGGAAAGTTACTCGCCATCCATGCTTGTTCCTCTCACAATAAGTATGTGTTATCAGAATAATGTTGGTGAGGATTGAGTAAATCTGTGCATCTCCTAGATACATGAATGGCCATCCATGTATAGATTCCTAGCTTTAAGTGAAGACCTCAAAGAGATGGCCTCAATGCATCCAGGGTCACCCCCTTGCAGACTCAATGCATCCAGGGTCACCTCCTTGCAGAGACCTACCTTCATTTCCACGTCTCCTCGCAGCTTTAAGTGGAAGCGTGACATCTCCTTGAAGACCTCAAAGAGATGGCCCCAATGCATCCAGGGTCACCCCCTTGCAGAGACCTACCTTCATTTCCACGTCTCCTCGCAGCTCTAAGTTGAAGCATCTGAACTCGTCCAGCACCTGCTTCGTTGTGTCTGAGAGGTGGATCTTCAAGGCTGTCACGGAAGAGCAGAGAACATGGAAGCATCAACCACAGAAGAACACGGACCAGTAGAGATCGCACGCAGGGAGATGCCAGCACATGGTTTTGTGATGGAGCTATCTTTAATGTGTGGATAGTTCCTCACAACCTCAGCTCACAGTGTAGGGTAGAGAACGGTTAGATTTCAGGTTCGGGTTAGGCTTTGGGTAAGGTTAATTTAGATTAAATGATTGTTGTGTTTTACAATTAGATGTTTTGCCTGTTCTTTAAATGGGGTGAAGAGCTGTAGAACCTGACATGGTACATTTCAAAGCATGCAAATGGTGTGAAAGAAGGCACATGGTGCGGTTTGCGTGCCAGTATTTCGCACACAAAAATATTGTCTGAAGTAAACATTGTGTCCTACATATTGTTTACAAACATACTGTTCCATTGGATGTAGATTTTATCAACTATATACATTTCTTTAAATTAGATATATTTTATGGACAATATTTAGGCCATGATCCTCATGTCAGACAAAATTCCGAGAATATATTTTGGTGCCACAAGCACCGGAAACACCAGGGTGGGGATTAGGAGCAACGCAGTGGATTTCCAGGTGTCGGGGTGCATGGGCAGGACCGCCATGTGTGTCAAGGAGCGTAAACGAAGCTGAAGTCACGTGTCTGGTCTTCTTCACCATGGAGACTACATGTGTGACTACAGGGGACTATGTAGCATCTGGGTAAAAATAGCTGGAGCCCACAATCTTCTGCAATGGAAATGGAAGGCGAACGCAGCCTGATGTCAATGTATCGCGGACCAACACAGAATATAACATCACTAAAATCAACCACCTGCGTAGTCCACCCCCTATCCCTCCTGTGGCTGAAACAGCATTCAGAGGTATCACCCCTTTCAGGCCAGTTAGTCCTCTCCTCTCCGAAGCAGCATTTTCTGCAGCTCCCAAGTGGCACTCATTGTTTTGACTCCGCAGATGCCACCAACTTCCACCCAACCACAACAATCAGGAAACGTGCCTGAACCCAAATAATGGATTTAGGGGTTGAGAACTGGTAGTGGGTGGGAAGGGGCATTGGTTCCAAGTGATACCAAGTGGAAAGTGTGGACGCGGTGAGACTGCAGATCATCATCGATGTTCTCCACTTACTGGATGATGTGGACTCAACCGATGGGTCCTACTGGACTCAGGAGCATTGATTGGGCAGGCTGTTCAATCTTACTCACTGACTATCAGTGACTCTAGTAGAGTTGTCTACTACTCATCGCACACTGCTCTTGAGAGCCTCACAGACCCTACCTCGAGCCTGCACTCTGGAGCATCCCAGGAGCCTTTCACCACCACGTACAAGAGAGCGAGAAGGAGTCGGAGGGATTCTGAAAACTAGATTCAGGCATGTGGCCTGGCCCTAGAAAGACTTCTACCTTTTTGGTCCTTCGGTTTTAGGCCAGTCCTTCTCAATGATGCATGTTGTTTGGTCACCTGGGGCAGATAATGTGGTCTTGTCTGTGTCTAATTGTAAGGTTAGTCTGAGGTCTACTTTCGAGAGGATGTATATGTTTAATAGTATCTGTTGAAGATGCATGTATCTGCTACTCAGGATACTAAAGAGCTACCTAGAACTCAACCCTATAGATAGCTTCTGCCCCTCCACATCCTAGTACAAGCTGAGCCCATCTCAGTGTTTCATGCTCATCAAGAACATAACAAAAGAGGTACAATGTCACCTGCTCTGAGAGATGCGAAAGATGTCCACCTAATCCAGAGTGGAGTGTGACAATACATCACTGGGGCTCACCAACAGCAGATCTTCACTCACTGAAATCCCTCAACATGTGCAACAGGTTTAATACCAAGCAGGTACTCACAGCAGCACATTGGCGTGGATTTCTGTTCACAAATGGACCAAATCACAAAGGCACTTAGGAGGACAGGAAGTAGTACCTATGGCGCTATTTTATCTACTCAAACACCTTTGTGAATTGACTCCATAGTTTGGGGCATAGACAAGTCTGAAGAATAAGCTTCATGTGCGCCTGAAGAGTGAGGGTCAGAGAAGGAAACCACCAAATCTGAAACATTAACTTAGAGTTTGTGTAACACGTGTGGGACATAACCATTCATGAGTAGCATTCAGTAGTACTAGAGGGACCGTATCACAACTAGGGTGCACTGTCCCACTCTGTGCCTTGGTGCACCTTCAGATTGATGCGTTGGGTGCAAACAGGGACAGTGCGCCCTGTTACTGACAATCTGCTGCCCCAGGGCAGGCGTGAACCCCGGGAGCGGATTAGTAAAAGATGTTCACAGTGCAGACTTCAAAGGGCGACAGAGATTCTCCTGAAGGCAGGTTCAAGGAGTAACTCAACCCACCTGCAGGGGGGTCTCTGGGGAGTCCATAGGACGGCCCTTCAAGGGGCACACTGGGTGATCACCACCTCTTTGTGCACTCAGCCAGTGCGTCTCCTTATGGGCTGTTTGACCATAAGACGGTGTGGACGCAGAGGCACAGTGCTTGCCTCACCTGCATGGGGCTACTTCCCCATGAAAAGATGGGAACATCCTCTTAGGACAGCGCTGGAGGTTCATGTGCACGGGCACTATCAGTATTACAGAAGGGGCCGCACAAGAATCTGTCGCTGCTTCTATTACACAACAGTGCCCAGAGTGCAGGGAAAAAGCACGCATTCTCCCTGCACCTTTTTTGATTCTTGGCTTCAGTGCACACAACAATCATGACTGCACGCTGAGAGACGAGCGTCACATGGGATATGAGCGACGGCTTATGTTTGTGGTCTGGAGAGGCACACCATGTGCACCTACCTATTCTTCACGTGAGTAACATCAGCTCACCGGTATTAGGACGACTGACTGGTGCCTGAGACTCACTGAGTATGCAGGGCTGGTCTTTCTACCAGTTGCTTCCACTGGGAGAGAAGACCACTGATTCCTCCTCTTTTAAATTGTCAGCCAGTCCCCCACAACTGGCTCCCTCGCTCTACCCCTGTGGGATATGGATGTCATGTATGTTTTACCAATGTGCGTGTAATAGAATGAATGTAGAGTGGAAGCCATGTTGGCTCTCCAGGGTGTTAGTAGTACACAAAATGGACGTTAAGAGAGCCTTCCAGAGGGTGTTATGAATTGCAGGGCTGCACCAAAGCTCCCCTGAAGTGCTTTGAACTTGACCATAATTAAGAGTGAAGAAGATGGGGACAGAATACTGTTTTGAAGGTTCGGGAGATCCCTTGCCCTTTTGCTGCCCCATCCTTTCCATGAGGTGTTCCCTTCAAAAACAGGTTGAGAGATCACTGAGGTTGGAGGCCTTTCCCTCTTTGGCCCCTGATTACCCTACGAGGGAGCTTTGAGCACCACCGGTTGCTCCTTCTTGCTGAAACTAGGAGACAAAGACTATGCCTGAACTAGTCCAGTAGAAATATGCACAAGTCAGGAACTGCCTGAACCCAGTCCCTGAGCTGCCTGTTGAACACACAGACTGTAAGTCTGTAAACTTGGTATAACTGTGGGGCAGTAACTACCTTTCTTTGTGCCAGGGTTTGGCATAGACCAGTGATGGACAGCACACACCAGGGGTGCACAAGCAAGACATCTGTGCTTTAGGTTTGAGGTCCTGAGTCCACCTGAACTAACAACGCATCACAGGAAGTGCCCACTTCCCCAACTAACCATCAAAGAACCTGTGTGAGCGCACACACAGGCAACACTGAGTCCACCTGAGCCAACAACACATCACAGGAAGTGCCCACTCACAGAACTATCAAAGAACCTGTGTGAGCGCACACACAGGCAACACCCGAGTCCACCTGAGCCAACAACACATCACAGGAAGTGCCCACTCACCGAACTAACCATCAAAGAACCTGTGTGAGCGCACACACAGGCAACACCCGAGTCCACCTGAGCCAACAACACATCACAGGAAGTGCCCACTCACCGAACTAACCATCAAAGAACCTGTGTGAGCACACACAAAGTCAACACCCGAGTCCACCTGAGCCAACAACACATCACAGGAAGTGCCCACTCACCGAACTAACCATCAAAGAACCTGTGTGAGCACACACAAAGTCAACACCCGAGTCCACCTGAGCCAACAACACATCACAGGAAGTGCCCACTCACCGAACTAACCATCAAAGAACCTGTGTAAGTGCACACACAGGCAACACTGAGTCCACCTGAGCCAACAACACATCACAGGAAGGGCCCACTCACCAAACTAACCATCAGAGAACCTGTGTGGGCGCACACAAAGTCAACACCTGAGTCCACCTGAACCAACAACGCATAACAGGAAGTGCCCAACAACGCATAACAGGAAGAGCCCACTCACCAAAATAACCATCAAAGAACCTGTGTGAGAGCACACACAGGCAACACCCGAGTCCACCTGAGCCAACAACACATCACAGGAAGTGCCCACTCACGGAACTATCAAGGAACCTTTGTGAGTGCACACACAGTCAACACCCGAGTCCACCTGAGCCAACAACACATCACAGGAAGTGCCCACTCACCGAACTAACCATCAAAGAACCTGTGTGAGCACACACACAGTCAACACCTGAGTCCACCTGAGCCAACAACACATTACAGGAAGTGCCCACTCACCGAACTAACCATCAAAGAACCTGTGTGAGCGCACACTCAGGCAACACCCGAGTCCACCTGAGCCAACAACGCATCACAGGAAGGGCCCACTCACCGAACTAACCATCAAAGAACCTGTGTGAGTGCACAAACAGTCAACACCCGAGTCTACCTGAGCCAACAACACATCACAGGAAGTGCCCACTCACTGAAGTAACCATCAGAGAACTTGTGTGAGCTCACACACAGGCAACACCTGAGTCCACCTGAGCCAACAACACATCACAGGAAGTGCCCACTCACCGAATACTAGGTGTAACCAAGAATTGTGGAGTAAATGAGAGCTTGGGGTGACAAGTAGCTGCAATCCATACCAGAAGTGACTCTGGTGCGACCACTGATGAATAAATAGCCACTGGCTGGGGGAAGTGAGGAGAAGACATACCTTCTGAGCCCTGTCTGTGTCTGCCCTGATTTCTTTTTTTTTTGGGGGGGGGGTTCTGGAAATCATTTCAATACAGCACTAAGTTTGCAGGAATCACTAGGTACATTCCTTTTCCCGGCTGGATTCCCTGTACTATCGCTGTCTGTCGTGATTAAAGTGTTCTTTTCTTGAGTAGAAGTGAAGAGTGCACAATGACTGATGAATTGTGATTGGACGTTTCATTGATTTGTGAGTTTCGACCCCACCCCGCCTCCCTGAACAAGCCCTGGGGGTCTTTGACTTGACTGCTCTGGAGGACGAGTGCCAGAGTGGGGGCTCACTTTGGGGTCAGCAGTAAGGTGCCCCCCCCCCCCGAGCTAAAAGGCTCCCATTGTCACAGGTGGAGTCCAGTAGCCCCTGGCTACCCCGAGGTCCAGACAGGGTCCCCACACGAAGTGAACACATTCCTCTGCAGAAAAAAGCTCTCCGAGGAAGACCACGGGGTTAATTATTTACCCCCAGCAGCCCCTAGCAGCCAGCAGATAATAATCTTTAGACACTCGTTGCTGCAGCTAATTAATGAGCCAGAAGATTGTTTTGTTTTAGACTTGTCTTCTGCAGTCTCCACTTCACAGCATGGGCTAGGGGGTCACTATGCACACCACAGCATGTGACGGTGCAGCCCTAGGGAGGCAGGGCCGAGCCTTCAGCCTCAGGCATGTGTAGGGGGGACCCCACAGTGGGCTAGGGGGTCACTCTGCACACCACAGCATATGACGGTGCAGCCCTAGGGAGGGAGGGCCGAGCCTTCAGCCTCAGGCATGTGTACGGGGACCCCAGAGTGGGCTAGGGGTCACTCTAGCCCTCTCCGGACAGTGTGTGTAGGACTGACTGCGCCTCCTGTCCTAAGGACACTGTCACCTCCCTCACTGACACTGGGTCTCGCAGTCGGCATTACTCCTGCCTGGTTGTTTATGCCTTGTCCCTCCAGGATGGCTTCCGTTCCATCTCCTTGGCTTTCCTTTCCTTCCACATCTGCCTGGCTTTCCTTCCACATCTGCCTGGCTTTCCTTCCGCATCTGCCTGTCTTTCCTTCCGCATCTGCCTGTCTTTCCTTTCCATCCACATCTGCCTGGCTTTCCTTCCACATCTGCCTGGCTTTCCTTCCACATCTGCCTGGCTTTCCTTTCCTTCCACATCTGCCTGGCTTTCCTTTCCATCCACATCTGCCTGGCTTTCCTTCCGCATCTGCCTGGCTTTCCGTTCCTTCCACATCTGCCTGGCTTTCCTTCCGCATCTGCCTGGCTTTCCTTTCCTTCCGCATCTGCCTGGCTTTCCTTTCCATCCACATCTGCCTGGCTTTCCTTCCGCATCTGCCTGGCTTTCCTTCCACATCTGCCTGGCTTTCCATCCACATCTGCCTGGCTTTCATTTCCTTCCGCATCTGCCTGGCTTTCCTTCCGCATCTGCCTGGCTTTCCTTTCCATCCACATCTCCCTGGCTTTCCTTCCACATCTCCCTGGCTTTCCTTCCACATCTGCCTGGCTTTCCTTCCACATCTGCCTGGCTTTCCTTCCACATCTGCCTGGCTTTCCTTTCCATCCACATCTCCCTGGCTTTCCTTCCACATCTCCCTGGATTTCCTTCCACATCTGCCTGGCTTTCCTTCCACATCTGCCTGGCTTTCCTTCCGCATCTGCCTGGCTTTCCTTCCGCATCTCCCTGGCTTTCCTTCCACATCTGCCTGGCTTTCCTTCCACATCTGCCTGGCTTTCCTTTCCATCCACATCTGCCTGGATTTCCTTCCGCATCTGCCTGGCTTTCCTTCCGCATCTGCCTGGCTTTCCTTTCCTTCCACATCTGCCTGGCTTTCCTTCCACATCTCCCTGGCTTTCCTTCCACATCTCCCTGGCTTTCCTTCCACATCTCCCTGGCTTTCCTTCCACATCTGCCTGGCTTTCCTTTCCTTCCGCATCTGCCTGGCTTTCCTTCCGCATCTGCCTGGCTTTCCTTCCACATCTCCCTGTCTTTTCTTCCGCATCTGCCTGAGATGTCCACTCTCTGACGTTCATCTCCTCTCTTACTTCCTAAGTTTTCACTCCTGAGGAGGCCTTTCCCCATCTCTCTGACCTCACTCTTCTGTCTGCCTTCCTTCTCCCTGTCTCTGTCTCTCTGTCTCCCTGTCTCTGTCTCTTTCTCTCTCCTGTCTCCCTTTTCCTCTCTCTGATGTCCTCTCATTATCATCTCTTTCGCTTCCTCTGCCTTTTTTATCTCTCTTTGTTAACCTTTTATCTTTCTCCCCTCTTTGTCTGTTCTCTCTTTTTCTCCCTTTGTCCCCTCTTTGTTCTCTCCCTTTGTTTCTCTTTCTCCCTCTGTCTTTTCTCTCTGTCTCCCTCCTCTTTGTTTTTTCTCTTTGTCTCCCTTTCTCCCCTCTTTGTCTTGTCTCTCTCTGTCTCCTAATCTCCCCCTCTTTGTCTTGTCTCTCTCTGTCTTCTAATCTCCCCTCTTTGTCTTTTCTCTCTCTGCCTCCTAATCTCCAGTCTTTGTCTTGTCTCTCTTTGTCTCCCTTTCTCCCCTCTTTGTCTTGTCTCTCTCTGCCTCCTAATCTCCCCCTCTTTGTCTTGTCTCTCTCTGTCTTCTAATCTCCCCTCTTTGTCTTGTTTCTCTCTGCCTCCTAATCTCCTCCTCTTTGTCTTGTCTCTCTCTGTTTTCTAATCTCCCCTGTTTGTCTTGTCTCTCTCTGCCTCCTAATCTCCCCTCTTTGTCTTGTCTCTCTCTGCCTCCTAATCTCCCCTCTTTGTCTTGTCTCTCTCTGCCTCCTAATCTCCCCTCTTTGTCTTGTCTCTCTCTGCCTCCTAATCTCCCCTCTTTGTCTTGTCTCTCTCTGCCTCCTAATCTCCCCTCTTTGTCTTGTCTCTCTCTGCCTCCTAATCTCCCCTCTTTGTCTTGTCTCTGTCTCCTAATCTCCCCTCTTTGTCTTTTCTCGCTCTGTTTTCTAATCTCCCCTCTTTGTCTTTTCTCTCTCTGTTTTCTAATATCCCCTCTTTGTCTTGTCTCTCTCTGCCTCCTAATCTCCCCTCTTTGTATTTTCTCTCTCTGTCTTCTAATCTCCCCTCTTTGTTTTGTCTCTCTCTGCCTCCTAATCTCACCTCTTTGTCTTTTCTCGCTCTGTCTTCTAATCTCCCCTCTTTGTCTTTTCTCTCTCTGTCTTCTAATCTCCCCTCTTTGTCTTGTCTCTCTCTGCCTCCTAATCTCCCCTCTTTGTTTTTTCTCTCTCTGTTTTCTAATCTCCCCTCTTTGTTTTGTCTCTCTCTGCCTCCTAATCTCACCTCTTTGTTTTTTCTCTCTCTGTTTTCTAATCTCCCCTCTTTGTCTTGTCTCTCTCTGCCTCCTAATCTCCCCTCTTTTTCTCGTCTCTCTCTGCTTCCTAATCTCCCCTCTTTGTCTTCTCTCTCTCTGTTTTTTAATCTCCATTCTTTCTCTTTTCTCTCTGTTTTTTAATCTCCCCTCTGTCTTCTCTCTATCTTTCTCTCTTTCACCCCTCTTGTCTTTTCTCTTCCTGTCTCCTGTCCTCCTCTCTTTGACAGTTCTCTTTCTTCTCTCATGACTCATTCCTCCTCTTTCTCACTCCCTTCTGCATCCTTTTCTTCATTTTGCATGCACGCCTTGCCACATAACTTGTTTTCCTTCTTGACTCTCCGCCCCCGTCTCACTCTTCTGCTTCCATCTTTCACCCCCGTCAGTCTTTCCTCTGTTTGTTTTTGCTGTCCCCTGACCTCCTTTCCTCTACCCTGCACCTCCTCCCCCCCGCGGTCTCTTTTCTTCCAGCCCCGCCTACCCCCTCTCTGGACCCTTTCCTCTCCTTCCCTTGAAGCTCAAGGTTTCGCCTTCCGTGCCTTATTTAACTCGGTGGAATGGAATGTGATCGGTGCTCCTTACCTTCTCCGTTGGACTCCATCCGTGATGCCGTGTTCACGGTGTCCCCAAAGAGGCAGTACCGGGGCATTTTAAGGCCCACCACGCCTGCGCACACCGGGCCTGGAAACAGGACCAGAAGGGAGATGTGAGAAGTGACACAATCCACACACCTGACACAGGATACACAATGTTACAACCACAAGGCAGAGCAGAGGCGCGGGGCAGGCCACGCACCGCTGCATCGGGCTATGTACAGGCACAGGGTATGTTATAGCGCTGCATCTGGCTATGTACAGGCACAGGGTATCTTATAGCGCTGCATCTGGCTGTGTACAGGCACAGGGTATGTTATAGCGCTGCATCTGGCTGTGTACAGGCACAGGGTATATTATAGCGCTGCATCTGGCTATGTACAGGCACGGATTCATATAGCATAGCGCTGCACCTGGTACAGATATGGATACAGGCTATGGTAGAGGCACAGGATATGTCACTCACCTGTACGGGTATCTCATTCCCTGCCACACTCACCTGCACGGGTATCTCATTCCCTGCCACACTCACCTGTACGGGTATCCCATTCCCTGCCACACTCACCTGCATGGGTATCTCATTCCCTGCCACACTCACCTGCACGGGTATCTCATTCCCTGCCACACTCACCTGCACGGGTATCTCATTCCCTGCCACACTCACCTGTACGGGTATCCCATTCCCTGCCACACTCACCTGCATGGGTATCTCATTCCCTGCCACACTCACCTGCACGGGTATCTCATTCCCTGCCACACTCACCTGCATGCGTATCTCACTCCCTGCCACACTCACCTGTACGGATATCTCATGCCCTGCCACACTCACCTGTGTGGGTATCTCATTCTCTGCCACACTCACCTGCACGGGTATCTCATTCCCTGCCACACTCACCTGTGTGGATTCCTATCCTCAGCCAGAGTTGGGTGTTGGGCCGATGCCGAATTTTAAATGTTTTTACAGCGTCTAGCAACGCCAGTGACATCCGGGCAATCTCACGGGCATGGAGCTTTCCATTGCGCACCGGTAACCCGGACACCACCATGTAGGCATCTCCGATGGTCTCCACCTGTGGCAAAGACATTGAACCATGTTAGGAAAGAGGACCCCAGACAAGAAGCCTTTGTGCCCACACACCTGTGCGGACCACACTGTGGATGCCCCACACTGCCAGTGCTCCAGGCGCGCCAGCATCACCGGTCTACCACCGACAGCATCAACACAAATCCTGCGGAGAGTGACGTCAGCCAGGTCCAGTCATGCCAACCACATGCAGGCCACAGTTCAGTCTGCATCATTCTCTTTCTACAGTACTGCTAGCAGGAGGACATGCAGACCCCCAATGAGTTCCCAATTTACACCTTGTTTCCCGGGGTAAATCTTGAGTGGGGGGCAGGGACGTGTGTGAATCAATAGCTACTGCGCCCCTTTCCTATGGGTAGTGGGCAAGCATCCGATGGGCTGGCATCTAACTCTGCCAAGTAGTCACCCTGGAGGATCACGGGCTTCTACCTGCTATCTGGCCTCCCTGCTTGTGGATGCCCTGTTGATGGTGGCTGGTGGCAGATGACGGGGTTTGTCCTAATAGGCTGCTCCAGACTGCTTTTCCCCCTCGTCTGGTCAGTGGCACCTGCACCCACCTCCGACACATGCCCTCTAAGGTATACGCATGGGCCATGGTCTGCCCCTTTCTCCGCCATAGGCGTCTGCGGGCCAGATTTACAAGGCCCTTGCACCGGATCATGTTTTTATGCTAATGTGGCATTAGGTAGGCATTTCTGACCTGCCATATTTACAAAGTGGCGCAATGCTTGCATTGCACCCCGTTGTAACCCCTTGTGCCACATTATGCCTGCACCCAGGCATAATGTATGCAATGGGAGGTGCTCTCTACAAGATTTCACTGCGTCATTTTTTCCATCATTATTAACGCCTGCACTTTGCAGGCATTAAGTAATGGGGCCATAATAACCTATGATCCTCCCTATGCTTTGCTGGACTAGCGCCATAATTAATGGCACTAATCCAGCAAAGCACCACAATAGCCTCATAAATTCTGACGCTGATGGGCGCTACGGTGCGCTGCATTGTAAATACAGTGCTACCATGGTGACATTAGGGGACTAAGGGCAGCGCAAGAAAAGGGGTGCATCAGTACTGATGCGTCACTTTCTTGTAGATCTGGCCCTATGTTTCATGCACAGGTCACCGCCTGCACCTACCTCCGCCCTTCTCAAAGACATGCATGGGCTGGTGCATGTGCACATCACCTCAAACGTGCTGTACCAGGGTCTGTGATACCCTTACATTTCATCCTGGGCAATCATCAAAACAGTCACAGTCCTAGATGGGAGCTTTAAAGTACCAAGAGACATACAGATTCAATCAACGATATAAAATGTTAGTGCATTCGACCTTAAAACAGGGTGCTGCACCTCATCTTAGGCAGGCGCACGCCTGCACCTCTGCTTGACTTAATACCTGAGTGTGGTCTTGTGTCTCTGTACAAGTGGGAGCCAATCACTGCAGGTGGAAATTAACCAGTCTACGTAAGAGGTAGGAGAGCTCGTCACCTCCACATATTTGTGGCATGTTATTGAGTGCATGTGTTAGGGATCCTATTGCCCTGATGAAGGCTTTTGATCCCGATGGGACAGTTGTGTGGCCGAAACATGTAGGCAAGACAATATGGATGCTTGAAACATTGCTTTCAGTAGACACCCAAGGTTGTTTTTCATTGCCAAGGGTACCAACAAAACAAAGAAACATCTGTTTGGTTGCACCCCTAGGCATTTTTAACTAATCTGGACCCCTGTTTCTGTCCAGTTAGTAATATCTCCGAACTCCTAAGCATGGTTGAGTCCAGCCAGGTGGTAGCTACTTATGTGGGTTTGGGGTGGACACCAATGATGAATCATGCCACAGTGAGTAGTGGGTGAGGTGCACCCATCCAGTCTTGTATGATATGTATGACTCTATAGGTGAGGAGGAAATCCTTACCCCCAACATAATCCCTGCCAGTCCGTTGTGTATGGATTGTAACAGGAAGGATTGTGCATAGGTAGTTGAGGTCCTTTCAGTCTTTTCATTGCAGAGAAGCTGGATGTTCACCTGGACACCCTACTCACTTGTAAGTGTACTCAAGAGTGAAATGGACACACCTCTTGCCTTCCTGAGAAAGAGCTGCATCTGGCTATCTTGAGGTCAAGTTTAACTGCAATTGGAACTAGGGATGGTGCTCCATATTAGGGAGATGTGAACTGAGTAATTCTGCCAGTTCCTGCTGGTTTAACATCAGCCTGCCAGGGGCATCTAGCACTGTCATGGACCAAGCAGTGCACCTACCTTAAGGGTAACCTCATTAAGTGAATGGCCCTGCAAGAAGCAAGTTTCCCCACATGGGACCCTGTGCGTGATGTCTGGTTGCGAGCCAGCCAGAAGGACCCTGTAGGCAGGTGCCACACACAGGCTCCTCTGCGGAGCAGCAGTGTGAGGGGTTCATGCAATGTACTTACCTTAATGCAACCACCAATGAATTCATTGCATCCCCGACTACACACAGTGCTCCTAAAACCAACAACATTGGCATGGGTGTCAAGTCACCAAAATGCCAGGGGTAGCGGAAGTGACATCATGCGCCCTTTGACCTCTACTTTCACTCACAGCCACATACACACAAATTCACACTCACACACACACACTCTCACAGACACACTCTCACCCGCAAGCACGCCCACAACATACACTTAAAAGCATTTTTACTTACCTCAGCTGCCACGGGAGGGCATATTCACATGTTTATTACACTAATAGTGAATAATATCGTATTATTCACTATTAGTGTAATAAAAAATTGTCAGAAAACAAAGAGAGTGGCGCCAAACTAGCATCCATAAGGACGAGCTGCCCCTGTGTTCTTGGCACTGAGTTTGCCAATTCCTGTCCGCATGTGGAAAAATACAGCATATTTCTCCGGTTTCGAAATTCACCCAGCCTTAATTGTGGCCTCACACTCCTTCTGGATACAAAAAGGCTTAATCATTTTACTGTTACAATGAAAGAATAACTTACTTGCCATAAACCTGTTAAAGTCACTGACATGTAACTGAAACTTTTATATCTTTATTTGAATGGATAATATTTCTTGGCTATAATATTTATATCGCGTGATGCATGTGCTGTTTGAAAAAGCCAGCCTGCGCCATACTACTCAGGAGAAAGCCTTCACTGTTCAACTTCGCTACCATCTGAAAGTCCAAAAAAACCTTGTCAAAGCTAATAGGTCTCTGCAGTAAAAGCTATCCGCTTTACCAATCCTTTTCAATATAAGATAGCTCTTGTTAATGTTCATGCTCTTCGGGCAGCCATCTTTCAATGTGTTTGCAAAAACATTACAAATGCATTCAAAGATGGCGGCTATGGAAGCACTTGTGCTCTTGTTAATGTTCATGCTCTTCGGGCAGCCATCTTTCAATGTGTTTGTAAAAACATTACAAATGCATTCAAAGATGGCGGCTATGGAAGCACTTGTGCTCTTGTTAATGTTCACGCTCTTCGGGCAGCCATCTTTCAATGTGTTTGTAAAAACATTACAAATGCATTCAAAGATGGCGGCTATGGAAGCACTTGTGCTCTTGTTAATGTTCATGCTCTTCATGCAGCCATCTTTCAATGTGTTTGTAAAAACATTACAAATGCATTCTAAGATGGCTGCCATGGAAGCACTTACATGTGGCCATCTTGAAATGGGTAAAACCCCATTTTAAGATGGATGCCCAGTACCAATGCTGTAGGTAAAAAAAAGTTTTTAAATAAAAAAATTAAGTGCAAGAGAACGATATGTGAGGAGGGTGGGGTAACAATGGAGGACCTGGAGCATAGAGTAGGGCATTTTATTTGTATTTTTTTAAAAGGGCAGAATGGAGAGGGTTGGTTTAGGTGTTGGACAAGCTGGGGGTAAGGGGCGGAGAAAGAGAGAGAGAGGGCCATGAACAATGTGAAGAGAAAAGCATCACAGGAGGGAGAAAGTAAAAACGCACATACACTTCCATGGAAAGCTTAGAGCAGTGGTTCCCAACCTGTGGTCCGGGGACCCCTGGGGGTCCGCGAAGCCTCCTCAGGGGGTCCGCAACTGCTTAGCAAATTAAATAATATTAACAGAGTAGGTCCCCAGCTTTCAGTAATGACTCAGTGGGGGGTCCCCGGATTCCAAGAAAAATTCAGTGGGGGTCCCCGGGCTCCAGTAATGATAAAGTGGGGGTCCACAAAATTCAAAAGGTTGGGAACCACTGGCTTAGAGTAAAAGAAAAAAAACATTGCCTCGAATGCAAGCAACCTCAGCAATGCAACGATACAAGTCAACCAATCAGACCACTGTGAGACCGGACAGGAGGATGCGACTCAATTCACTTGGCGGGTCATGACGAGTGATGAATCCAGGATGAAACCGAGGTTGCATGCGTGGTTTGTTGGGCTGGGGAGGGGTGCTGATGGTGGCTGGCCACCTGCACTTGACCCAGGCTGATGTGAAGGGTCCCAGGATGAGGATCTTGGTCTTGTCAGAGTTGAGCTTGAGGCAGCTGCCCTTCATCCAAGCAGCAATGACTTCCATTCCATTGGGGAAATTCCTCTTGACAGTAGTGGGGTTCTTGGTCAATGAGATGATCAGCTGGGTGTCCTCGGCGTAGGAGACCGATGGATGCGAGCAGGGCCATGTAGATGTTGAAGAGTGTGGAACACCACAGCTGATCTCCGTAGGCTCTGACAGGTAAGGCTGGAGTCTGACTCTCTGTGTTCTGTCAGACAGGAAGGAGTGTATCCACTGTAGGGCCTTTCTGCGGATGCCCGCTGTGTGGAGTCTGGAACAGAGGGTGAGGTGCGAGACTGTGTCGAAGGCAGACGATAGGTCCAGTAGGATGAGGGCTGCTTTGTGGCCGTGGTCGAGGAGTGAGAAGGATGTCATCTGTGGCGGCGAGGAGGGCGGTCTCCGTGCTGTGGTTGCTCCTGAAACCAGATTGGGAGATGGCCAGGATGTTGTCCTCGATGTGCTTAGGGAGCTGTGTGTTGATGGCCTTTTCGATGACCTTGGCTGGGAAAGAGAGCAGAGAGTTGGGGCGGTAGTTCTTGAGGTCCAGGAGGTCGGCCGTGGGTTTCTTAAAGAGCAGGCAGATCTCTGCGTGCTTCCAGTCCTCTGGGGAGGTGGCTGCCTCTATGGAACAGTTGAGGGTGTGGTGGTGCTCGGGTGCGATGGAGGTGTTGGCTTTGTTGAAGATGTGGTGAGGACAGGGGTCCGTAGGGGCTCCGGAGTGCATGCTGCTCATGATGGAGCAGGTTTCGTCCGTGCTGAGGATGGTCCAGTGGTGCAGGGTCTGTGACGGTTCGGAGGGTTGAAGCTGGGAGGTTGTTAGAGGGTCCTGGGGTCTGAAGCTGTCATATATGTATTTGGGTTTTTGGTGGAAGAAGTTGGCCAGTCTGTCGCAGAGGTCTGGAGAAGGAGGGATGTCTGCCGTTTCTGAATGGGGTTTGGCAAACTTTTTGACCATGGCGAAGTATCCATGACACACAGGACAGGCACAGCACAGAGCTCCATCACACACAGCATATATGTAACACAAGCAGAGGCAGTGCAAGTATCCATGACACAGAACAGGCACATCACAGAGCTCCATCACACACAGCATATATGTAACACAGGCAGAGGCAGTGCAAGTGTTCATGACACAGAGCAGGCACATCAGAGAGCTCCATCACACACTGCATATATGTAACACAGGCAGAGGCAGTGCAGGTATCCATGACACACAGGACAGGCACAGCACAGGGCTCCATCACACACAGCATATAGTAACACAGGCAGAGGCAGTGCAGGTATCCATGACACACAGAACAGGCACAGCACAGAGCTCCATCACACACAGCATATATGTAACACAGGCAGAGGCAGTGCAGGTATCCATGACACACAGGACAGGCACATCACAGGGCTCCGTCACCCACAGCATATATGTAACACAGGCAGAGGCAGTGCAGGTATCCATGACACACAGGACAGGCACATCACAGGGCTCCGTCACACACTGCATATATGTAACACAGGCAGAGGCAGTGCAGGTATCCATGACACACAGGACAGGCACAGCACAGAGCTCCATCACCCACAGCATATATGTAACACAGGCAGAGGCAGTGCAGGTATCCATGACACACAGGACAGGCACATCACAGGGCTCCGTCACACACAGCATATATGTAACACAGGCAGAGGCAGTGCAGGTATCCATGACACACAGGACAGGCACAGCACAGAGCTCCATCACCCACAGCATATATGTAACACAGGCAGAGGCAGTGCAGGTGCCCATGACACACAGAGCAGGCTCCATCACACACAGCACAGGTACGTCACAGGCAGAGCCAGTGCTCATGACACACAGAGCAGGCACAGCACAGGGCTCCTTCACACACAGCGCAGGTATACCACAGGCAGAGACAGTGAATGTGTTCATGACACACAGCGCAGGCAGCACAGGCGTCCATCACGCACAGAGGAGGCGCAGCAAGCGCTATGGCACACCAGCTTCTCAGGGACAGGAGTCCCCTCGGCCCGCCCCTTCTGCTGTACCCCAGCTCTTCCCTCCCCCTCCCGATCAGTGGTACATTCCCCCTCTCGGGCCAGGAGCTGTGGGGTCAGCGGGAGCCCCAGACATGTCTGGGCTGAGGGAGACCCCTGGGCAGGAATGTCTGGTGGGGCTCCTGTTACCACACACTCTCAGTCCACCACAGGCCACCCTGAGTCAGCAAGGGTAAAGGGGGAGACCGGGGGTGAGACAGGTGAGTCAGCAGTAGTCAGGGCACGCCTCGGGCCTCGAGGCGCTCTACGTCTCTCTCTTTATGTGGCCATGTCTGTCCTGGTCAGTACTAATCAATAACCAACGGTGTCTGGGCAGCAGAGCGCCGGACACTGCTTCAACGGTACATAGAGGCGGAGCGCTGCGAGGGGCGCGCACGGCCCTCCAGGCGCTAGGGACGCAGGTCACAGCATCACTAGCACATTACACATCACAGACCACAGGCTCGACAGCCAACCATAGTCTCTGCAAGCACTCGGAGAGACCAGGGCGGTGGGTGACCAGGCGTCCCGGACTGTTCGGGACAGTCCCGGTTTTCATCTGCAGTCCCGGCAGATTTCATCAAATTTGGCTCGAGGCCCGGTTTTTTGAGAGGGTCGACTGAAGACAGTGAAATGTGCTTCAAGGCAGTGTGAGTCAGGCGATGTTATAAAAGTCAGTTTAATTAACAGGTATGATACTGGGGTTAAAAAATATCATTTTCTGCATTTTCTTGGTACCGCCTCTGTGTTTCTATGCTCAGTGCCGAAGAGTGCTGTCATTCTGTGGCGCTCAGTCGATATAACATTGTATTCCTTCTATTTTTGCGAAATGTTCCGGTTTTGTAGGGTGACCAGATTTTGAGGAGCAAAAACCGGAACAGGTCAGACATAAAAGAAGGACTAAAGACATTACTGTCACTTTTATATCTGGCCTGTCCGGGTTTTTTTGCGTAGCTGTGTGAATGTGTGCCTATACGTGTGTGTGTGTACAGTAACAGATACATTTCTTTAATTATTTCATACTTTGTAGGTCTCTTTAACTTATGCTTCCCTAGATGATCTGACCTTTGTCCCAAAAAAACGGGACATTTATTTAAAATTAGGAGAAGCGTCGGGACACCGGGACAGTCCTCTAAAAACCGGGACTGTCCGGGGAAATCCGGGACGTCTGGTCACCCTACGGTTTTGGTTTTTAGGCTCTGGTCACCCTGCAGGACGGGTGCGTGTAAAACACCGCTGTGGAGACCGGCAGTCAGAGCCTGACCTCACGTGAGACAACTCTGCACAACAAAAAGATGCTCTCAGGACACTGGCTTAGCTTTCAGAGGCCGGTACACCAGGGGGTCACACGTGTGTGGGGGAGACGCGTGGAGGACACCTCTGCTCAACCACTTCTCAACCCAGGACTTGTGCTGAGGCCACGGAGATGCGAAGAGCTGTCATGTGCTGGAGTAGCAAACGTGTTACTACAGCCACGGAAGGCCACGTCCAGAGCCCACCGCAGTGTCTCTTCTCGTGAGGATGGGGTTACTACAGCCACGGAAGGCCACCTCCAGAGCCCACCACAGTGTCTCTTCTCCTGAGGATGGAGTTACTACAGCCACGGAAGGCCACCTCCAGAGCCCACCACAGTGTCTCTTCTCCTGAGGATGGGGTTACTACAGCCACGGAAGGCCACCTCCAGAGCCCACCACAGTGTCTCTTCTCCTGAGGAGGGGGTTACTACAGCCACGGAAGGCCACCTCCAGAGCCCACCAGTGTCTCTTCTCCTGAGGATGGGGTTACTACAGCCACGGAAGGCCACCTCCAGAGCCCACCACAGTGTCTCTTCTTGTGAGGATGACTTTACTACAGCCACGGAAGGCCACCTCCAGAGCCCACCGCAGTGTCTCTTCTCCTGAGGATGGGGTTACTACAGCCACAGAAGGCCACCTCCAGAGCCCACCGCAGTGTCTCTTCTCCTGAGGAGGGGGTTACTACAGCCACGGAAGGCCACCTCCAGAGCCCACCACAGTGTCTCTTCTCCTGAGGATGGGGTTACTACAGCCACGGAAGGCCACCTCCAGAGCCCACCGCAGTGTCTCTTCTCCTGAGGATGGAGTTACTACAGCCACGGAAGGCCACCTCCAGAGCCCACCAGTGTCTCTTCTTGTGAGGATGACTTTACTACAGCCACGGAAGGCCACCTCCAGAGCCCACCGCAGTGTCTCTTCTCCTGAGGATGGGGTTACTACAGCCACGGAAGGCCACCTCCAGAGCCCACCGCAGTGTCTCTTCTCCTGAGGAGGGGGTTACTACAGCCACGGAAGGCCACCTCCAGAGCCCACCAGTGTCTCTTCTCCTGAGGATGGGGTTACTACAGCCACGGAAGGCCACCTCCAGAGCCCACCACAGTGTCTCTTCTTGTGAGGATGACTTTACTACAGCCACGGAAGGCCACCTCCAGAGCCCACCGCAGTGTCTCTTCTCCTGAGGATGGGGTTACTACAGCCACGGAAGGCCACCTCCAGAGCCCACCGCAGTGTCTCTTCTCCTGAGGAGGGGGTTACTACAGCCACGGAAGGCCACCTCCAGAGCCCACCAGTGTCTCTTCTCCTGAGGATGGGGTTACTACAGCCACGGAAGGCCACCTCCAGAGCCCACCACAGTGTCTCTTCTCCTGAGGATGGAGTTACTACAGCCACGGAAGGCCACCTCCAGAGCCCACCAGTGTCTCTTCTTGTGAGGATGACTTTACTACAGCCACGGAAGGCCACCTCCAGAGCCCACCGCAGTGTCTCTTCTCCTGAGGATGGGGTTACTACAGCCACGGAAGGCCACCTCCAGAGCCCACCGCAGTGTCTCTTCTCCTGAGGAGGGGGTTACTACAGCCACGGAAGGCCACCTCCAGAGCCCACCGCAGTGTCTCTTCTCCTGAGGAGGGGGTTACTACAGCCACGGAAGGCCACCTCCAGAGCCCACCGCAGTGTCTCTTCTTGTGAGGATGACTTTACTACAGCCACGGAAGGCCACCTCCAGAGCCCACCGCAGTGTCTCTTCTCCTGAGGATGGGGTTACTACAGCCACGGAAGGCCACCTCCAGAGCCCACCGCAGTGTCTCTTCTCGTGAGGATGGGGTTACTACAGCCACGGAAGGCCACCTCCAGAGCCCACCGCAGTGTCTCTTCTCCTGAGGATGGGGTTACTACTGCCACGGAAGGCCACCTCCAGAGCCCACCGCAGTGTCTCTTCTCGTGAGGATGGGGTTACTACAGCCACGGAAGGCCACCTCCAGAGCCCACCGCAGTGTCTCTTCTCCTGAGTATGGGGTTACTTCAGCCACGGAAGGCCACCTCCAGAGCCCACCGCAGTGTCTCTTCTCCGGAGGATGGGGTTACTAAAGCCACGGAAGGCCACCTCCAGAGCCCACCGCAGTGTCTCTTCTCCTGAGGATGGGGTTACTACAGCCACGGAAGGCCACCTCCAGAGCCCACCGCAGTGTCTCTTCTCGTGAGGATGGGGTTACTGCAGCCACGGAAGGCCACCTCCAGAGCCCACCACAGTCTCTCTTCTCCTGAGGATGACTTTACTACAGCCACGGAAGGCCACCTCCAAAGCCCACCGCAGTGTCTCTTCTCCTGAGGATGGAGTTACTACAGCCACGGAAGGCCACCTCCAGAGCCCACCGCAGTGTCTCTTCTCCTGAGGATGGGGTTACTACAGCCACGGAAGGCCACCTCCAGAGCCCACCGCAGTGTCTCTTCTCCTGAGGATGGGGTTACTACAGCCACGGAAGGCCACCTCCAGAGCCCACCGCAGTGTCTCTTCTCGTGAGGATGACTTTACTACAGGCATGGAAGGCCACCTCCAGAGCCCACCGCGGTGTCTCTTCTCCTGAGGATGGAGTTACTACAGCCACGGAAGGCCACCTCCAGAGCCCACCGCAGTGTCTCTTCTCCTGAGGATGGAGTTACTTCAGCCACGGAAGGCCACCTCCAGAGCCCACCGCTGTGTCTCTTCTCGTGAGGTGGGTTTACTACAGCCACGGAAGGCCACCTCCAGAGCCCACCGCAGTGTCTCTTCTTGTGAGGATGACTTTACTACAGCCACGGGAGGCCACCTCCAGAGCCCACCGCAGTGTCTCTTCTCGTGAGGATGACTTTACTACAGACACGGAAGGCCACCTCCAGAGCCCACCGCAGTGTCTCTTCTCGTGAGGATGACTTTACTACAGCCACGGAAGGCCACCTCCAGAGCCCACCGCAGTGTCTCTTCTCCTGAGGATGGGGTTACTACAGCCACGAAAGGCCACGTCCAGAGCCCACCGCAGTGTCTCTTCTCGTGAGGATGGGGTTACTACAGCCACGGAAGGCCACCTCCAGAGCCCACCGCTCTGTCTCTTCTCCTGAGGTGGGTTTACTACAGCCACGGAAGGCCACCTCCAGAGCCCACCACAGTGTCTCTTCTCCTGAGGATGGAGTTACTACAGCCACGGAAGGCCACCTCCAGAGCCCACCGCAGTGTCTCATCTTGTGAGGATGACTTTACTACAGCCACGGAAGGCCACCTCCAGAGCCCACCGCAGTGTCTCTTCTCCTGAGGATGGGGTTACTACAGCCACGGAAGGCCACCTCCAGAGCCCACCGCAGTGTCTCTTCTCGTGAGGATGGGGTTACTACAGCCACGGAAGGCCACCTCCAGAGCCCACCGCAGTGTCTCTTCTCCTGAGGATGGGGTTACTACAGCCACGGAAGGCCACCTCCAGAGCCCACCGCAGTGTCTCTTCTCGTGAGGATGGGGTTACTACAGCCACGGAAGGCCACCTCCAGAGCCCACCGCAGTGTCTCTTCTCCTGAGTATGGGGTTACTTCAGCCACGGAAGGCCACCTCCAGAGCCCACTGCAGTGTCTCTTCTCCGGAGGATGGGGTTACTAAAGCCACGGAAGGCCACCTCCAGAGCCCACCGCAGTGTCTCTTCTCCTGAGGATGGGGTTACTACAGCCACGGAAGGCCACCTCCAGAGCCCACCGCAGTGTCTCTTCTCGTGAGGATGGGGTTACTACAGCCACGGAAGGCCACCTCCAGAGCCCACCACAGTCTCTCTTCTCCTGAGGATGACTTTATTACAGCCACGGAAGGCCACCTCCAAAGCCCACCGCAGTGTCTCTTCTCCTGAGGATGGAGTTACTACAGCCACGGAAGGCCACCTCCAGAGCCCACCGCAGTGTCTCTTCTCCTGAGGATGGGGTTACTACAGCCACGGAAGGCCACGTCCAGAGCCCACCGCAGTGTCTCTTCTCCTGAGGATGGGGTTACTACAGCCACGGAAGGCCACCTCCATAGCCCACCGCAGTGTCTCTTCTCCTGAGGATGGGGTTACTACAGCCACGGAAGGCCACCTCCAGAGCCCACCGCAGTGTCTCTTCTCGTGAGGATGACTTTACTACAGGCATGGAAGGCCACCTCCAGAGCCCACCGCAGTGTCTCTTCTCCTGAGGATGGAGTTACTACAGTCACGGAAGGCCACCTCCAGAGCCCACCGCAGTGTCTCTTCTACTGAGGATGGAGTTACTTCAGCCACGGAAGGCCACCTCCACAGCCCACCGCAGTGTCTCTTCTCGTGAGGATGGGGTTACTACAGCCACGGAAGGCCATCTCCAGAGCCCACCGCTGTGTCTCTTCTCGTGAGGTGGGTTTACTACAGCCACGGAAGGCCACCTCCAGAGCCCACCGCAGTGTCTCTTCTCGTGAGGATAAACTTTACTACAGACACGGAAGGCCACCTCCAGAGCCCACCGCAGTGTCTCTTCTCGTGAGGATGACTTTACTACAGCCACGGGAGGCCACCTCCAGAGCCCACCGCAGTGTCTCTTCTCGTGAGGATGACTTTACTACAGACACGGAAGGCCACCTCCAGAGCCCACCGCAGTGTCTCTTCTCGTGAGGATGACTTTACTACAGACACGGAAGGCCACCTCCAGAGCCCACCGCAGTGTCTCTTCTCCTGAGGATGGGGTTACTACAGCCACGAAAGGCCACTTCCAGAGCCCACCGCAGTGTCTCTTCTCGTGAGGATGGGGTTACTACAGCCACGGAAGGCCACCTCCAGAGCCCACCGCTCTGTCTCTTCTCCTGAGGTGGGTTTACTACAGCCACGGAAGGCCACCTCCAGAGCCCACCGCAGTGTCTCTTCTCGTGAGGATGGGGTTACTACAGCCACGGGAGGCCACCTCCAGAGCCCACCGCAGTGTCTCTTCTCGTGAGGATGGGGTTACTACAGCCACGGGAGGCCACCTCCAGAGCGCACCGCAGTGTCTCTTCTTGTGAGGTGGGTTTACTACAGCCACGGAAGGCCACCTCCAGAGCCCACCACAGTGTCTCTTCTCCAGAGGATGGGGTTACAACAGCCACGGAAGGCCACCTCCAGAGCCCACCGCAGTGTCTCTTCTCCTGAGGAAGGGGTTACTACAGCCACGGAAGGCCACCTCCAGCGCCCACCGCAGTGTCTCTTCTCGTGAGGATGGGGGTCAGCCACCCTCTTTCGTTACACAGACAGATTACCTTTCCACCTTGGCGTATGACAAACGCCTCCTTGGGAAGCTACCTGCTTCATAGTTTGACAAAGGCTGCATTTTATCAGTGAAACATGCTCGGTTTATTTGTCATCAAGACATAGGGCCTGAGTTAGATTTTGGCGGACGGGTTACCCATCATTACACATGGAGAGAGGAAGAGGGAGGAGGGGGGATAACTATGGAGGAACACTCCGTACTTAGCTCCCTATAATTCAAAGTACACACGAAAGTACGGGGTTCTCTAGAAGCGGACGTCGCGGATATTAGCGTAGTCCTAGGTTGTATGTATTCCTATTTGGAAGGGTAACGTCAGTGGAATGTCAGTTGGAAGTTACCGAGTGGAAAAGCGAGGGGTGGGAAGAAGGGAATTTCCTTTTACGGACTAGGTGGTCTCACACACTATATAGTGTCATGCTTCATCATTTGACCACCTAGACCCACCCAGGTAGGACATTGCCACATGGGCGGACTCAACCTCACTGTTAAAGGAACAGGAGGGAGTGCGTAAATAAACTTGTTTCTGGAAAGATCGGGATCCAGCTAATCTACTGAAAAACTAAAAACACCTAAGCAGACACCTGTGAAGAGCAACAAATTTAATGGTGGTGTCTGTCTGGTGTAGTTAAAAAAAGGGGGGTTGGGACACCTCTGTGAGGACAAGGACTCACAGGGTCACCTAACTAATTACTAGCCAACATGTTTCTGCCCTCAAAAGTGAGCCAATGAAGGTCTCGGGGCATTCGTCAGGGCCTAGGATCCCTACGTCTCACGTTGGAGGAAAATACTCTATGGGGAAATCAAAGAGTGAAAAAATGAAAAAAGAATGATCTACATTACCCAAGGAATTACCTTGAGGCGGCCCTTTTCTTAGAGGCAGCTAGCCTCTGGTATCCAGGAGGGGGAGTGTCCCCTTATAGTCACACATACATCAAAGGGGACGCTCGCCGTGCGCCTACTTCGTCCTCTCCTTGGACCGCTTGTGACGGGTTACCCAGTCACAAGAATGACGGATATCACATCCGCTGAAATATAAATCCCATGGGAAGTAATGGCATTTACATTCCAGCACACGGGCTATCCGTCACCGTTGTGACAGAATAATCCATCTGGCGAAATATAAATCACGCCCATAGACTTGCACCAGGGTGACCCTGTGGCACATATTCACTCAAACCATTAGGGGAATATTTATGACCCGGTCTGCGGCACTCTTGCACCACGCAACATGGTGCAGGAGCAAAGCAAACCTTAAATGAGATTTACGAAGCCACGCAGAGCCACTTTGAGTGGCTTAATAAACCTCAAGTAATGTAGTGCACTGCAAATTGCTGCGTTACATTGCTGTGTGCCAGGGAGGCATTCCATGGGCGTTGCGGTGGGTGTTCCCACGCAACACCCATGGATTTTGACGCCTCCTCAGATTTACAAGGCCATGTGAACCTGGGGATGCGTCAAAACCTCTTGCCTCCCCAGGGGAGGCGCAACAAGGAGAAATATCTTTATTTTGCTTTGTTCTTTCCACTTTCTATGCATGCTGCATTCTGAGCAGTGAATTGTGTTTGTGCAGGAAGGAGCCCCTTGTCTTCACTGAGCTTTATTAATGAAAGTTTAGGGTCTGAGAGCATCACATGTAGCTTCAGACATGGACCTTAGTCCTGTGTGTTTTTTATTAGTGACTTACACTCAAATTTTCTGAAAAAAGCAAAAAGTAGCAAACTTAATCAAAAGTGTAAATTACTGAAAAGTGTAACTTACTTTTGTGAATCAGGCCCAACACTTTCAGTGGCTGGATAAGGTCATGTGTGGTATCAAAACTGTAGGTATGATCTTCAGTGACTGATATGGTTTCTGCATCTTTCGATACTGCTGCCCTAGAGTCTGATGTGTCCCATGTAATACTCAGTGTTTACATACAGTATCTGGTAGTGTCACGTGCGTTGCTGAATCTTTAAACTTCGATTTTCAGATAGGATTATCTGCAGTTTTAGACATGGGGGTTCAAGTGTCTAATATTCTCATATGTGTTTCCCAATCTTTACATATAGTATTTTTTCAGCGTGTGAAAGTCTTGTGTGTTTCTCATACCTTAAACATATGATTTCCTTTGTCTCATAGAAGCAGACTTATTTTCTAATTCACACATGATAATCTTTGATACTGATGGCATCACCTGTATTGTTCAATTTTTTTCCATAATATTTTCAGAGTCTAATAACATCACAGGTATTTCAAATACGTTATACGTGGCATTTCCAGCACCTGAAAGCGTTCTATTGTATTATAATATTTTATGAGTCCAAAAACTTCATGTTTTGGGTAAACTTTCTACATGGCATTTGAGGTGTCTTATAGAGATTTCCAAATCTTTAGCTGTGGTATTTCAAGTGTCGGGAAGCATCACATGTATTTTTGAATATTTAGGTGTCCTATTTTCAATGTTTGTTAGAGTCTCATGTATTTCCAAATAATTATGTGGTATATCCACTGTCAGGTAGCGTCACATGTATTTTCAAATATTTAGGTGTCCTATTTTCAGTGTTGGGTAGAGTCTCGAGTAGTTCAAAATAATTATGTGGTATTTCCAGTGTTGGGTATCGTCACATGTATTTTCAAATATTTAGATGTCCTATTTTCAGTGTTGGGTAGAGTCTCATTTATTTCCAAATAATTATGTGGTATTTCCAGTGTTGGGTATCGTCACATGTATTTTCGAATATTTAGGTGTCCTATTTTCAGTGTGGGTAGAGTCTCATGTATTTCCGAATAATTATGTGGTATTTCCAGTGTCGTGTAGCGTCACATGCATTTCATAATGTTTAGGAGTGGTGTTTTCAGTGTCAGGTAGCGTCACATGTATTTTGGAATCTTTAGGTGTGGTATTTTCAGTGTCGGGTAGCGTCACACATATTTCCGAATCTTTAGGTGTGGTATTTTCATTGTCGGGTAGCGTCACACATATTTCTGAATCTTTAGGTGTGGTATTTTTAGTATTGGGTAGCGTCACACATATTTACGAATCTCTAGGTGTGGTATTTTCAGTGTCGGGTAGCGTCACACATATTTCTGAATCTTTAGGTGTGGTATTTTCAGTGTCGGGTAGCGTCACACATATTTCTGAATCTTTAGGTGTGGTATTTTCAGTGTCGGGTAGCGTCACACATATTTCCGAATCTCTAGGTGTGGTATTTTTAGTATTGGGTAGCGTCACACATATTTCCAAATCTCTAGGTGTGGTATTTTCAGTGTTGGGTAACGTCACATGCATTCCCGGATCTTTAAGTGTTGTATTTTCAGTGTTGAGTAGCGTCACACATATTTCCGAATCTTTAGGTGTGGTATTTCCAGTGTCGGGTAGCGTCACATGCATTTCATAATCTTTAGGAGTGGTGTTTTCAGTGTCAGGTAGCGTCACATGTATTTTGTAATCTTTAGGAGTGGTATTTTCAGTGTCGGTAGCGTCACACATATTTCCGAATCTCTAGGTGTGGTATTTTCAGTGTCGGGTAGCGTCACACATATTTCCAAATCTTTAGGTGTGGTATTTTCAGTGTCGGGTAGCGTCACACATATTTCCGAATCTCTAGGTGTGGTATTTTCAGTGTTGAGTAGCGTCACACATATTTCCGAATCTTTAGGTGTGGTATTTCCAGTGTCGGGTAGCGTCACATGCATTTCATAATCTTTAGGAGTGGTGTTTTTAGTGTCAGGTAGCGTCACATGTATTTTGGAATCTTTAGGAGTGGTATTTTCAGTGTCGGGTAGCGTCACACATATTTACGAATCTTTAGGTGTGGTATTTTCAGTGTCGGGTAGCGTCACACATATTTACGAATCTTTAGGAGTGGTATTTTCAGTGTCGGGTAGCGTCACACATATTTACGAATCTTTAGGTGTGGTATTTTCAGTGTCGGGTAGCGTCACACATTTACGAATCTTTAGATGTGGTATTTTCAGTGTTGGGTAGCGTCACACATATTTACGAATCTTTAGGTGTGGTATTTTCAGTGTCGGGTAGCGTCACACATATTTACAAATCTTTAGGTGTGGTATTTTCAGTGTCGGGTAGCGTCACACATATTTACGAATCTTTAGGAGTGGTATTTTCAGTGTCGGGTAGCGTCACACATATTTACGAATCTTTAGGTGTGGTATTTTCAGTGTCGGGTAGCGTCACACATATTTACGAATCTTTAGATGTGGTATTTTCAGTGTTGGGTAGTGTCACGTGTTTTTCCAAATATTTAAGTGTGATATTTTCAGGGCCTGATGGTGAATGATGCTTGGCTTTGGAAGCCCCTTAAGATATTTGATTATTAGGTATTTGATTATTAAATAAATCGGTCCAGGATTTGTAAAGTGCGGCAAATCATCCGTGAGGATCTCAAGACGCTGAATTGTTGGCGCGGGGAGAATAAGTGATTTGCCGAGAATCACAGGATGTTGAACCGATGCTGAGACTTCTTTTAATTTTTTAAGAGTAGGCAGACCACTATCTGCTCTTAAAAAATGTTCGGGCCCACATTCCGGTTGCAAAACATTCTTACATGCCAGTGCGATGCGCTATTAGGAAGGGACGCCCTGAACACGCCTCTTTGTAAAACCGAATCAGTATTTATGCGCAATTCCAAATTACGATTCAGTAACCTAACCAAATTACAATTTGGAATTCATACATATCAGATTAATTTTTGCAGTCACAAACGGCCCAATCAGGGTCTGTGCGACCGCAAAACTTCATGAAACATGTGGCCCTTGGTCCCCTAAGCTCCGAAGTGGGCTGGTGTTAAAAGCTGTCCCATAGTCTGACGCGCTCTCTGCTCCCCTGAGCCCCTCCCTGCCCCCCAGCACCCCACACTGCCCGATCTCCCTTCAGGGCCTATGCCACTTACCTTGTAAACATCGAAGTTATCGATTATTGCGTCGAAGCAGGTGTAGAGGTCATTCAGCAAGGTCACGACCTGTGAGGGGACAGAAGGCGGCACTTAGGCACTTAGCAGATTACTTGAAAGATTTCCGAGTGATTTGTTTCTCCCTCCTCCACTGCCCCATCCCATCATTGACTCTGATGTGTTAATGGCCACGATCTGACCTCTGACCCCCTCTCCTCCTGGACGGCTCAAACCTTCAGCTGCACTGGGATGGACCTGGCAAAGCGAGACCAGGCCAGTGACCGGGGAGGAAATGGGCGCAGTGCTGGTGTACACTAGGAGCGGTGCAGTGCTGGAGGTGAGCAGTGCTGGTGTATATTAGAAGCGGTGCAGTGCTGGTGTATACCAGGAGCGGTGCAGTGCTGTTGTGTATACTAGGAACGGTGCAGTGCTGGTGTATACCAGGAGCGGTGCAGTGCTGTTGTGTATACTAGGAACGGTGCAGTGCTGGTGTATACCAGGAGCGGTGCAGTGCTGTTGTGTATACTAGCAGCAGTGCAGGGCTGTGAGGTGTGAAGACCAGGCCAGTGACCGGG
This sequence comes from Pleurodeles waltl, assembly GCF_031143425.1. Classification (NCBI taxonomy): domain Eukaryota; kingdom Metazoa; phylum Chordata; class Amphibia; order Caudata; family Salamandridae; genus Pleurodeles; species Pleurodeles waltl. The sequence goes on from NC_090437.1 coordinate 1,338,598,332, forward strand.
GAAGAAATGGGCGCAGTGCTGGTGTATACCACGAGCGGTGCAGTGCTGGTGTATACTAGGAGCGGTGCAGTGCTGGTGTATACCAGGAGCGGTGCAGTGCTGGTGTATACTAGCAGCAGTGCAGTGCTGCTGGGTGTGAAGACCAGGCCAGTGACAGGAAGAAATGGGTGCAGTGCTGGTGTATACCAGGAGCGGTGCAGTGCTGGACTATACTAGGAGCGGTGCAGTGCTGGTCTATACTAGGAACGGTGCAGTGCTGGACTATACTAGGAGCGGTGCAGTGCTGGTGTATACTAGGAACGGTGCAGTGCTGGTCTATACTAGGAGTGGAGCGGTGCAGTGCTGGTGTATACTAGGAACGGTGCAGTGCTGGTGTATACTAGGAGCAGTGCAGTGCTGGTGTATACCAGGAGCGGTGCAGTGCTGGTGTATACTGGGAGTGGTGCAGTGCTGGTGTATACTAGGAGCGGTGCAGTGCTGGTGTATCCTGGGAGTGGTGCAGTGCTGGACTATACTAGGAGTGGTGCAGTGCTGGTGTATCCTGGGAGTGGTGCAGTGCTGGACTATACTAGGAGTGGTGCAGTGCTGGTCTATACTAGGAGTGGAGCAGTGCTGGAGCGGTGCAGTGCTGGTGTATACCAGGAGTGGAGCAGTGCTGGTGTATACTAGGAGTGGAGCAGTGCTGGTCTATACTAGGAGTGGAGCCGTGCTGGTCTATACTAGGAGTGGAGCCGTGCTGGAGCGGTGAGGGTGCTGGTGTATACTAGGAGCGGTGCAGTGCTGGTGTATACTAGGAGCGATGCAGTGCTGGTGTATACTGGGAGTAGTGCAGTGCTGGACTATACTAGGAGTGGAGCAGTGCTGGTGTATACCAGGAGTGGAGCAGTGCTGGTTTATACAAGGAGTGGAGCAGTGCTGGTCTATACTAGGAGCAGTGCAGTGCTGGTGTACTAGGAACGGTGCAGTGCTGCTCTATACTAGGAGTGGAGCAGTACTGGAGCGCTGCAGTGCTGGTGTATACTAGGAGTGGAGCAGTGCTGGAGCGGTGCAGTGCTGGTGTATACCAGGAGCAGTGCAGTGCTGGTCTATACTAGGAGCGGTGCAGTGCTGGTGTATACTAGGAGCGGTGCAGTGCTGGTGTATACTGGGAGCGGTGGAGTGCTGGTCTATACTGGGAGCGGTGCAGTGCTGGAGTATACTGGGAGCAGAGCACTACTGGTCTATACTGGGAGCGGAGCAGTGCTGGTGTATACTGGGAGCGGTGTAGTGCTGGTGTATACTGGGAGCGGTGCAGTGCTGGGGTATACTGGGAGCGGAGCAGTGCTGGGGTATACTGGGAGCGGAGCAGTGCTGGTCTATACTGGGAGCGGAGCAGTGCTGGTCTATACTGGGAGCGGAGCAGTGCTGGTCTATACTGGGAGCGGAGCAGTGCTGGTGTATACTAGGAGAGGTGCAGTGCTGGTGTATACTGGGAGCGGTGCAGTGCTGGAGTATACTGGGAGCGGTGCAGTGCTGGAGTATACTGGGAGCGGTGCAGTGGTGGTCTATACTGGGAGCGGTGCAGTGCTGGAGTATACTAGGAGCGGAGCACTGCTGGTCTATACTAGGAGCGGATCAGTGCTGGTCTATACTAGGAGCGGTGCAGTGCTGGACTATACTAGGAGTGGTGCAGTGGTGGACTATACTAGGAGTGGTGCAGTGCTGAACTATACTAGGAGTGGAGCAGTGCTGGAGCGGTGCAGTGCTGGTGTATACCAGGAGTTGAGCAGTGCTGGTGTATCCTAGGAGTGGAGCAGTGCTGGTGTATACTGGGAGTAGTGCAGTGCTGGACTATACTAGGAGTGATGCAGTGCTGGACTATACTAGGAGTGGAGCAGTGCTAGAGAGGTGCAGTGCTGGAGTATACCAGGAGCGGTGCAGTGCTGGAGTATACCAGGAGTGGAGCAGTGCTGGTGTATACCAGGAGAGGAGCAGTGCTGGTGTATCCTAGTAGCGGTGCAGTGCTGGTGTATACTAGGAGCGGTGCAGTGTTGGTGTATACTGGGAGTGGTGCAGTGCTGGTGTATACTAGGAGCGGTGCAGTGCTGGTGTATCCTGGGAGTGGTGCAGTGCTGGACTATACTAGGAGTGGTGCAGTGCTGGTGTATCCTGGGAGTGGTGCAGTGCTGGACTATACTAGGAGTGGTGCAGTGCTGGTCTATACTAGGAGTGGAGCAGTGCTGGAGCGGTGCAGTGCTGGTGTATACCAGGAGTGGAGCAGTGCTGGTGTATACTAGGAGTGGAGCAGTGCTGGTCTATACTAGGAGTGGAGCAGTGCTGGAGCGGTGAGGGTGCTGGTGTATACTAGGAGCGGTGCAGTGCTGGTGTATACTAGGAGCGATGCAGTGCTGGTGAGACTGGGAGTAGTGCAGCGCTGGACTATACTAGGAGTGGTGCAGTGCTGGACTATACTAGGAGTGGAGCAGTGCTGGTGTATACCAGGAGTGGAGCAGTGCTGGTTTATACAAGGAGTGGAGCAGTGCTGGTTTATACAAGGAGTGGAGCAGTGCTGGTTTATACTAGGAGTGGAGCAGTGCTGGAGCGGTGCAGTGCTGGTGTATACCAGGAGTGGTGCAGTGCTGGAGTATACCAGGAGTGGAGTAGTGCTGGTGTATACTAGGAGCGGTGCAGTGCTGGTGTGTACTAGGAGCGGTGCAGAGCTGGTGTATACTAGGAGCAGTGCAGTGCTGGTGTATACAAGGAGTGGTGCAGTGCTGGAGCATACCAGGAGTGGAGCAGTGCTGGTGTGTACTAAGAGCGGTGCAGTGCTGGTGTGTACTAGGAGCGGTGCAGTGCTTGTGTACACTAGGAGCAGTGCAGTGCTGGAGTGGTGCAGTGCTGGTGCATACTAGGAGTGGAGCAGTGCTGGTCTATACTAGGAGTGGAGCAGTGCTGGAGCAGTGCAGTGCTGGTGTATACCAGGAGTGGAGCAGTGCTGGTGTATACTAGGAGGTGTGCAGAGCTGTTGTATACTAGGACTGGTGCAGCGCCTGTGTATGCTATGAGGGCTGTGGAGCTGGTGTATACTAGGAGTGGTGCAGCGCAAGTGTACTCTAAGAGGTGTGCAGAGCTGGTGTATACTATGAGTGGTGCAGTGATGGCGTATTCTAGGAGGTGTGCAGAGCTGGTGTATACTAGGAGTGGTGCAGTGAAGGCGTATTCTAGGAGGTGTGCACCACTGCTAAGCATTAGGAAGTGTCCAATGCTGGTGTACACTTAGAATAGCACAGAGCTGGAGTATACTAAGTTTAGATTATTGCCAGTGCCTCTAGGATGTGGTACATCAGTAGTGGTGCAGTACAGGAGTATTTTAGGAGGTGTGCAGAGCTGGTGTATACTAGAAGTGGTGCAGCGCAGGTGTATTCTAGGAGGTGTGCAGAGCCGGTGCATACTAGGAGTGGTGCAGCGCAGGAATATTCTATGAGGTGTGCAGCGCTGGTGTATTCTAGGAGGTGTGCAGCGCTGATGTATAGTAGGAGTGGTGCAGCGCAGGAGTATTCTAGGAGGTGTGCAAAGCTGGTGTATACTAGGAGTGGTGCAGCGCAAGAGTATTCTAGGAAGTGTGCAAAGCTGGTGTATACTAGGAGTGGTGCAGCGCAGGTGTTTACTATGAGTGCTGTGCAGCTGGTGTATTCTAGGAGGTGTGCAGCGCTGCTGTGCATTAGGAAGTGTCCAATGCTGGTGTACACTTGGAATGGCTGGAGTATACTAAGTTTAGATTACTGCTAGTGCATGCTAGTATGTGGTAGACCAGGAGTGGAGCAGTGCTGGACTATACTATGAGAGGTGCAGTGCTGGTGCAGTGCTGGAGTATACTAGGAGTGGTGCAACGCAGGTGTATTCTAGGAGGTGTGCAGAGCTGGTGTATAATAGGAGTGGTACAGCACCGGTGTATGCTGTGAGTGCTGTGGAGCTGGTGTATACTAGGAGTAGTGCAGTGCAGGTGTATTCTAGGAGGTGTGCAGAGCTGGTGTATACTAGGAGTGGTGCAGCGCAGGAGTATTCTAGGAGGTGTGCAGAGCTGGCGTATACTAGAAGTGGTGCAAGGCAGGAGTGTTCTAGGAGGTGTGCAGAGCTGATGTATATTAGGAGTGGTGCAGCGCAGGTGCATTCTAGGAGGTGTGCAGCACTGCTCTTTGCTAGGAGTGGTGCAGTGCCGGGGTATGCTGTGAGTGCTGTGGAGCTGGTGTATACTAGGAGTGGTACAGCGCAGGTGTATTGTAGGAGGTGTGCAGAGCTGTTGTATACTAGGAGTGGTGCAAAGCCGGTGTATGCTATGAGTGCTGTGGAGCTGGTGTATACTAGGAGTGGTGCAGCGCGAGTGTACTCTAGGAGGTGGGCAGAGCTGGTGTGTACTAGAAGTGGTGGAGCGCAGGAGTATTCTAGGAGGTGTGCAGAGCTGGTGTATACTAGAAATGGTGCAGCACAGGTGTATTCTAGGAGGTGTGCAGAGCCGGTGCATACTAGGAGGGGTGCAGCGCAGGAGTATTCTAAGAGGTGTGCAGCGCTGGTGTATTCTAGGAGGTGTGCAGCGCTGGTGTATTCTAGGAGGTGTGCATGTATAGTAGGAGTAGGTGCAGCACAGGACATTAGGAATGACTTAGTGCAGGAGCATACTAGGAGTGACTCAGTATTAATGTATACTTGGACCAGTGCAGAGTTGATATGTAATAGGAATGTTTTAGTCTTGTTGAATACCATTAATAGTGCATTACTAGTCTGTACTAACTTTGCAAAGTACTGCACATGTATACTAGGAATGACTCAGAGCAGGTGCATACTGCGAGTGACTCAGTATTAATGTATACTGGGACCAGTGCAGTGTTGCTATGTATTAGGAATGCTTCAGTCCTGGGGAGTACCTGTAATAGTGCAGTACTAGTCTGTACAAAGACTGGCACTGTGCCGATGTATGCTAGGAATGACTCAGTATTAATGTATACTGGGACTGGTGCAGCATTGACACGTAATAGGAATGCTTCCGTCCTGGTGAATAGCAGTAATAGTGCAGTACTAGTCTGTACTAAGGCTGGCGGAGTACTGATGTATACTAGGACCGACTCAGAGCAGGTGCATACTAGGACTGACTCAGTATTTATGTATACTAGGAGAGCTGCAGTGTTGACAGGTATTAGGAAAGCTTCAGTACCTGTACCTGTAATCGTGCAGTACTAGTCTGTACTAAGACTGGCACAGTGCTGGTGTATATAAGAATGACTCAGTGCAGGTATATACAAGGACGAGCTCAGTACTGGTGTACACTGGGACAGCTGGTATCAGGAATGCTTCAGTCCTGGTGAGTACCTGTAATCGTGCAGTACTAGTCTGTACTAAGACTGGCACAGTGCTGGTGTGTACTAGGACTGACTCAGAGCAGGTATATACAAGGACGGACTCAGTATTGATGTACACTGGGACAGCTGGTATCAGGAGTGCTTCAGTCCTGGGGAGAACCTGTAAACGTGCAGTACTAGTCTGTACTAAGACTGGCACTGTGCCGGTGTGTATAAGAATGACTCAGTGCAGGTATATACAAGGACGAGCTCAGTACTGATGTACACTGGGACAGCTGGTATTAGGAATGCTTCAGTCCTGGTGAGTACCTGTAATCGTGCAGTACTAGTCTGTACTAAGACTGGCACAGTGCCGGTGTGTATAAGAATGACTCAGTGCAGGTATAGGCAAGGACGAGCTCAGTATTGATGTACACTGGGACAGCTGGTATCAGGAGTGCTTCAGTCCTGGTGAGTACCTGTAATCGTGCAGTACTAGTCTGTACAAAGACTGGCACGGTGCCGGTGTATACTAGGACTGACTCAGTGCAGGTATATACAAGGACGAGCTCAGTATTGATGTACACTGGGACAGCTGCAGTGTTGACAGGTATTAGGAATGCTTCAGTCCTGGGGAGTACCTGTAATTGTGCAGTACTAGTCTGTACTAAGACTGGCACAGTGCCGGTGTATATAAGAATGACTCAGTGCAGGTATATACAAGGACGAGCTCAGTATTGATGTACACTGGGACAGCTGGTGTCAGGAATGCTTCAGTCCTGGTGAGTACCTGTAAACGTGCAGTACGGGTCTCTACTAAGACTGGCACAGTGCCGGTGTATACTAGGACTGACTCAGAGCAGGTATATACAAGGACGAGCTCAGTATTGGACAGCTGGTATCAGGAGTGCTTCAGTCCTGGCGAGTACCTGTAATCGTGCAGTACTAGTCTGTACAAAGACTGGTACAGTGCCGGTGTATATAAGAATGACTCAGTGCAGGTATATACAAGGACGAACTCAGTATTGGACAGCTGGTATCAGGAGTGCTTCAGTCCTGGCGAGTACCTGTAATCGTGCAGTACTAGTCTGTACTAAGACTGGCACAGTGCTGGTGTATATAAGAATGACTCAGTGCAGGTATATACAAGGACGAGCTCAGTATTGATGTATACTGGGACAGCTGGTATCCGGAGTGCTTCAGTCCTGGCGAGTACCTGTAATCGTGCAGTACTAGTCTGTACTAAGACTGGCACAGTGCTGGTGTATATAAGAATGACTCAGTACAGGTATATACAAGGACGAGCTCAGTATTGATGTATACTGGGACAACTGGTATCAGGAGTGCTTCAGTCCTGGCGAGTACCTGTAATCGTGCAGTACTAGTCTGTACTAAGACTGGCACAGTGCTGGTGTATATAAGAATGACTCAGTACAGGTATATACAAGGACGAGCTCAGTACTGATGTACACTAGGAGAGCTGCAGTGTTGACAGGTATTAGGAATGCTTCAGTCCTGGTGAGTACCTGTAATCGCGCAGTACTAGTCTGTACTAAGACTGGCACTGTGCTGGTGTGTATAAGAATGACTCAGAGCAGGTATATACAAGGACGAGCTCAGTATTGATGTACACTGGGACAGCTGGTATCAGGAATGCTTCAGTCCTGGTGACTACCTGTAAACGTGCAGTACGGGTCTGTACTAAGACTGGCACAGTGCCGGTGTGTATAAGAATGACTCAGTGCAGGTATATACAAGGACGAACTCAGTATTGGACAGCTGGTATCAGGAGTGCTTCAGTCCTGGCGAGTACCTGTAATCGTGCAGTACTAGTCTGTACTAAGACTGGCACAGTGCTGGTGTATATAAGAATGACTCAGTGCAGGTATATACAAGGACGAGCTCAGTACTGATGTATACTGGGATAGCTGGTATTAGGAATGCTTCAGTCCTGGTGAGCACCTGTAATCGTGCAGTGCTAGTCTGTACTAAGACTGGCACAGTGCTGGTGTGTACTAGGACTGACTCAGAGCAGGTATATACAAGGACGGACTCAGTATTGATGTACACTGGGACAGCTGCAGTGTTGACAGGTATCAGGAATGCTTCAGTCCTGGTGAGTACCTGTAATCGTGCAGTACTAGTCTGTACTAAGACTGGCACAGTGCCGGTGTATATAAGAATGACTCAGAGCAGGTATATACAAGGACGGACTCAGTATTGATGTACACTGGGACAGCTGCAGTGTTGACAGGTATTAGGAATGCTTCAGTCCTGGTGAGTACCTGTAATCGTGCAGTACTAGTCTGTACTAAGACTGGCACAGTGCCGGTGTATATAAGAATGACTCAGAGCAGGTATATACAAGGGCGAACTCAGTATTGATGTATACTGGGACAGCTGGTATCAGGAATGCTTCAGTCCTGGGGAGTACCTGTAATCGTGCAGTACTAGTCTGTACTAAGACTGGCACAGTGCTGGTGTATATAAGAATGACTCAGTGCAGGTATATACAAGGACGAGCTCAGTACTGATGTACACTGGGACAGCTGGTATCAGGAATGCTTCAGTCCTGGTGAGTACCTGTAATCGTGCAGTACTAGTCTGTACTAAGACTGGCACAGTGCTGGTGTGTACTAGGACTGACTCAGAGCAGGTATATACAAGGACGGACTCAGTATTGATGTACACTGGGACAGCTGGTATCAGGAGTGCTTCAGTCCTGGGGAGTACCTGTAAACGTGCAGTACTAGTCTGTACTAAGACTGGCACTGTGCCGGTGTGTATAAGAATGACTCAGTGCAGGTATATACAAGGACGAGCTCAGTACTGATGTACACTGGGACAGCTGGTATTAGGAATGCTTCAGTCCTGGTGAGTACCTGTAATCGTGCAGTACTAGTCTGTACTAAGACTGGCACAGTGCCGGTGTGTATAAGAATGACTCAGTGCAGGTATATACAAGGACGAGCTCAGTATTGATGTACACTGGGACAGCTGGTATCAGGAGTGCTTCAGTCCTGGTGAGTACCTGTAATCGTGCAGTACTAGTCTGTACAAAGACTGGCACGGTGCCGGTGTATACTAGGACTGACTCAGTGCAGGTATATACAAGGACGAGCTCAGTATTGATGTACACTGGGACAGCTGCAGTGTTGACAGGTATTAGGAATGCTTCAGTCCTGGTGAGTACCTGTAAACGTGCAGTACTAGTCTGTACTAAGACTGGCACAGTGCTGGTGTATATAAGAATGACTCAGTGCAGGTATATACAAGGACGAGCTCAGTATTGATGTACACTGGGACAGCTGGTATCAGGAATGCTTCAGTCCTGGTGAGTACCTGTAATCGTGCAGTACTAGTCTGTACTAAGACTGGCACAGTGCCGGTGTATATAAGAATGACTCAGTGCAGGTATATACGAGGACGAGCTCAGTATTGATGTATACTGGGACAGCTGCAGTGTTGACAGGTATTAGGAATGCTTCAGTCCTGGTGAGTACCTGTAATTGTGCAGTACTAGTCTGTACTAAGACTGGCACAGTGCCGGTGTATAGTAGGACTGACTCAGAGCAGGTATATACAAGGATGGACTCAGTATTGATGTACACTGGGACAGCTGCAGTGTTGACAGGTATTAGGAATGCTTCAGTCCTGGTGAGTACCTGTAGTCGTGCAGTACTACAGGGAGTGCAGAATTATTAGGCAAATGAGTATTTTGACCACATCATCCTCTTTATGCATGTTGTCTTACTCCAAGCTGTATAGGCTCGAAAGCCTACTACCAATTAAGCATATTAGGTGATGTGCATCTCTGTAATGAGAAGGGGTGTGGTCTAATGACATCAACACCCTATATCAGGTGTGCATAATTATTAGGCAACTTCCTTTCCTTTGGCAAAATGGGTCAAAAGAAGGACTTGACAGGCTCAGAAAAGTCAAAAATAGTGAGATATCTTGCAGAGGGATGCAGCACTCTTAAAATTGCAAAGCTTCTGAAGCGTGATCATCGAACAATCAAGCGTTTCATTCAAAATAGTCAACAGGGTCGCAAGAAGCGTGTGGAAAAACCAAGGCGCAAAATAACTGCCCATGAACTGAGAAAAGTCAAGCGTGCAGCTGCCACGATGCCACTTGCCACCAGTTTGGCCATATTTCAGAGCTGCAACATCACTGGAGTGCCCAAAAGCACAAGGTGTGCAATACTCAGAGACATGGCCAAGGTAAGAAAGGCTGAAAGACGACCACCACTGAACAAGACATACAAGCTGAAACGTCAAGACTGGGCCAAGAAATATCTCAAGACTGATTTTTCTAAGGTTTTATGGACTGATGAAATGAGAGTGAGTCTTGATGGGCCAGATGGATGGGCCCGTGGCTGGATTGGTAAAGGGCAGAGAGCTCCAGTCCGACTCAGACGCCAGCAAGGTGGAGGTGGAGTACTGGTTTGGGCTGGTATCATCAAAGATGAGCTTATGGGGCCTTTTCGGGTTGAGGATGGAGTCAAGCTCAACTCCCAGTCCTACTGCCAGTTCCTGGAAGACACCTTCTTCAAGCAGTGGTACAGGAAGAAGTCTGCATCCTTCAAGAAAAACATGATTTTCATGCAGGACAATGCTCCATCACACGCGTCCAAGTACTCCACAGCGTGGCTGGCAAGAAAGGGTATAAAAGAAGGAAATCTAATGACATGGCCTCCTTGTTCACCTGATCTGAACCCCATTGAGAACCTGTGGTCCATCATCAAATGTGAGATTTACAAGGAGGGAAAACAGTACACCTCTCTGAACAGTGTCTGGGAGGCTGTGGTTGCTGCTGCACGCAATGTTGATGGTGAACAGATCAAAACACTGACAGAATCCATGGATGGCAGGCTTTTGAGTGTCCTTGCAAAGAAAGGTGGCTATATTGGTCACTGATTTGTTTTTGTTTTGTTTTTGAATGTCAGAAATGTATATTTGTGAATGTTGAGATGTTATATTGGTTTCACTGGTAATAATAAATAATTGAAATGGGTATATATTTTTTTTTGTTAAGTTGCCTAATAATTATGCACAGTAATAGTCACCTGCACACACAGATATCCCCCTAACATAGCTAAAACTAAAAACAAACTAAAAACTACTTCCAAAAATATTCAGCTTTGATATTAATGAGTTTTTTGGGTTCATTGAGAACATGGTTGTTGTTCAATAATAAAATTAATCCTCAAAAATACAACTTGCCTAATAATTCTGCACTCCCTGTAGTCTGTACTAAGACTGGCACAGTGCTGTTGTGTACTAGGACCGGCTTCGCACACACGTGCATTGGTACCGGCACCGAGATGATAAATATTCGAACTGGTTCAGTACTGATTTATACCACAACTGGCTCAGTACCGCTATCTAGTAGGCAAGGCCACTCGAATTATGCGGAAATAGATGGCGAAATATGTAAAAGGTTTCAGTGCATTATGCGGCAAGGAAAGATGACATGCCACATATTTTGCAACCAAAAACAAATGATGTGGCACATTTGGGGATATTGTTGTCATTTTGAAATTGTAGCAGACATTGATAGGAAAGTTACACCAGCGCTAAAATACAAATATACGCCTTCAACATGTTCTGCACAAATAACCGGGACAGGATAATCATTTCATTAGGACAGTCAGTCCTTTCATCACCCAGAGTGCAACCTGTTGTGTGAGTGTGAACTCAGCAGAAAACGAGAGCACGTGTAAACAAGCAGACATGTGCACACTTCTTGCAATAAAAGGTGTGACTCATTCATTTGGCGCGTCCCAGTAATATTCTAAAGCTGTTTCCGTTTCAGGGTCACTATAGCACAGAACATTAAAGAGCATCCCTCGTGGTCCTGTGTTTCTGGGAGGCCCTTTAGGGATGGACCTTTCATAGATATAGAACTGGTTTGAGATATCTACCCTGGCATAACTCCTACTTTGAGAACAGCATCTGTGATGCAAACATGAATTTGTGTGAGTAGTAAAACTCAACATTTTGATGAAAAAGAAGAAATTATCTTTGAATTGCATTTCAGGATTTTATGTTTTTGTGTCCTGCAGCTTATAAAGCCTTGACCTCAGTTGTCGAAGTTTAGACAATCGGACTAAAACATTATTTTTTCGAATGCTTCAGTGCCTCATCAGGGTAGTTGGCGCTATATAAATGCAATTACAATACAACATATAACCCTCCTTGTCCAAACTAACACCAAAACACTTACCAGTATGCCAGCTGGTTGCTGTCGTTTATTTAGGCTGCGTAATAATTCCCTGCTACTGCTTGACCCTCACACAAGACAAAACTGTAAAGGGGCATGTCCATCACTCAGTACTGTATCAGTTCACAGCAAATCAGTTCACAGCAATAAACCACCAATCACCGACTGAACATCTATGGAATACCTCAGGAGATCTGCCACGCGCCACTGGCCAAGGGAGCACTTTAATCTAGTCCACTGCAGGACCAAACAAGGTGCACACAAGGACCACTTCTGGGCATCTCACAGGGACAACCAGACATGGGATGGTATTAACAAAGTCCCCCTCAGCAGATCTCTGAGCCACTTCTCCGTGTGACCTGGGCCGCCTCAGGACCAAAACTCTAAACAAAATATCTCAGAATGGACAACCCAGTGCGGCGACCAGCTGCGTGGACCATGAACACAAGAAATACCATAAAGGGCCCTGCAGAGCTGCGCAAAGCTGCCAGGCCACTGGAAACCATACACTGCGCGTCTTCGTCTATCACACTGCTAAGCGCTGCGTCCCGCAGCACGATAACCGCACATCAGTGGTCATCACATCTTGGAAACTCTTCCCACATAGGATCAAAACAAACACAACACACCACGAACCACACACCCATGCACGGTGCAGCGTGCTGCCCACCTAGGCCAGCGCTTCAGCACCACATAGGGCTCCTAAGCGCTATGTAAAAGTGAAACACAATACAATAAGATGCCCGCAGTGCTTAATTTGTGAAAGGAAGAGTGCCGGTGCCTGAAGGTCTTCTCAGAAGCCCAAGGCTGCTGCAATTAAACGTTGGCACACCCAATACCAAGGCTGCGCAGGAGTGAGTTCACGTCAGGCCTCTTACTCCACTACCAGAAGCTGCTCATCACTCCTTCTCACTCTTGCTGTCCCTCCTCTTGTGCCCATCTTTTCATCTTTGTCTTCCCCCTTCTTTCCCGTTTGCGTGCTTTTCTGGCTCTTGGTCGCGCTCAATATATGATGCGGAAAAATCAGTGCTGGTCCCCAAAAATAGATGCCAGCGGCCCCCACCAGCACCAACTGGCTGAAATCAAATACTGGGGGCGTATTTATGGCCAGTCCGCAGTGCAGAGCAGCGGGTCCCCTTGCTGCATTGCATGACAGGAAAGGCCAGGAATGCGCAATATTTAAGGTATATGGTGCATTCCTGTCCTTTCCCCTGCACTGGTGCACAATAGGCAGCGTAGCACCAACGCAGGAACCCTTGCACCAAGGGTGCCGGTGTTGTGGACAGGATTGTTTTTGTGCAGGAAGAGGCACCTTCCTTCCCAAAAGTAATACTGAGAGGCTTTTTCCTCTTTCTATGTGTGCTGCAGAATGCAGGACACATAGAAAGAGACACAAACGAGGAGAACTGAAGAGATTTCAACTTCTTACAGCTCTCCTGGAGATGCTTATCTTTTTGGTGCATTCCCAGGTTTACAAGGTTTTGTAAATCTGGGAATGTGTCAAAAGCCATGGGAGTTTCGTGGCCATGGAACGCTCATGGAACGCCTTCCCGGAGCAGAGTAACGCAACACAGTGATCTGCGCTCTTTTGTGTTATTCCAGTTTTTTTAAGCTACTCAAAGTCACGCAAAGTGGCTTTGAAAATCTGACTTAGAGACATGGTCACTCATGTACCATGTTACGTGGGGCAAACCTGACGCAGCCCTCTCATAACTAAGCAGCTGGATGTCAAATTAAACATTCGTAAATTGCCAAGCAGTGCTTCTCCCTTGTGTAACAATTTCAATAACTTTTGAGATGTTTGGACTATTTAAAATTGTTTGTTGAAATCTGTAAACTGCCAGAAAGAAACAAGGTGCCCCCTGTATAAGCAATTTTAGGTCTGGGATAAAGGGGAAACATTATTTTACAGATTACTCCCCATAGATCCACCAGTATTCATATGCTTCTATAGGTGGTCCTGAAGAAGGTGGTGTAGGAGGCTGGCCTGGCTTGTAGTGGGTACCAGAGGTACTTACACTCTGTACCAGGTCCAGTTATCCCTTATTAGTGTAGAAGAGGTGTTTCTAGCAGCTTAGGCTGATAGAAGGTAGCTATAGCAGAGCAGCTTAGGCTGAACTAGGAGACCTGCAAAGCTCCTACTATACCACTGGTGTCATATGCACAATATCATAAGAAAACACAATACACAGATATACTAAAAATAAAGATACTTTATTTTTATGATAATATACCAAAAGTATCTCAGTGAGTACCCTCAGTATGAGGATGTCAAATATACACAAGATATATGTACACAATACCAAAAATATGCAGTAATAGAAAAAGGAAGTAATGCAAGCAGTGTGAAATTACAATGTATTGCATTAGGAGCACATAGGTATAGGGGCAACACAAACCATGTACTCCAAAAGTGGAATGCGAATAACGTATGGACCCCAAAACTATGTGAGCTCGTAGAGGGTCGCTGGGACTGTAAGAAAACAGTGAGGGTTAGAAAAATAGCCCGCCACAAGACCCTGTAAGGTAGGTGTAAAGTGCACCTATATTCCCCAGAGAGCACAGAAGTGGTGATAGGGGAATTCTGCAAGGAAGACCAACACCAGCAATGCAACAACGATGGATTTCCAGACGAGAGTACCTGTGGAACAAGGGGACCAAGTCCAAGAGTCACGATCAAGTCGGGAGTGGGCAGATGCCCAAGAAATGCCAGCTGAGGGTGCAAAGAAGCTGCCACTGGATGGTAGAAGCTGTGGATTCTGCAAGAACGAAGAGGGCTAGAAACTTCCCCTTTGGAGGATGGATGTCCCACGTCGTGAAGAAGCTTGCATAGGTGTTCCCACGCAGAAAGACCGCAAACAAGCCTTGCTAGCTGCAAGGGTCGCGGTTAGGGTTTTTGGATGCTGCCGTGGCCCAGGAGGGACCAGGATGTCGCCAATTGCGTGAGGAGACAGAGGAGGCGCCCAGCGAGACAAGGAACCCTCTCAGAAGCAGGCAACACCTGCAGAAGTGTCGGAACAGGCACTACGAAGAGGAGTGAACCGGAGCTCACCCGAAGTTACAAAAGAAGATCCCACGACGCCGGAGGACAACTCAGGAGGTTGTGCACTTCAGGTCAGGTTAGAGTGTCAGGGACCCAAGCTTGGCTGTGCACAAAGGAAATCCTGGAAGAGTGCACAGGAGCCGGAGCAGCTGCAAATCACGCGGTACCCAGCAATGCAGTCTAGAGTGGTGAGGCAAGGACTTACCTCCACCAAACTTGAACTGAAGAGTCACTGGACTATGGGAGTCACTTGGACAGAGTTGCTGAGTTCCAGGGACCTCGCTCGTCGTGCTGAGAGGGGACCCAGAGGACCGGTGATGCAGTCTTTTGTTGCCTGCGGTTGCAGGGGGAAGATTCCGTCGACCCACGGGAGATTTCTTCGGAGCTTCTAGTGCAGAGAGGAGGCAGACTACCCCCACAGCATGCACCACCAGGAAAACAGTCGAGAAGGCGGCAGGATCAGCGATACAAGGTTGCAGTAGTCGTCTTTGCTACTTTGTTGCGGTTTTGCAGGAGTTCTGAGCAGTCAGCGGTCGATTCCGTGGCAGAAGGTGAAGAGAGAGATGCAGAGGAACTCTGATGAGCTCTTGCATTCGTTATCTAAAGAATTCCCCAAAGCAGAGACCCTAAATAGCCAGAAAAGGAGGTTTGGCTACTTAGGAAGGAGGATAGGCTACCAACACAGGTAAGAGCCTATCAGGAGGAGTCTCTGACGTCACCTGCTGGGACTGGCCACTTAGAGCAGTCCAGTGTGCCAGCAGCACCTCTGTTTCCAAGATGGCAGAGGTCTGGAGCACACTGGAGGGGCTCTGGGCACCTCCCAGGGGAGGTGCAGGTCAGGGGAGTGGTCACTCCCCTTTCCTTTGTCCAGTTTCACGCCAGAGCAGGGCTGGGGGATCCCTGAACCGGTGTAGACTGGCTTATGCAGAGATGGGCACCATCTGTGCCCATCAAAGCATTTCCAGATGCTGGGGGAGGCTACTCCTCCCCAGCCCTGACACCTTTTCCAAAGGGAGAGGGTGTAACACCCTCTCTCTGAGGAAGTCCTTTGTTCTGCCTTCCTGGGCCAAGCCTGGCTGGACCCCAGGAGGGCAGAAACCTGTCTGAGGGGTTGGCAGCAGCAGCAGCTGCAGTGAAACCCCGGGAAAGGTAGTTTGGCAGTACCCGGGTCTGTGCTAGAGACCCGGGGGATCATGGAATTGTCTCCCCAATGCCAGAATGGCATTGGGGTGACAATTCCATGATCTTAGACATGTTACATGGCCATGTTCGGAGTTACCATTGTGACGCTATACATAGGTAGTGACCTATGTATAGTGCACGCGTGTAATGGTGTCCCCGCACTCACAAAGTCCGGGGAATTTGCCCTGAACGATGTGGGGGCACCTTGGCTAGTGCCAGGGTGCCCACACACTAAGTAACTTGGCACCCAACCTTCACCAGGTGAAGGTTAGACATAGGTGACTTATAAGTTACTTAAGTGCAGTGTAAAATGGCTGTGAAATAATGTGGGCATTATTTCACTCAGGGTGCAGTGGCAGGCCTGTGTAAGAATTGTCAGAGCTCCCTATGGGTGGCAAAAGAAATGCTGCAGCCCATAGGGATCTCCTGGAACCCCAATACACTGGGTACCTCAGTACCATATACTAGGGAATTATAAGGGTGTTCCAGTATGCCAATGTGAATTGGTGAAATTGGTAACTAGCCTGTTAGTGACAATTTGTACAGAGAGAGCATAACCACTGAGGTTCTGGTTAGCAGAGCCTCAGTGAGACAGTTAGGCATCACACAGGGAACACATACATATAGGCCACAAACTTATGAGCACTGGGGTCCTGGCTAGCAGGGTCCCAGTGACACATAACAAACATACTGAAAACATAGGGTTTTCACTATGAGCACTGGGCCCTGGCTAGCAGGATCCCAGTGAGACAGTGAAAACACCCTGACATATACTCACAAACAGGCCAAAAGTGAGGGTAACAAGGCTAGAAAGAGGCTACTTTCTCACAGGTGGACGGACAATATTTTACGCCACCGAAACGTGCGCTGACTGGTTTTGAGAGAAATCCTAGCCCGCAGCACAAGAATGGTTGAAAGTGGAGACCTTCTTACCTGTTGTAATCCGTAGTGTGTGTGAGAAGTGGCTGGGAAGGCTATGAATGGTATGTGTGAGACAATTGGAGATGTACAGCAGTGCGTGATGATTTGTGCATAAAATACTCTTGAATAATAGAACAAACATGTATGTGTCAATGGAAGAGCTGTATGTCTGGTTTCAGTAGCATCCCTCTGCTCAGATCCAAGAGCTGAGCTCAGCCATGTGTGAAGTTCAGGTTGAATGGACTCTGTCTTCAGGTTTTGCTGAGACCTGTAAACTACGCAGCTGTTTCTTGGCACCTGCTGCAAGATCGTATTCATGCTGGAAAACCGGAGGCTGGTGAATGAGGTTTTTCTAGCACCAACCAACAGTTTACGGTTAAAACTGGTGCCTGTGGCTGCGGTGTGCTAGGCCTGGTTCCCAACTGATTACCAGTGGTGGTGGTGGTGGGTATGATGTCATAACAAATACTGCCCAGATCATACTACCCAGAGTCATACTGCCCAGATCATACTACCCAGAGTCATACTGCCCAGATCATACTACCCAGTCATACTGCCTGAAGTGATACTGCCCGAAGTCGTTACTCCCGGCCTGAGAGGGACAGATCGAGAAGTGCCATAACAAAGGGCTAGCAATACTGCCCAGAGTCATACTGCCCAGATTCATACTGCCTAGAGTGATACTGCCCGGAGCCGTAAAGCCTTCCTGGGAGGGACAGATCGAGAAGTGACATAACAAAGGGCTAGGGATACTGCCCAGAATCATACTCCATCCCTGTGTGAAAGAGACAGATCGAAAAGCGACATAAAGGGTGTAGGAAAGTCCCTCTTTTTGGAATGGTTACCCCCACTATTTGCCTGTAATCAGTGTGCTTAGACTGTTTTCACTGGGATCCTGCTAACCAGGCCCCCCGTGATTGTGCTCCCCCTCTAAATTTGGTACCCTTTACACCCCACAATTGGCATACTCGTGCCACCATATAAATCCCTAGTATATGGTACCTGGGTACCCAGAGCATTGGGGCACCAGGGCCCCCCCATGGGCTGCAGCATGTATTATGCCATTCATAGGAGGCCATACAAACTGTGTCTGCAGGCCTGCCATTTACAGCCTGCGTGAAAGGATGCATGCACCCTTTCACTGCTGACCAATACACCAGGTCACTGTAAGTCACCCCTGTGGTAGACCCTTCCAGCCCTAAGGGCAGGTTGCAGATCCATGTGTGTGTGGGCACCCCTGCAAGAGCAGAGGTGCCCCTACGCACTCCAGTTCCAATTACCTGGACTTTGTAAGTGCAGGGAAGCCATTTTAGCTATGTACTGAGCATAGGTCACTACCTATGGTCCAGCTACATAATGGCAACTCCAACCTAGGCATGTTTGGTATCAAACATGTCGGAATCGTACCACAATGGTGATGCCAGTATTGGTGGGATGATTCCACGCACTCTGGGGGGCTCCTTAGAGGACCCCTCAGTATTGCCTCTACCAGTCTTACAGGGTCAGCGAGCAGCCCATGCTGCTGCAGCCCCTCAGACAGAACTCTGCCCTCCTGCTGCTTGACCAGGTCAAGCAGGGGAAGACAGAACAAAGGATTTCCTGTTGGAGAGGGGTGCAACTTCCTCTTCCTTTGAAATAGGTGTTACAAGGCTGGGAAGGGGTAGCCTCCCCACACCACCGGCTTGCTTTGAGAGGCAGATTTGGTGCCCTCCTTGCATAATCCGGTTTGCACCAGTCCAGGGACCCCCGGTCCCTGCTCTGGTGGGAAACTACACAAAGGAAAGGGGAGTGACCACTCCCCTGCCCATCACCACCCCAGGGGTAGTGCTCAGAGGTCCTGCAGGTGGCCACTTGATTCTGCCATCTTGAAATCAAGATGGGCAGAGGGCCCTGGGAGCATCTGACTGGTCCGGTTTGGCAGGTGACATCAGTGACCCCCGCTGATTGGTGGTCACCTTACAAAGTGACCAAGCCCCTTTTAGGACTATTTAGGGACTACCTTGCAGGTGGGGTCTCAGATTCGGCGTACAAGACTCCACCAGGACTCCCCTGCAATGACCTCTTCTGCTCCTGGCGGCAGGAAGCGCTGCTGGGCTCCACAGCAACCAAACAAAACTGCAACAACCGAGATGACCTCCCCTTGCAACATTGTTTCCATGGCTCCTGTCAGCACTTTGCAACATTTCCCCGGCTGTACATCCTCTGGGGTCGGCAAGACTTCAGCTGCACCAAAGAAGAAAAAAGGAATCTCCCTTGCAGTAAAGGAGTCACTCCCCTGCACCAGCAGGAACCTAAGGCAACAACGTCCGGCTACTGAGATCTTTTCTCCTCTGGACATGCAAGATTCTGCAACACAGGTGGTGGTTCTGACGGGTCCTCTGTGTCCTCTCTGCCGTCTGTCCAATTTGGGAAACGGGGAGTCCTTGCCTCGTCCTCCATTACGGAATCCCTGTGCATCGCGACTGTTGCAGCAACCAAGACTAGTTGACTCCTGCTCCAAGGGGTCTTCAGGCTCCAAGTAGTCCCGGCCCCCAGCACTCTTCCTTTGCAATGACAATCTCCTCTCTGCTGCTCCAGTGACCTGGGACTCCTCTGCAGGTGTGCTACCTGAGCCTCACTGGGTCTTACTGTGTCTGCTGCCAGTGGGCTGCTTGTGGGGGCTCCGATTGCTTCTCCTGGCTCTCCTGTCTTCTTAGGGTCTGCCTGGACTCCCCTCCAAGAGTCGAGTCCCCAGGACCCTGCTGGTCCTCTTCAACTCTACAAATCTCCAACAGCTCCAGTTGCATTTGCTTGTCCTTGTTGGTGGTCCTCCTGACCACTGACCCGCCTGCAATCTAGCGACCAT
The DNA here is from genome assembly GCF_031143425.1 of Pleurodeles waltl. NCBI lineage: Eukaryota > Metazoa > Chordata > Amphibia > Caudata > Salamandridae > Pleurodeles > Pleurodeles waltl. The sequence continues at coordinate 1,338,617,860 of NC_090437.1, forward strand.
CGAGGGACAGCTCCGAGTCAACTTCGGGGACTCCTCTGGAGCTCCTGGACTCTGCAGCTCGCCTTCACCCATCACCATTGTCCCGGATCTTCACCCACAGAAGGGTGGGCATTGGCTCCAGCCCCACCTGGACACTCCTGAGTGGACTCTGTCACCTGCTTTTGCAGGACCTCTCCATCCAGGATCCATGGTTGAGTTCCACTGGCCTGGTCCCATTCTTGCATTATTCCAGTTCTAAGTCCCCATGTTAGCCTATGGGACAACCAGATAACTTACCTCTGCTCTCCTGTACGCTGGGGGTGCTCTAGATACTCACCTATTGGGGTTCCACTCTCTCCCAACCCTTGGCTAACTACTTGACATCCTCTGGTGGGGGACCCATTCTCGCATTTCACAATTTTAGTATATGGTTTGGCCCTCCTACAGTGCCCTTGTGATTTTTTGCTATTTTCTAATGCGTTTGTGCTAATCCTTAGTACGTACCTGTGTATATATAGTGTATACTTACCTACAGTTGGGGGACTGCGTATAAGTAATCTAGTTCAGTACTAGTACCTTTATTTTTGTAACACTGAGTATGTTCTTTCATGTGTGTGAGTACCGTGTAACTACAATGGTATTTCATGAGCTTTGCATGTCTCCTAGTTGGGCCTTGGCTGCTCATCCGCAGCTACCTCTAGAGAGCCTGGCTTCCAGACACTGACTACATTTCACTAATAGGGGATAACTGGACCTGGTATAAGGTGTAAGTACCTCAGGTACCCACCACACACCAGGCCAGCCTCCTGCAAAGGGCTAGCGATACTGCCTAGAGTCATACTGATCAGACTGATACTGCCCTGGGCCGTAACACCTCGCCAGAAAGGGACAGATCGAGAACTGACACAACAAGGGCTAGTGATACTGCCCATCCATAGTGCCCAGAGTCATACTGCCCAGAGCCGTAACACCCCGACTGAAAAAGGACACATCGAGAAGTGACATAACAAAGGGCAAGCAATGCTGCCTAGAATCATACTGCTCAGACTCATACTGCCCAAAGTAATACTGCCCACAGCCATAACACCCCGCCTGAAAGGGACAGATCGAGAACTGACACAACAAGCCAGTGGTACTGCCCAGAGTAATAGTCTATCTCTCTCCTGTGCTTTTCTGCCCAGACTCATACTGCCCAGAGCCTTGACGCCCATGTTGGAAGGGACAGATCAAGAAAAGACACAACAAACGGCTTATAATACTGCCCAGAGTGGCACTGCCCAGGGCCTAAACATTCAGCCTGGCCAGGGCGTATCCAGAACAGACACGGCAAAGGGCTGTTGACAATGCCCAGAGTAATACTGCCCAGAGTGACACTGCCCAGGGCCTAAACAGTCAGCCTGGCTAGGGCATCTCCAGAATGGACACGGCAAAGGGCTGGTGATACTGCCCAGAATGATACTGGCTAGAGCAATACTGCCCAGAGTAGTACTGCGCAGAGTAATACTGCCCAGAGTGACACTGCCCATACTACTTAAAGTCTCCAGTACTGGAGCAGCAAGGGGGCTGCAGGCGATGCCTCTCAAGTACTGACTGAGGGGTATTTTAAGAAAGGTCGCAGTCCCCGGATCACATTACCCCTCCAGCTCTGATATTGATCCCAAGTTTCCGGATCGCGCAAGCACAGCCTTCGATTTCCGCTCTCTGATGACGTCAGTGACCTGTCTGGGTCTGAGCGGTGCATCTCCAGAGGGTTGTATCAATGACATGTGCATTATCACAGCAGGCCTCCCGGAAGGCGCTGCGGCAAACAAGTGTCTTTGATACCATGAATCGGGTGCTTGTAAATTACCCTGGGTGCTGCTTCATGAATGGAGTGAATATCACATCAATAGGATGGTCCTTGCATGGAGTGATTACCACATGCATGGGATGTTCTGTGCATGGAGTAATTATTACCTGCATGGAATAATCAGTGCATGGAATGATTATTACCTACGTGGGATACTCCGTGCAAGGAGTGAATATGACATGCATAGGATGTTCCATGCATGGAGTGACTATTACCTGCATAGGATGTTCCGTGCATGGAGTGATTATTTCCTACATGGAATATTTTGTGCATGGAGTGAATATTACCTGCATAGGATGTTGTAGGAAGCTGGCCTGGTGTGTGGTGGACACCTGTGGTATTTCAACCTTATACTAGGTCCAGGTAACCCCTTATTAGTTAGTAACAGGGACTAGGAAGCCAGGGCTCTCTAGAGGTAGCTGTGGATGAGCAGCCAAGACCTATCTAGGAGGAGCGTGAAGCACTTGCAATACCAGACTAGTCACACAGTAACTTATCACACCTAAAAGGAACCACACAGGGACATAAAATTAAAGGTATTTTATTATGGTAACACTAAACTAGATTACTTATAGACAGTCCCCCAACTGGAGGTAAGGACACATTATATATACACCATCAATATTAGGAATTAGCATATAGGAACAACAAGCATTGACAAGAAATAGCAGAAAATAGCTAGGGGGTCCAAACCATCCACTGAAATAGTGGAATGCGAAGTGAGGTCCCCACCGTAGGATGTGGAGTAGTTAGTAGGGAGCTGGGAGAACTCGGGACCCCAAGAGGTGAGTACTTAGATGGGCCCCAGCGACCAGGACAGCAGAGGTAAGTTACCTGGTTTCCCCGTAGGCTAACAAGGGGACTTAGAAAAGGAACTGTGCAAGACCAGGACCAGACCAGAGCAACCCAAAGGTGGATTCTGGAAGATGAGGAACTTCAAAAGGGGACAGAGTCCAGTCTACGATGGAGGGTCCAGATGGGCAGAAGCCGCTGTCCACCCTTCTGTGTGTAAAGATCTGTGTAAACAAAGGAGGATGAAGACCAGCTGCGGAGTCCAGGAGCTGTAGAGGAGTCCCCAGAGTTATGCAGAAGATGTCCCACGCCAGTCATCAAATTGCAGAGAGGTCAGGAAGAAGACCAGCAACAAGCCTTGGCACATGCAAACCAGGGCAGAGGAGGAATTGCAGAGCTGAAGAGGACCAGCAAAGCCCTGGGGCCTCGACCCTGGGAGGGGAGTCCGGGCTGACCCTCAGCAGTCAGGAGACCCAGCAGAAGCAGTGGCAGCCTCCACAGACAACCCACTGCACTGGCAGCAGGCACAGTAAGTTGCAGTGAGGCCCAGTCAGCACACGGAGCAGCAACGGAGAGACTGTCCTTGCAAGGATGAAGTGCTGAAGGCTGGGGCTACTTGTACGTTTGGTTGCTGCAAGAGTAGCGGTGGACAGGGATTCCATCCTACAAAGAGAGACAGGGGGGGTCACTGTCTCCCACGTTGGACAGAATGCAGAGAGGACCAAGAGGACCACTCAGAGCCACTGACTTTGTTGCAGAATCCACGCAGTTCTAGAGGAGAGCAGATCCATGCAGCCGGACGTTGTTGCCTTAGGTGCCTGCAGATGCAGGGGAGTGACTCCTTCACTCCAAGGAAGATTCCTTCTTGCTTCTTGGTGCAGCTGAATTCTTGCCGACCCCAGAGGATGCACAGCCATGGAAATGTTGCAGTTGCTGGAAGGAGCCGGGGAAACAATGTTGCAGGGCGAGGTCATCTCGGCAGTTGCAGTCTTGTTCGGTTCCTGAAGTGTCCAGTTGCGGTTTCGGTGGCCAGGAGCAGAAGAGGTCGATGCAGAGGAGTCCTGGTGGATTCTTGCACGCCGAATCTGGGGACCCCCCCGCAAGAATGTCCCTAAATAGCCCTAAAAGGGGGTTTGGTCACTTTACACGGTGACCACTTATCAGAGGGGGGCACTGACATCATCTATCTGCAGTGCATGGAGAGATTATTACCTGCAAAGGATCCTCCGTGCATGAGGTGCTCTGTGCATGGTGTGATTATTACCTGCATGGGGTGCTCTGTGCATGGAGTGATTGTTACTTGCATGGGGTGCTCTGTGCATGGAGCGATTATTACCTGCATGGGGTGCTCCTTGCACGGAGTGATTATTACTTGCATGGGGTGCTCTGTGCATGGAGTGATTGTTACCTGCATGGGGTGCTCTGTGCATGGAGTGATTATTACCTGCATGGGGTGCTCCATGCATGGAGTGATTATTACCTGCATGGGGCGCTGCATGAATGGAGTGATTATCACCTGCATGGAGTGCTCCTTGCACGGAGTGATTATTACTTGCATGGGGTGCTCTGTGCATGGAGTGATTGTTACTTGCATTGGGTGCTATGTGGATGGGGTGATTATTACCCTCATGCGGTACTCTGTGAATGTAGTGCGTGTTACCTGCATGGGGTGATCCGTGCGGCCACAAAGCGAGACCTCTTGGGTTTGCCAGTGCTTGTCTTCAAGGCTGTGCTCCTGTCTGCTGGCTCGTACTCATCTCTTTCAGATTATGTTAAAAAGCAGCAGTTGAGAGGTTTGCCTTCTGCACATCTACACTGCCAGTTCACGGTTTGTCTCCCCTAAAAACCAACCTTTGCCAGTAAAGGAATATGTATATTTTTTAAAGAGAGACCGTCTCTTGTTAGTGTCCCAGGATCCCACACTTCGGGATCTGTTCAAGGGATCTGTTCACAAGTTCAGGGAGAATGGGAGGCAGCTTGATATGGAGGAAAAAGCATGAGAGGAGGGGTTAAAGATGTCCTCGAAGGATAAAAGAATATGGGGTTGTAAGGAAACTTATTTTCATATGTGCTAAGAGTAAAAATGCTAAATTGTTGTTTTTACTGTGGAAAGGGTAGTAGCCCCGCTGGCAAGTACAGGGTTACACACTGACAACTTGTAAGGAAATGGCTCCCTGTTGCAGTTACCCCCCACGTTTTGCCTGATACTGATGCTGACTTGACTGAGAAGAGTGCTGGGACCCTGCTAACCAGGCCCCAGCACCAGTGTTCCTTCACCTAAAATGTACCATTGTATCCACAATTGGCACAACCCTGGCATCCAGGTAAGTCCCTTGTAACTGGTACCCCTGGTACCAAGGGCCCTGATGCCAGGGAAGGTCTCTAAGTGCTGCAGCATGTCTTATGCCACCCTAGGGACCCCTCACTCAGCACAGACACACTGCTTGCCAGCTTGTGTGTGCTGGTGGGGAGAAAATGACTAAGTCGACATGGCAATCCCCTCAGGGTGCCATGCCAACCTCCCACTGCCTGTGGCATAGGTAAGTCACCCCTCTAGTAGGCCTTACAGCCCTAAGGCAGGGTGCACTATACCACAGGTGAGGGCATATGTGCATGAGCACTATGCCCCTACAGTGTTTAAGCAAAACCTTAGACATTGTAAGTGCAGGCAAGCCATAAGAGTATATGGTCTGGGTGTCTGTCAAAAACGAGCTCCACAGCTCCATAATGGCTACACTGAATACTGGGAAGTTTGGTATCAAACTTCTCAGAATAATAAACCCACACTGATGCCAGTGTTGGATTTCGTAAAACAATGCACACAGAGGGCATCTTAGAGATGCCCCGTGTATTTTACCCAATTGTTCAGTGCAGGACTGACTGGTCTGTGCCAGCCTGCTGCTGAGAGACGAGTTTTTGACCCCATGTGGTGAGAGCCTTTGTGCTCTCTGAGGACAGAAACAAAGCCTGCTCTGGGTGGAGGTGCTTCACACCTCCCCCCTGCAGGAACTGTAACACCTAGCAGTGAGCCTCAAAGGCTCAAGCTTCATGTTACAATGCCCCAGGGCACTCCAGCTAGCGGAGATGCCCGCCCCCTGGACACAGCCCCCACTTTTGGCGGCAAGTCCAGGGGAGATAATGAGAAAAACAGGGAGGAGTCACCCACCAGTCAGGACAGCCCCTAAGGTGCCCTGAGCTGAGGTGACCCCTGCCTTTAGAAATCCTCCATCTTGGTTTTGGAGGATTCCCCCAATAGGAATAGGGATGTGTCCCCCTCCCCTCAGGGAGGAGGCACAAAGAGGGTGTAGCCACCCTCAAGGACAGTAGCCATTGGATACTGCCCTCCCAGACCTAAACACACCCCTAAATTGAGTATTTAGGGGCCCCAGAACCTAGGAAAACAGATTCCTGCAACCTGAAGACAAAGAAGAACTGCTGACCTGAAGCCCTGCAGAGAAGACGGAGACACCAACTGCTTTGGCCCCAGCCCTACCGGCCTGTCTCTCCACTTCAAGAAAAACTGCAACAGCAACGTGTCCCCCAGGGCCCAGCGACCTCAGAAGCCTCAGAGGACTACCCTGCATCTAAAAGGACCAAGAACTCCAGAGGACAGCGGCTCTGCTCCAAAGAAGAAACAACTTTGCAACAAAGAAACAACTTTTAAAGGACTGCACGTTTCCCGCCGGAAGCGTGAGACTTTCCACTCTGCACCCGACGCCCCCGGCTCGACCTGCGGAGAAACAACACTACAGGGAGGACTCCCCGGCGACTGCGACCCTGTGAGTAGCTAGAGTTGACCCACTTGAGCCCCCCCCAGCGACGCCTGCAGAGGGAATCCAGAGGCTCCACCTGACCGCGACTGCCTGCTTCTAAGAACCCGACGCCTGGTAAAGACACTGCACCCGCAGCCCCCAGGACCTGAAGGATCCGACCTCCAGTGCAGAAGTGACCCCCAGGTGGCCCTCTCCCTTGCCCAGGTGGTGGCTACCCCGAGGAGCCCCCCCCCTTGCCTGCCTGCTTTGCTGAAGAGACCCCCGGGTCTCCAATTGAACTCCATTGCAAACCCGACGCCTGTTTGCACTCTGCACCCGGCCGCTCCCGTGCCGCTGAGGGTGTACTTTTTGTGCTGACTTGTGTCCTCCCAGTGCCCTACAAAACCCCCCTGGTCTGCCCTCCGAAGTCGCGGGTACCTACCTGCTGGCAGACTGGAACCGGGGCACCCCCTTCTCCATTGAAGCCTATGTGTTTTGGGCACCACTTTGACCTCTGCACCTGACCGGCCCTGAGCTGCTGGTGTGGTAAGTTTGGGGTTGCCCTGAACCCCCAACGGTGGGCTACCTTGGACCCAACTTTGAACCCTGTAGGTGGTTTACTTACCTGCAAAACTAACAAACACTTACCTCCCCCAGGAACTGTTGAAATTTGCACTGTCTAGTTTTAAAATAGCTTATTGCCATTTTTGCCAAAACTGTACATGCTATTTTACTGATTCAAAGTTCCTAGGATACCTGAGGGAAGTACCTTTCATCTAAGGTATTGATTGTAAATCTTGAACCTGTGGTTCTTAAAATAAACTAAGAAAGATATTGTTCTATATAAAAACCTATTGGCCTGGAATTGTCTTTGAGTGTGTGTTCCTCATTTATTGCCTGTGTGTGTACAACAAATGCTTAACACTACCCTCTGATAAGCCTACTGCTCGACCACAGTACCACAAAATAGAGCATTCGAATTATCTCTTTTTGCCACTATCTTACCTCTAAGGGGAACCCTTGGACTCTGTGCATGCTATTTCTTACTTTGAAATAGTACATACAGAGCCAACTTCCTACACAACTCAACTGTGCTAACTCCCGAATGGGACTACCACCGCTGTTATCAAAATAATGCACCCTGGAGTGAGATGGGCAGCCATTTTTCTACTGGAGGGGGAGACTCACTGAAGTAAATACAATAATTTGTGTTTTGTTGCATTTAATTTCAGAGAAAATGAGCTCATCAGTTTACTAGTTTTTAGAGAACGTTCTTATGGCATAAAATGCTTGGCGGGGTAGATACTCTGAGATTCAATCAGGTATCATCACATGTTCGTGCCATTTTCTCTAAGCCCGACCCTTGTGGTTCCATATATGGGTTGAATAGATGAGGTGTGAGAATGAACACTTTTAGCGCAACGCAGACTAGGGGATGTGGTATTAATCTATGAGTCCATTATTACAAGCTAGGGGGCAGATTTATGAAATTTGGCGCTGCACCTAGTGCATCGCCACTTTTCCTGCGCCCCTTAGCGCCCCCTAATGCCACGATGGTAGCGCCGTATTTAAAATACGGCGCCCCACGGCGGAAGTTAGGGTGACTAGCGGTTTAATTTGTTATGCTAGTCCGGCACTTTGCAGGATTAGCGTAAAAAATGTTGACGCTAATCCTGTAAAGCACCCAAAGGCCCATTGTAATCAACGGGAGCCTCTTTTTAATGGCTGCACTTAGCAGGCGTTAAAAATGCTGATAGAAATGGCACAAATGAGTCTCATAGGCACCATTTTTACTTCCCTCCTAGCGCCAGAACGCCCCCTTGCATACATCATGCCTGGCGCAGGCATAATGTGGCATAAGGGGTTACAAAGTGGCACAATGCAAGCGTTGAGCCACTTTGTAAATATGGCGCGGCATTTTTCCCGCTGCACCCCAACACCACATTAGCATAAAAAATTACGCTAATGTGCTGTTGGAACGGCACAAGGACTCCATAAATCTGGCCCTAGGATCTTAATAGCAGGGAGGGCGGAGCTAATTCACGATTTAGCATCCTGGAGGACAGGATATCAAGCCGAGGGTTGTGATCAGCTGTATCGAATGCCACCGACGGGTCGCGCAGCAGGGCCTGGCCTTCATCTGAATACAGTGGCCGACGTCTGCTGTTTGTAATGTTACTATTTCATTTCTACAGTTAGAGCAGAATTGCACCAAAGGCATTTAGAAAGCCGTTGTTGTAAGCCATAGGTTGTACTTAAACTGCTTTCTCAACATGTTTCTTAAAGATACCACGACCGGCACCCCTGACCAACTCACCGACAATATCACCATCACTGGTGGTTCTCGGCAGACTGGCATCCAGGACACACCACACTGCCGCAGGCTTATACATCAACGCACCCAGGATCTGGAGCAGCTCTGTGTCCATCAGGACCTGCCCTAAACCTACTCCGGCTTAAGAGAGAGTTGAAGTAGCGCGTCCTTAAAGAACACTACAGTCTGATGCAGTAACAGTGCGCCTCAGCTCCTAGAAATCAGCCGCTTCCCTTATTCCACAATCAACGGGTCTTTCGACCCGCCCAGTGCTCTGCTGGCTTCTCGCTAGGTTCCATTATAGAAAGACAACATTCATTCATGCAGACATCCATGCAAAGGAAAGCCTTGATCTGGCCTTAGATTCTAATGGGATTTAGATTTCTGCAGAATGGATATCTGTCACCATGGCGATGGAGAACTCGAAATCAGGCCCTAAGTTTTGCGATAGAGTTGTGAATAAAAGAACGAACAAAGGACGCCTGGGGGTATCTAGGGTCTTACCCAGCGGAGTGCAACACAGGGGTACCTGACAGCACCACCTATTGCAGCGAACAGTGCACTGGACAGCACGGAGAAATCGGATTTCTGTTGCACTGTGTCAGAACAATTCATTAATTATTGGCAAAGAGCATTTTGATTAGAGCATTAGTCCTTTAAAGAGAAACCTCTGCGTGTTCTGTGCACCGGGCACCGGGCACCACTGGCATCTATATGTACGGTGGTAGGTTTTAGAGGAGACTGAAGCAAAAGCCATCACATGTGTGGCATGATTTGCAGTTAATCACATAGGGCCTGGCCGTGAGTGGTATGTGCAGCCTGCCACACTGTCCTGTGGAGAAGGAGGGGTCTTGAGGGCTCCCCTGCACGCCCATAGCCAACCCCCCCGTGACCCTCCCCATCCGCTACCCCACAGGAACTACCTACCGCGGCAACTCCAGCACCCCTCCTGTAAATCCTCGGTACCTATCACAGGCACCCCGGTGCACTGCCGGGCACCCTCGGTACCTGTCCCCACTACACACGGTACCTCTCACTGATACCCCATTACCATTCCCCGACACCTCTGCTACCCCTGCCTTTCCCAGGCACCCACAGTATCTCTTTCCTGCACCCCGAAACCTCTCCACAGCACCCCGGTGCACTTCCCGGCATCCTCAGTACCTTTCTCCAGCACCCCCAGTACCTCTCCCCGGTACCCCTGCCCCCATCCAACCATCGAGAGTGTAAGACACGCTGAGCCAGGTCTGTGAACACCAGGCTCGGGGCTCTGTGGGATCTGACCTGGTGGTGTTGAGGAATCCAGGGTGTAGGAAGTTGGCTCTGTATGTACTATTTCAAAGTAAGAAATAGCAGGCGTCGGGTTCTTAGAAGCAGGCAGTCGCGGTCAGGGGGAGCCTCTGGATTCCCTCTGCAGGCGTCGCTGGGGGAGCTCAGGGGGGTCAACTCTGGCTACTCACAGGGTCGTAGTCGCCGGGGAGTCCTCCCTGTAGTGTTGTTTCTCCGCAGGTCGAGCCGGGGGCATCGGGTTCAGAGTGCAAAGTCTCACGCTTCCGGCGGGAAACGTGTTGTCTTTAAAGGTTTCTTCTTTGTTGCAAAGTGTTTCTTCTTTGGTGAACAGAGCCACTGTCCTTGGGAGTTCTTGGTCCTTTTAGATGCAGGGTAGTCCTCTGAGGCTTCAGAGGTCGCTGGACCCTGTGGAACGAGTCGCTGTTGCAGTTTTTCTTGAAGTGGGGAGACAGGCCGGTAGAGCTGGGGCCAAAGCAGTTGGTGTCTCCGTCTTCTCTGCAGGGCTTTCAGGTCAGCAGTCCTTCTTCATCTTAGGTTGCAGGAATCTCTCTTGCTAGGTTCTGGGAACCCCTAAATACTGAATTTAGGGGTGTGTTTAGGTCTGGGGGGTTAGTAGTCAATGGCTACTAGCCCTGAGGGTGGCTACACCCTCTTTGTGCCTCCTCCCTGAGGGGAGGGGGGCACATCCCTAATCCTATTGGGGGAATCCTCCATCTGCAAGATGGAGAATTTCTAAAAGTCAGAGTCACCTCAGCTCAGGACACCTTAGGGGTTGTTCTGACTGGCCAGTGACTCCTCCTTGTTTTTCTCATTATCTCCTCCGGCCTTGCCACCAAAAGTGGGGCCGTGGCCGGAGGGGGCGGGCATCTCCACTAGCTGGAGTGCCCTGGGGCGCTGTAACAAAGGGGGTGAGCCTTTGAGGCTCACCGCCAGGTGTTACAGTTCCTACAGGGGGAGGTGAGAAGCACCTCCACCCAGTACAGGCTTTGTTACTAGCCACAGAGTGACAAAGGCACTCTGCCCATGTGGCCAGCAACATGTCTGGTGTGTGGCAGGCTGGTAAAACTAGTCAGCCCACGCTGGAAGTCGGGTATGTTTTCAGGGGGCATCTCTAAGATGCCCTCTGGGGTGTATTTCACAATAAAATGTACACTGGCATCAGTGTGCAGTTATTGTGCTGAGAAGTTTGATACCAAACTTCCCAGTTTTCAGTGTAGCCATTATGGTGCTGTGGAGTTCGTGTATGACAGACTCCCAGACCATATACTCTTATGGCTACCCTGCAATTACAATGTCTAAGGTTTTGCTTAGACACTGTAGGGGCATAGTGCTCATGCACCTATGCCCTCACCTATGGTATAGTGCACCCTGCCTTAGGGCTGTAAGGCCTGCTAGAGGGTTGACTTATCTATGCCATAGGCAGTGTGAGGTTGGCATGGCACCCTGAGGGGAGTGCCATGTCAACTTAGTCATTTTCTCCCCACCAGCACACACAAGCTGGCAAGCAGTGTGTCTGTGCTGAGTGAGGGGTCCCCAGGGTGGCATAAGATATGCTGCAGCTCTTAGAGACCTTCCCTGGCATCAGGGCACTTGGTACCAGAGGTACCAGTTACAAGGGACTAACCTGGATGCCAGGGTGTGCCAATTGTGGAAAAAAAGGTACAGTTTTAGGGAAAGAACACTGGTGCTGGGGCCTGGTTAGCTGGCCTCAGCACACTTTGAAATCATAACTTGGGCATCAGCAAAGGCAAACAAATGTCAGGGGGTAACCATGCCAAGGAGGCATTTCCTTACACAGGGCAAGATGGGGAATTGTCTGATCCCCTTGCAGAAGGGTTATTACTAACAGTGACTTCACAGAAGGTGTAATCCAGCCACCGATTCATGGTGACATCACAACAATGACGGCCTGTGAGAGGACTGCCCGAGGGGACCCAGGGTCAGCTCCCTGCGCTGAGGCACTCGGGGTGTCTGCGCCCTGTTACAGTCCCATCACACACAGCCTGACTCTGTACACACAGCAGCCGCTGTCCCCAACACGTCACATCAGCGTCGATGCTGTCAGTGCATACAACATTCTATGTGTCACTTGCACCATAACACAAAGATGTCACACTTCCCTGGAAACAGGATTTGGTGATCTTTTATTACACATGATAGATTGAAAATGTCACTTACCCAGTGTACATCTGTTCGTGGCATCAGTCGCTGAGATTCACATGGTATGCATGAGCTCGCCATCTGGTGTTGGGTCGGAGTGTTACAAGTTGTTTTTCTTCGAAGAAGTGTTTTCGAGTCACGGGACCGAGTGACTCCACCTTCTGTGCTCATTGCGCATGGGCGTCGACTCCATCTTCGATTGTTTTCCCCGCAGAGGGTGAGGTAGGAGTTGTACTATAGTAATAGTGCCCGCGCAATGAAAAATGTAAGTATGTACCTATTAAAGGATTAAGTAATATATATACAAATGTACAAAATTGAAGGTAACTTCTGAACTGCTACAGGCTTCCGGGGAGGTGGGTGGGTCCATGTGAATCTCAGCGACTGATGCCACGAACAGATGTACACTGGGTAAGTGACATTTTCAGTTCGATGGCATCTGTCGCTGTAGATACACATGGTATGCATAGACTAGTAAGCAGTTAGTTCCCCATAAGCGGTGGTTTAGCCTGTAGGAGTAGAAGTTGTCTGAAATAGAGTTCTTAATACAGCTTGACCTACTGTAGCTTGTTGTGCGGATAGCACATCTATACAGTAGTGTTTGGTGAATGTGTGAGGCGTAGACCAAGTGGCTGCCTTACATATTTCTTGCATTGGGATGTTTCCTAAAAAGGCCATTGAAGCACCTTTTTTCCTTGTTGAATGTGCCCTGGGAGTAATGGGCAGTTGTCTTTTTGCTTTAAGGTAGCAGATTTGGATGCATTTAACTATCCATCTGGCTATACCTTGTTTTGATATTGGGTTACCTGCATGAGGTTTTTGGAATGCAATAAATAGCTGTTTAGTTTTTCTGATGTTCTTCGTTCTGTCAATGTAGTACATTAATGCTCTTTTGACATCTAATGTATGTAGTGCTCTTTCAGCCACAGAATCTGGCTGTGGGAAGAATACTGGTAGTTCTACCGTTTGATTTAGATGGAATGGAGAAATAACTTTTGGTAAAAATTTTGGATTAGGTCGTAGGACGACCTTATTTTTATGTATTTGTATAAAAGGCTCTTGTGTTGTGAACGCTTGAATTTCACTTACTCTTCTTAGAGATGTAATGGCGATGAGAAAGGCAACTTTCCAAGTGAGGAATTGTATTCCGCAAGAGTGCATGGGTTCGAAAGGTGGGCCCATGAGTCTTGTTAGAACCACGTTTAGGTTCCATGAAGGAACAGGTGGTGTTCTTGGTGGTATAATTCTTTTAAGCCCTTCTATGAATGCTTTGATAACTGGTATCCTATACAAGGAAGTTGAATATGTAGTTTGCAGGTATGCAGATATTGCTGCAAGGTGTATTTTAATAGAAGAGAAGGCTAGCTTTGCTTTTTGTAAATGGAGCAAGTAATTTACTATATGTTTTGGAGTTGCTTCTAGTGGTTGTATCTGATTATGATGGCAGTACCAAACAAATCTTTTCCACTTACTTGCGTAGCAGTGTCTAGTGGATGGCCTTCTGGCCTGCTTTATGACTTCCATACACTCTTGGCTAAGTTGTAAGTGTCCGAATTCTAGGATTTCAGGAGCCAGATTGCTAGATTCAGCGATGCTGGGTCCGGGTGTCTGATCTGTTGGTTGTGTTGCGTTAACAGATCTGGTTTGTTGGGCAGTTTGATGTGTGGTACTACAGACAGATCTAGCAGTGTTGTGTACCAGGGTTGTCTTGCCCACGTTGGTGCTATTAAAATGAGTTTGAGTTTGTTTTGACTCAATTTGTTTACTAGGTAAGGAAGGAGAGGGAGAGGAGGAAAAGCGTAAGCAAATATTCCTGACCAGTTCATCCATAGGGCATTGCCTTGGGATTGCTTGTGTGGGTATCTGGACGCGAAGTTTTGGCATTTTGCGTTCTCTTTTGTTGCAAATAAGTCTATTTGTGGTGTTCCCCAGAGTGTGAAGTAGGTGTTCAGAACTTGTGGGTGGATTTCCCATTCGTGGACTTGCTGGTGATCTCGAGAGAGATTGTCTGCCAGCTGATTCTGGATCCCCGGAATAAACTGTGCTATTAGACCAATTTGATGGTGGATTGCCCACTTCCATATTTTTTGAGCTAACAAGCTTAACTGCGTTGAATGTGTTCCTCCTTGTTTGTTTAGATAATACATCGTTGTCATGTTGTCTGTTTTGACAAGGATGTATTTGTGGGTTATGATTGGTTGGAAAGCTTTTAGTGCTTGAAAAACTGCTAATAATTCTAGATGATTTATATGCAGTTTTGTTTGATGTATGTTCCATTGTCCTCTTATGTTGTGTTGATTGAGATGTGCTCCCCACCCTGTCATGGAAGCATCTGTTGTTATTACGTACTCTGGCACTGGGTCTTGGAAAGGCCGCCCTATGTTTAAATTTATACTGTTCCACCATAGAAGCGAGAGGTAAGTTTGGCGGTCTAGCAACACCAGATCTAGAAGGTGACCCTGTGCTTGAGACCACTGTGAGGCTAGGCACTGTTGTAAGGGCCTCATGTGCAGTCTTGCGTTTGGGACAATGGCTATGCATGAGGACATCATGCCTAGGAGCTGTAGTATTGTTCTTGCTTGTATTGTTTGGTTTGGAGACATGTGTTGAATGACCCTGTTGAAATTGTGGATCCTTTGTGGAGTTGGCGTTGCTACTCCTTTTGTCGTGTCTATTATGGCTCCTAGATATTGCTGTACTTTGCTTGGCAGAATGTTTGATTTTGCAAAGTTGACGGTGAACCCTAGTTTGTAGAGGGTTTGTATGACTTGATTTGTGTGGTTTGAGCATTGTGTGAGCGAACTGGTTTTGATTAGCCAGTCGTCTAGATACGGGAACACATGTATTTGCTGCCTTCTGATGTGTGCAGCGACTACTGCTAGGCATTTTGTGAATACTCTTGGAGCGGTTGTTAAACCAAAAGGCAATACTTTGAATTGGTAATGTATTCCTTTGAATACAAACCTTAGATATTTCCTGTGTGATTGATGTATTGGTATATGGAAATATGCATCCTTGAGGTCTAGTGTTGTCATGTAGTTGTGTTTTTTGAGCAATGGTAACACTTCTTGTAGTGTGACCATGTGAAAGTGGTCTGATTTGATGAATGTGTTTACTACTCTGAGGTCTAGAATTGGTCTCAGTGTTTCGTCCTTTTTTGGTATCAAGAAGTACAGTGAATAAACTCCTGTGTTTATTTGTGTGCTTGGTACTAATTCTATTGCATTTTTTTGCAGTAGTGCTTGAACTTCTATCTCTAGAAGCTGTGAATGGTATTTTGATAAATTTTGTGATTTTGGTGGTATGTCTGGAGGGAATTGCATGAATTCTATGCAATAACCATGCTGGATAATTGCTAAGACCCATGTGTCTGTAGTTATTTTGTCCCATGCTTCGTAATATTGACGTATCCTCCCGCCCACTGGTGTTGTGTGGGAGGGGTGTGTGACATGTGAGTCACTGCTTGTTGGTAGTGGTTTTGGGGCTTTGAAATCTTCCCCTATTCCTAGGGAATTGCCCCCCTCTATACTGGCCCCGAAAACCTCCCCTGTACTGTCCCTGGTAGGTGGGCGGTGCGGACTGTGAGGTGCTAGCTTGTGTGGCCTGACCCCGAAACCCTCCTCTAAAAGGTGTTTTGCGGAAGGTGTTATAAGATCCTCTGCTCTGCGGGGAGTAGAGTGCGCCCATGGCCTTGGCAGTGTCAGTGTCCTTCTTGAGCTTTTCTATGGCTGTGTCGACCTCCGGACCGAACAGAAGTTTCTCGTTTACTGGCATGTTAAGCACTGCCTGCTGAATTTCTGGCTTGAATCCAGACGTTCTGAGCCATGCGTGCCTACGGATGGTAACCGACGTATTAATGGTTCTTGCGGCCGTGTCTGCTGCATCCATGGAGGAGCGTATTTGATTGTTGGAAATGTTTTGACCCTCCTCAACAACCTGTTTTGCTCTTTTTTGCAGATCTTTTGGGAGATGTTCAATGAGATGCTGCATCTCATCCCAGTGGGCTCTGTCGTATCGCGCTAGCAGCGCTTGTGAATTTGCGATGCGCCACTGGTTTGCTGCTTGGACAGCAACCCTCTTCCCGGCTGCATCGAACTTCCTACTTTCTTTATCTGGGGGAGGTGCATCCCCAGAAGTGTGTGAGTTTGCCCGTTTTCTGGCAGCCCCTACCACCACAGAGTCTGGTGGCAGCTGAGAGGTGATGAATACAGGGTCCGTAGGAGGCGCCTTATACTTTTTGTCCACCCTAGGCGTCACTGCCCTACTTTTAACTGGCTCCTTGAAAATGTCCTTTGCATGGCGTAGCATGCCTGGGAGCATCGGCAGGCTTTGGTAGGAGCTGTGGGTTGAGGAGAGGGTGTTAAATAAAAAATCATCCTCTACTTGTTCCGAGTGTAGTTCCACATTATGGAATAATGCTGCTCTAGCCACCACTTGTGAGTAGGCTGTGCTGTCTTCCGGTGGTGATGGCCTAGTTGGGTATGTGTCTGGGCTGTTATCAGACACTGGTGCGTCATACAAGTCCCACGCATCCTGATCTTGGTCATCGTGGCTCATGGCGGTGTGAGCTGGCGAATGTGACGGGGTGTACGTTGGCGAAGCCGGAGTTACAGGTGGAGGCGAGGGAGGAGGTGTTACCTTTTGTGCTGTTTGTTGCTGAGGAGTAAACTGAAGCGTTCTCTTTCGTTTGACAGGTGGAAGGGTACTGATCTTCCCAGTCCCCTGCTGAATAAAGATACGCTTTTGCGTGTGATCCACGTCAGTGGATTGCAGTTCTTGTTCAAATCTATGTTTCTTCATTTGAGAAGACATAGAATGCTCTTCAGTGTAGGAGCCAGAAACAGGGTCTGATGTCGCTTTTTTCGGCTCCGAAAACCCTGTCGATTGTTTTTTCGGCTCCGAGGTAACCTTCCTCTTTTTCTGTGCCGAAAATTCTGGGCCTCTATGGTCTTCGGCGCCACTGTCTCGGCGTCGATCCGTGTCGGCACCGAACTCTCGGTGTCGATGCTTCTGTTTAGCAGTCTCTCGGTCTCGAGGAGGCTGCGTGCCGGTGTCTCGACCGGAGTCGGACGATCTCGACACTGAATGGGCCTTTTTCGGTGCCGATTGTTGGTCACCGAGAATTTGGGTGGAGCCATGGCCGGTTGGCAGTGGCGTCCCCTGGGCCTTCTTTCCTTTTTTAAGGTTTGATCTCGACGTCTTACTCACAGTTCTTGTAGAGTGTAGCTCGTCGGAGTCTGAATCCTGGATGGAAAAGGATTCCTCCTGTTCCTCTTCTGTCTCGAACTGTCGACGCTCTTTTGGCGTGGACGCCATCTGCAGTCTTCTCGCTCGACGGTCGCGCAGAGTTTTTCGGGACCGGAACGCCCGACAGGCCTCACAGGATTCTTCGCTGTGCTCGGGTGACAGGCACAGATTACAGACCGAGTGTAGGTCCGTATAAGGATATTTGTTGTGGCATTCGGGGCAGAATCGAAACGGGGTCCGTTCCATCGGCGTTGTCCTCCACGCGGTCGGGCCGACTAGGCCCCGACGGGGTGCCGAAATCTACCCCGAAGGGCACCGAAGCGCTTCGATGTTCAACGCGTCGTCGTATGTGTCTATCTCTAACCGGATCGCAACGATACCGTCGAAAATCTTCCGTCTTCAGCTATCTTTCCGTTCCGAAACTCGGAGCGACAGGAACACGTCCGAACCCGATGGCGGAAAGAAAACAATCGAAGATGGAGTCGACGCCCATGCGCAATGAGCACAGAAGGTGGAGTCACTCGGTCCCGTGACTCGAAAACACTTCTTCGAAGAAAAACAACTTGTAACACTCCGACCCAACACCAGATGGCGAGCTCATGCATACCATGTGTATCTACAGCGACAGATGCCATCGAACATTAGGGTTACAAAGAGGTACCAACTCCTAACCAATCTTAGCAGTAAATACGTGTGCAGCTCCCAGCAGCACCCCAATATAATGCGAAGGATCAGGACCGGCTTTAGGGCAGTGTGACCGGTGCGGCCGTCCTGGGCGCTGACCTGGAAGGGGCGGGCACTGTCCTCACGGGGGTGCTGTTTTAAGCAATAACTTACAATCTGAAAACACCTTCTGTAGAGTTCCTTGTGCATCCAGCTTTCAGGCAGCAATAAAAATGTTAAGATAACTTGTCCTGCTAGAGAGAGAGGGAGAGATTGAGTTTTGTCTAGTGAAGCTTTGTCTCTCCATAAAGTAGCTCAGACGGTTAATGCGCCTGTTGTAGAGAATAGATCTGTATTTGATGCTCAGTAAAGCCGGCCTTTACCAGTGTTTTAAAACGAATGCAATGTATGTGAGAGAGGAGCTATGGAGAGATGGTGGACACTTTGCTGAGTGGTAGAGAGGGAATCTGAGGAAGAGCTCATGGGGGGAAGGGGCATGGCAGGGAAAAAAAGATTGTCACACTGGGCGCCACCAGCACTAAAGCCAGTACTGTGAAGACCATAGAAGCTCTGCTTCCAAGCATTATCTACATGGATGTCCTACAGATGAATGTTAAATCAGCCCTGTTCTGACATGCCACTGTTCCCCCTCGAGGCATATGTCTGCAGCTGCTGGAGAGGCGTTGCAGTCTTTACATGTGTGGCTTCTGTGGTGATGCAACCACACTCTACAGAACCCTAATTATTCATCACATCCTCACAAAGGTATGTGAAGAGCTACCTATGAACCACAGCTCAACACCATTTACCACCATCAGCAGCAACATCTGCACATCTGTCCTTCTAGCAAACACAAACGGCTTCATCATGAGGGTCCTGGGAGACCGCAGAGTAACACCTTCACCGACACAACTTTCCTCCGTGAGCCCTTGAACTCCTGGGCTCTGCGAAGAGGCAGCGTGCAGTGCCAGGTGGTCTGTGGGGACCTCTGTGGTGTGACGCCAAGCCCCCGAAATAGCCCCCAAAACAGCACAATGACCTCATCGATTGTGGAGATACAATGCCTGAGCAATTGTGGCAACCTCTATGGAGCCCTCAATGTCCCTCGCTACACAAAACTATTAGCATTTATCTTGCGATCCCTAATATCATGCTTTCGAATGGGCCATTTGGGGGTGTTGGGGTGCACACTGGCATTCAGGATGCTTGTTGTTCTCAAACTGCGTAGTCCGAAAGAGGGAAATCTTCTCCTGACTGATGGTCACAGGTGGAGGGGTGGACTCTTCAGATATTTGTACCTAGATAGCACTAAGGGACTGATGTAGAGGCTGGTGGGGGGGTTCATCCATCACAGTGGTGAGGGATATCCCATCCGCTGAATTATAAATCCCATTATACCCTATAGTACATAACTGTTGTGATGGAGTAACCCATCCGCCAATATCTAAAACAGGCCCTAACTTCCAAATATGCCCTTCTCTAAGTAAGATGTGTTCTCTGCAATTAGTGGTGTTAAAAGGAGCAATTATTCCAGAAGAGTCTGGATCAAGGGTATGGGATATCTGTCAAAACACAGGGCTTCACCCAGACGTGGGCTTGGTCATTTGCGTTTGCCTCTTTTGTCTTTGAAAGGTGATGTGGGATTCCCCTACTTAGTACTAGCACGAGCCACTTAACGCCTGCATGGGGCGCCTGCCCCCTACAAAAGGCGCTTGTTGGCTGGTGATATAGCTGTTTTTCTGAAATATAATGCTTTGCACAAATAAAACTAGAACTTTGGCTAACATCTACGGATCTGAGGCCTCCAACTCGATGTTGTTGTGACGTTTCATTGCACCGCAGGTACAGACTCGTATTTTTGTGTCTCAGTGGAATACGGTTTGGACACGCTTCATGGGCAAGGACAGTGACTTTCACACACTGTGAATAACATTTGCACTAATTCAAGGTTCAACTAGCTGTCTTGGCAGAAGCACACTCGATGTATTGGTGGTGTCTGTGGGAAGCTCCATGTTGTAGAACTATGAGAGACTTTCTAAATATATTCTCTTCCGTAGACTACAAGAACCACGCACAACTGTGGTAAATGTATGAAACCCTTCGTTCAGAACCCTATAGAAGTGTGCTCTTCTTGGCGGGGTGGGATGGGAGGCCCCCTTTCTCTGGTCCAAGTAGGCGATTCCATGCCGGATTGCTCATCAGTTTTGTAAACTGTATTTTGCTGAACTGAACTTTACTGAGTTCTTTGATTGATTTCTGACCTTTAACTGAGATTTGCCCTCTGATGTATTGCTTAATGTATTTGACTACTCCAATCAATTTCTGTATGACTAAAATACAAAAATAAAACCTTTAAGGCTTAAGACTTTTCTGCTTGCCGTGTTTTTCAGGACCCAGAGGCTTCTATGCGCCTGTCATTGAAATTGTCATTAGAAATGTTCCCATAAAGACACAAGTCCTGCAGGGATTACGCTCCATCGGTCGCGCGGAGGTTAAGAGCTGTAGCGTAATGTGACTGGATTGCGATTAGTTGAGTTCCACCTGCATGGAAGTACTTGTTACCTGCTTTGGGTGAGTACTACCTTGATGGGTACCTGTTGCGTGTGTGGGATGCTGCTAACCTGTTCTGGTCCTAGCTACGTGCGTCAACTTATATCCCTAATTCCACAAACTCAAAAAGATATCTTAACAAAATTGAAGGCAATAGAGTCGACGATGTAACATATCTCGCATCATCCAACCCTTCTCGCTGGTGCGATGACCATGAACAGTCGAGAATAACATAATGTGTATCTGTAAAGAGCACGTTCACCCGTAGGCCTCTTGGCACTGAATAACAGATGTTTATTGTTACCCAACTCAATGGTACTCATTATATCGACCTCAGAACTTAGATGAAAGGCTGAGTGGACCCGCTAGGATTTGAACCTGTGACCATGAGGTCAAACACAGCCCCCTACAGTGGACGCATTAGTCCACTAAGCCACCAGACCCTTCCTAAAGTGTACTGAGTCATGTCCTCTGTACAACCCATGCCTGCAGTGGAAGGGGGTACTCGGTTGGCTTCTGCAAGCCCACAGTGCTTATTGTATGCACAGAGTTGCTCACCTGCATGGGCGTGCTCTCTGCGGACATGGAGGTGAAGCCCACAATGTCGCTGAAGTAGATGGTAACGCTGTCGAAGGCCTCGGCTTGGACGGTTTCTCCGCGTTTTAGCTGCTCTGCTACGGAGCTGTTGAGAAGGAAGGGGAAGGCTGTGAGGATGACTGCAATGGACATTGCTTCTCAGCTCTAGAAGCCCAACTGTGGACTCTGCCCCCGCACAAGAATACGTGTAGCTTTTGTGACCACACGCCATCTCATAATCCCTTTCCTCCATTCATTTTCAGAGCACGAGGCAACCATCACACAGTCACCACTGTCTACGGTACAACATTCAAGGGGCTCATTTACAAGCCCCTTGCGCTGCAATAGCATCATTTTTTCTGACGCTACAGTGGCGCAAAACTGTCCCTCACCCTGTGCCATATTTACAAACTGGCACAACGGGACCATTGTACCAGTTTGTAAACCCTTGCGCCACATTATTCCTGCACCAGGTATAAGGTATGCAAGCGAGGCGTTCACCTGCAAGGAAGCCCTTAGCTCTGGCGCAGGGATATCTTCAAGATGTCACTGCATCATTCTTGTTTTATTTTTAATGCCAGCTCAGGGTGGGCATTAAAGTGACGCTGTGCTTTGTTCTGTGGGCCTCCCTGCGCTTTGCTGAACTAGCATAAAAAAGTTTGACGCTAGTCCAGCAAAATGCCACAACCGCGTATGAAATTCTGATGCAGCTTTGCTAACAAGCGCCAAGGTGTGCTGTATTGTAAACACAGCGCTACAATGGTGTCGTTAGGGGGGCACAGGGCGGCGCAAGCAAACTGACGCATTGTGAGCGATGCACCAGTTTCTTGTAAATGAGGCCCTAAGTCAGTGCTTCATTCTTTCACCCCATCCAGACCCCTAGAGCTCAATCCATCACAATCAAGCAATAGAAGCATGTTTACACTCTGAACCCCAGATGGGCACAAAGGGTACAGTGATGGTCTGCCCGAGTGATGGACTGCGGAAAGTGTGGGGTGCACCCTGAGCCCAAAGATGGATAAGAAGAATGAGTTACACTCTAATACCGGTGTGGTACAGGGAGTGAGGGGACTGCGCTCTGACACCAGAGAGGAACAGAAAAAGTGAGGGATAAACTTGGACTCAGAAAGAGAGAGGAGAAAAGGTATGTCACACTCTGACCCCAGTGATAGATAGGAAGAGGGGGGCTACACTCTGACCACAGAGGTGGACAGGAAGAGGGGGGCTACACTCTGACCCCAGAGGTGGACAGGAAGAGGGCAGCTACACTCTGGCCCCAGAGGTGGACAGGAGGAAGGGGGCTACACTCTGACCCCAGAGGTGGACAGGAAGAGGGCAACTACACTCTGGCCCCAGAGGTGGACAGGAGGAGGGGGGCTACACTCTGACCCCAGAGGTGGACAGGAAGAGGGGGCTACACTCTGACCCCAGAGGTGGACAGGAAGAGGGGGGTACACTCTGACCCCAGAGGTGGACAGGAAGAGGGCAACTACACTCTGATCCCAGAGGTGGACAGGAGGAGGGGGGCTACACTCTGACCCCAGAGGTGGACAGGAAGAGGGGGGCTACACTCTGACCCTAAAATGTTATGTCCCACTCTGACCCAGGAGGTGGAGAGGAAGAGGGGGGCTACACTCTGACCCCAGAGGTGGACAGGAAGAGGGGGGCTACACTCTGACCACAGAGGTGGACAGGAAGAGGGGGGCTACACTCTGACCCCAGAGGTGGACAGGAAGAGGGCAGCTACACCCTGACCCCAGAGATGGACAGGAGGAGGAGGGCTACACTCTGACCCCAGAGGTGGACAGGAAGAGGACAGCTACACTCTGGCCCCAGAGGTGAACAGGAGGAGGGGGGCTACACTCTGACCCTAGAGGTGGACAGGAAGAGGGCAGCTACACTCTGGCCCCAGAGGTGGACAGGAGGAGGGGGGCTACACTCTGACCCCAGAGGTGGACAGGAAGAGGGGGGCTACACTCTGACCCCAGAGGTGGACAGGAAGAGGGGGGCTACACTCTGACCCTAAAATGTTATGTCCTACTCTGACCCCGGAGGTGGACAGGAAGAGGGGGGCTACACTCTGACCCCAGAGATGGACAGGAAGAGGGGGGCAACACTCTGACCCCAGAGATGGACGGGAATAGGGGGGCTACACTCTGACCCCAGAGATGGACAGGAAGAGGGCAGCTACACTCTGACCCCAGAGGTGGACAGGAAGAGGGGGGCTACACTCTGACCCCAGGGATGGACAGGAAGAGGGGGGCTACACTCTAACCCCAGAGGTGGACAGGAAGAGGGGGGCTACACTCTGACCCCAGAGGTTGAAAGAGGTAGGGTTGCTTATAATCTGAGACTAGGGGTCGCCTGGGAGTTACATATGGTACATTCTGAACCCATACATGGAGAGTAAGTGAACAGACACACTTTGACCCCAGTGATGGAAAGGGAGGGCTGAAGGTGGAACACTGACCCCCAAAGAGTGAGAGCTCAAGTGGGGGTTGCTATGGCCAGAATATGGACAGGGGAGTGTATGTCTAACTCTGACCGCAGAGATGGTCTCATGGGAGTTAATGTCTGACCCGAGATATGGTCGTAGGAAGAGGAGACTTCACACTGGTGGATGAGATGGACAATGTATACCACAGATGGACTTAGCAGTGTGTCTTAGACTCTGTCCACAGAGGCAGAGAGTGGAAATGCTAGTTACACTCAGGCTGCCTGGCGTGGGCATGGTGAGATGGGTTTGCATTGTCATCTGGAGGTGGACAGTAACACGTCTGTGTAAGTCATCTTTTCAATCTCTGGATTCAGACACCCTACCTTAGCACGCAGGCTGCTAGTCCCTCATGCTCAGGCCTCAGCAGAATAAACGTGGAAGGGTTTCCTGCTGCTTCCTATAGCTGAGTACATCTGGGGTTTGCTGGACTCTTTGATACCAGTATCAGGAGGCAGGCCCACTCTCTGCTCTTGCTACATGATTGTATATATATGTGTATATATATATATATATATATATATATATATATATATATATATATATATAAATATATATATATATATAGGGTGCTCCTACGCGTGGGGCTCGCATAGCCAGGGCACTCTGCTCCCGGCACTGGTGGGATGGTCCTGCTCTCTCTGATGCTGCACAGATGCCAGGGGAAGAGCTCTTGATGAGCGATGCTCAGGCTGGGTGAATGCTCTGCTCCAAGCACCCTGAGATGGGCGTCCTCTCCCCTGCTAAAATGAAGTTGGATAGGATGAGCCAAGCACGCCATGAAGGCTCCACTCTCCCCTACAACGGGAGCTGGGATGGGAGTTCTTTCTGTCTTACATTTGTGTTGGCCCAACACTCTGCTACAAGCAGCAGGTGATGTTCACCTCTTCACTTGTTGATATATATGGAGGTTGTTCTTACTGTTTTCAGCCCTGATTGGCAGTACGCTCTACACAGCACCAAGTGTTGACTCCAGTCTTCGTTGGTGGAAGGTTAAGTAGGATTGGTGCTCCTACTGAGTTAAGCTAGAGGTTGGAGGCATGCACTGCCCCAGCACTCAGCGAAGGCTCCACTCTTCCCTGGTGCAGGGTTAGGTAGGATGGATGCTGTTACTGTGTTTAGGTAGGGTTGGGGGCATGCCTGCCCCAAGCACCCAGGGATGGCCCGTTCTCCCCTGGTGCAGGGTTCAAAAGGATGGATGCTCTTACTGAGTTAAACTGGAGTCTATGTCATGCCCCGCTCCCAGCGCCCAGATGGCCCTACTCTTCCCTGGTGCAGGGTTCACTAGGATGGATGCTCTTACTGAGTTAAGCCACAGTTGGTGCCATGCCCCGCTCCTAGCGCCCAGATGGCCTTACTCTTCCCTGGTGCAGGATTCACTAGGATGGATGCTCTTTTTGAGTGAAGATAGGGTTCGAGCCATGCCGTGCTCCCAGCGCCCAGATGGCCCTACTCTTCCCTGGTGCAGGGTTCACTAGGATGGATGCTCTTACTGAGTTAAGCCACAGTTGGTGCCATGCCCCGCTTCTAGAGCCCAGATGGCCCCGCTCTTCCCGGGTGCAGGGTTTACTAGGATGGATGCTCTTATTCAGTGAGGGTAGGGTTGGAGGCATGCCCCGCTCCCAGCGCCCAGATGGCCCCGCTCTTCCCTGGTGCAGGGTTCACTAGGATGGATGCTCTTACTGAGTGAGGCTAGGGTTGGGGGCATGCCCCGCTCCCAGCGCCCAGATGGCCCCGCTCTTCCTGGGTGCGGGGTTCACTAGGATGGATACTCTCAGTGAGTTATACTAGGGTTGGAGTCATGCCCTACTCCCAGCGTCCAAATGGCCCCACTCTTCCCTGGTGCAGGGTTCACTAGAATCAATGCTCTTTTTGAGTGAAGATAGGGTTCGAGGCTTGTCCCGCTCCCAGCGCCCAGATGGCCCAACTCTTCCCTGGTGCAGGGTTCACAAGGATGGATGCTCTTACTGAGTTAAACTGGAGTCCATGTCATGCCCCGCTCCCAGCACCCAGATGGCCCCACTCTTCCCTGGTGCAGGGTTCACTAGGATGGATTCTCTTACTGAGTGAGGCTAGGGTTGGAGCCATGCCCTGCTCCCATCGCCCAGATGGCCCCGCTCTTCCCGGGTGCAGGGTTTACTAGGATGGATACTCTCAGTGAGTTATACTAGGGTTGGAGGCATGCCCTACTCCCAGCGTCCAAATGGCCCCACTCTTCCCTGGTGCAGGGTTCACTAGAATCAATGCTCTTTTTGAGTGAAGATAGGGTTCGAGGCATGTCCCGCTCCCAGCGCCCAGATGGCCCAACTCTTCCCTGGTGCAGGGTTCACTAGGATGGATGCTCTTACTGAGTGAGGCTAGGGTTGGAGGCATGCCCCGCTCCCAGCGCCCAGATGGCCTCGCTAACCCCCTACTAGCACACAGTCAGACAGGCAGGCGCTCTTACTGTGGGAGGATCTGGTACAGAAGGTTCTCCGCCTTCCTTTTCTCCTCCAGGTACGCCTGGGTCCTCTCCTCCACCAGCTTCTCGAGGTTGTTGGCATACTGCTCCATGCGGGACAGCAGGTTATCCAGGATGCTGCTGCTGCCCTCTCTGCGGAGAAAGAAAGACAGTGTGATAATGGGGCGCTGCATCATAACTGGATACAGGGGGTTACTGATGTCCCCAGAACTCCCCAGATTATTAATGTCACCCCTAGGCTTGAACAAGGCATCCCTTTCCCAAGTGCTTCTTCTGGGTATGGAAAGTAATACGACAGGATTACTCTGTTAGGTATTCTGATAAGCCTTTGTGAGTGAGTCTCAGGATGTCCAACTCCTGATTACTACAAGCGCTTAGAGGACGCACTCCATTTTATCTGGGCTAATTGTAAATGCCTGTTCTCAGAAGACCCCCAACTTATTTCCATGTTAGATGTATTGAGGTCAGTTCACGAAGGCAGGTGAGAGTACGTAAAGAGTACTGGAGGGAGTACGCATTTATGCACTTTTTCTCCAAAATGCCTTTAGGAATAGGACACTAAGGGCCTCATTTTCAACTGTTTGGCACGGGGCAGCCGCGCAACGCTTCCTGCGGCACAGCCCTGCATCAAAAGGAAAGGGCAGGAATGTACTGCATCAATGAAAAACAGCGCATTCCTGTCCTTTCTGCCACCACCAGTGCCAATGCAGGCACCCTTGCCCCATGGTGCAGGGGTGTCTGCGCTGTAGGGAGGATTGTTTTTGTGCAGGGAGGGGCACCTTCCTGCACATAAACAATCAATGGAGGCGTTTTCCTCTTCCTACGTGGGCTGCAGAAAGAGAAAAAAATGATCAAGGAGGAATAAAGTTATTTCTCCTCGTGCCTCCCTCGGGAGGTGCAAGATTTCGAGTCATTCCCAAGTTTACAGATTCTTGTAAATCTGACGATGTGTCAAAAACCCATGGGTGTTGTGCGAGAACACCCAGCGCAACACCCAAGGCACGCCTCCCTGCACAGAGTAAGGCCACACTACTTCTGCTGCCCCGCCTCCCACCACATCTACAAGGCCATGCAAAGCCACGCACAGTAGCACTGAATGGCCTTGTAGATATAGGTCTGCACTATGCACCGCTGGAGCGTCAAAGGAAGCGACATGCCGGCGGCGCAGGGGGTTGTAAATAAACCCCTACATTTCTACCTCACGCTCATCTCTCCATCAAGCCTTCCAGGGTACACTTTCATCATTTTAATGATCCATCACGGCTGAACTATACCTAGGCCCTCATTATGAACACGGTGGTAAATACATCCGTGTTCATGCTGGCGGTCAAAACACTGACCACCAGCGACCCCGGAACACTGCCGGCCATATAATGAACATTTCTGAGGGCCAGCGGGCGGAAACATTGTTTCCGCCCGCCAGCTCACAGAAAGGCCCGGCCGGGACATTGACAGCGGCTCCACATGGAGCTGCCGTCAATGCCTCTGTGCGGCGGGTGAAGCTTCACCCGTCGCGCAGGTCACTGCCCGATTTTCTACGCAACGGGCACTGCACCGGGGCCTCTGCACTGCCCATGCAAAGTGCAGGGGCCCCCACCTCTGCCAGCCTTTCCCTGGCGGGATAGCCCGCCAGGAAAAGGCTGGCGGAAATGGAAACATTATCCGCAGGATAGCGCAGCTACCCTGGCGGATAGTGTTTCAACTCACCGCCAGGCTGCCTGACGGCGGGAGCCTGGCGGTGAGTGAGGGCTGCATGGCGGTTCAGACTGCCATGCCGGTGGCGGTATTTACCACCGCCGCCGGCATGGCGGTCTGAACCACCATGTTCATAATGACCGCCCTAATCTATTTTTATCCACCAGGAGATGTGGCCTGCAGAACTGCACAAAATGCACACTATGCTCACCTGCCTTAGGCTAACCAGGTCACACCTGGATCCCAGCAATGCAGCTGTTTGAGATAAGGCAGCCACCACGAGCTACGTGCTTCTCTTGTGGTAGGTTAAGACTTACAAACTGTCTGGGGTGGGCTGTGTGACACTTGCAGCCTATAGCTGCTTGGAGAAAGCCAGGACTCAGATATGGCTGCACATGGGTGGGCGTGTGAAGCTGCAGGCCTGTGGCATTTGCAGCAAAGCCAGACTTCCAGTAGGGTTGCCTGCTGTAGGCAATGTGCTGCTTCTCCCTGGTGACTTCTTGCAGGAAGGCAAGACTTACAAATATTGCTGAACGTGTAAAGCTATGTGGTACTTGCAGCATATTGATGGTCGGACAAAGGCAGGACGTCAGATATGGCTACCCGTAGTAGGTTGTGTGATGCTTCCAGCCTGTGAAACATATGGTAAGGAAGTACTTTAGCTATGATTGTCTGTGGGAGGCTACGTGGGGCTTCCAGTCTGTGGCTGCCTGTGGTAGGCAAATAAAGCTCCCCAGAGTAGGATGTGGTACTTGACGGGTAAGGCTGCTTGGGGGAAAGCAGGATTTCTGCTATTGGCCTGGTTTGTTGACTTTGGGATGGCTGGCTGCTTCAGTTATTCCTGCCCTTGGTACACTATGTGGTGCTCCTAAGCTGTGTCAACTTCAGGAGGGGCAGCACATCCACACAGCTTACCATGAAAGGCTGTGTGGTGGTGCCACACTGAGGCACTTGCAGTAAGAGACAAATAGCCATGTCCGCCTGTCATGGTGAAGTGGTGCCTCCAGACTTTGTGGTGCCCCCAACCACTGGCTGCTTGAACAAAGGCAAGACATCAGTTATTCCTGCCCTTGGTACACTATGTGGTGCTCCCAAGATGTGACAACTTCAGGAGGGGCAGCACCTTGACACAGCTTCCCATGAAAACTGTGGTGTTGCCACACTGTGGCACATGCAGTAAAACACACAAATAGCCATGTCCGCCTGTGATGGGTAAGTGGTGCCTCCAGACTTTGTTTGCATGGGAAAGGCAGTATGTTGCCATGGGATTCACAAGCCTCGCGGCCCACGGCTGGCAGGTTACTCACTTGTTGAATTTGCGGATGTACATCTTGATCTGGCTGAATTCCGGACGGTCTATCGGGTCCTCTGCCCAACATCGGTCCATCAGGATGGCCAGCTCCTCGCTGTGGACTCCGGTGTCGATAGATGGCCGAAAGTACGGCTTCTGTCCATTCCGCACCTTTTGTACAATCTCTAAGGAGGAAGTAAAGGGGACCATAAGGCAGGTAATACACTTGGTGAAGCGTATGAGACATTTCACGAGAGCACAGAGTGAGTATGGTGAAGGAACTAAAGGTGCTTCATGGAATCAAGCGGAGCCGGTGCAAGGATGGAGAAGATAGAACATGGTGGTGGATGAGTAAAAGCAGAGTGTTATGCTATTTTATACACACCACAGCCATGTCATGCTTGATGGAGCGTGGGAGCATTTTCGATAAAAATCAAGTAATTAATGAAAGCTCTGGTGTATGAAGACAGAACAAGTCTAAAGAACTTTAGAATTATTTCACAGTGTAGGAATTCATTTCACCGCTCTGGAAGCAGACATGGCCCTCAGCTCCCCTGTCTAAAGGCTGGTGCGGCCCTATGTTGGATCCGACTGTATCAACTCCCTCACCCAGTGTTACTGAGAGTTATTCTACTGGGACCTTACTAATAAACAAAAGGTTGTGAGTATACAATTCTTTGGGTGTTTAGGTCCTGGTGAAGGCACATGGTTCCCATTTGACCAATTTAGTGTTGAAACATGTTGACACCAGTCATAGTATGATATTTTTGTATTAATTTATACTTAGTCCAATCATAAGGTTTATTAGACTAGTGTTCATATGCACATAAATAGTCAAATACATCTTACTATAGAACACACCAACTGATGAAACTACAACTACCCTCACAGATCTAGAAACATCAGCAGCCACAGAAAGATCTTTCAGGTCTGGAGAAAATTCAAATGTGCTTGACACTGTGTAAACATCTGATGATTTTAGGATTGGCAATAACATCCGCTTCCTGGGCTGAGACAAAAGAGACAATATAAGCAGTAGGTGCTTTAGCATATTCTTGGTAAGCATCCTGCAGCTCGAAGCACACTGGGCCCGATTCACAAAGGTAAACTTAGACCGAAAGTCTAAGGGCCCTGTTCACAAAGGTAAACTTGGACCAAAACTCTAAGGGCCCGATTCACAAAGGTAAACTTAGACCAAAACTCCAAGGGCCCGAGTCACAAAGGTAAGCTTGGACCAAAACTCCAAGGGCCCGAGTCACAAAGGTAAACTTAGACCAAAACTCCAAGGGCCTGATTCACAAAGGTAAACTTAGACCAAAAGTCTAAGGACCCTGTTCACAAAGGTAAACTTAGACCAAAATTCCAAGGGCCCGAGTCACAAAGGTAAACTTAGACCAAAACTCCAAGGGCCTGATTCACAAAGGTAAACTTAGACCAAAAGTCTAAGGGCCCGATTCACAAAGGTAAAGTTAGACCGAAAGTCTAAGGACCCTGTTCACAAAGGTAAACTTAGACCAAAACTCTAAGGGCCCGATTCACAAAGATAAACTTAGAGCTAAAGTCTAAACTTAGACCAAAAGTCTAACTTTACTAGTAGTCTAGGTTTAGACTTTGGTTTACCTTTTAAAGCGGGCACACAGTTTTCTGTTTGGCTCCCCCATTTCTTTTGATTCTGCTGTATGACAGACTAAGCTGCAATTCTAACAGCAGTCTCTGGAATCAAAGTCTGAGACAATGTTCAGGTACTTGCTCGGGCCCTCAATAGGTAACTTTCAGCAAGCAGGATGTCAGAAACTCTCTCCTTCCACATGTATCGTGTCACTGGCAACCGACCACAGCTGCATCAATTGTTTCAATTCAGCCTTTCTTATGGAGAGTGCAGTAGGGAACAAAAACTCACCAATAACTGGCCCACAATTAATGAGTAACGCAGCTAGTGCATTACAAACTTGGGATGCTTACACTGGAATTATCATTCTTAGCTCATGAACAAACTCCTGCGATAGTTGTCACTGCAGTTTTCAGAAGATTATGGCCAAGACATCCCCAATGTCTTTGATAGACATGAGCCCCAGCTCCAGGCACAAGGCTTCCATTATGGAGCTCTTATGTGTGTCCAGTAATCTGCCTCCTTCACACACCTTCTGCTTTCCCTTAATCCTCAGCTTATTCTTTAGTCCTCACAGTATACATCTCCCTATGAATCTTACAGGCGAGGCACATAGGCGGCACATCAGAGCTCTCTACATTGCCAAAGAAGATAAGCTTGAATAAAGTATAATCAATACTTCACTTCAAGGTCTCAGCTATAGGCACTTCTAGCTGTCTTTTAGCCAGACCTATTGTTTTCAATGCTGTTAGAAATGGGGTCTTTGGTTGGCAGTCAGGTTACCCCCTGTCCAAGCAAGGACCCTCACTCTAGCCAGGGTAAAGGAGGCTCACCCTTAGTTAACCCCCGCTCACCCCCTTGGAAGCTTGGCACAAGCAGGCAGGCTTAAAACATCAGAGTCTAGGTGTAAAGTATTTGTACCAACACACACAGTAACTCAGTGAAAACACTACAAAATGACACAACACAGGTTTAGAAAAATCGAAAATATTTATCTAAACAAAACAAGACCAAAACAACAAAAATCCTGCATACACAAGTCAAGTTATTAATTTTAAAAGCAAAAGAGTCTTAAATCCTTTTTAAACAGTAAAATCACTGTTAGCGTTAAAAAGTACCTGGGTAGTGCCAAAATAACACTCATGGGCGAGTGTGCGCCGAAAAAGGTTAGCGGTGCATCGATTTCTCACCCGCAAGCGAGACCGTGTGTCATTTTTCCACTGGTCGGGTCGGCGTGTGTCGTTTTTCTTCTCCACAGGAGAGTGATGCGTCGATCCGGGCAGGCACCCGGGTACGTGCAGGCATTGCGTCATTTTTCTGTGCCCAGCAAGGTTTTCGTGGGAAATCCTGCTGCACGGTATCAGCAAAACTGCGCTGTGTGGGTTGCGATGTTACCAGCCTCCGTTAGCGGTGTTGCACGTTGTTTCTCCAGCCACGTGTGTCGATCTTCCAGCCGCGCTGCAGGCAGACCGCCGATTTCAGCCGCGAAGCGTTGTTTCTTCAGCCGCGTCTCAGACGTTGCGTTGAAAATTCCCCTACACCGCGGTCTGTGCGTGGATTTTCAATCTTGGTCTGCCAGCTTCACCTGTCAAGGCCCCAGGAACTGGATAGGGCACCACTTGGCAGGGCAGGAGTCTCAGCAGAGAGTCCAGGTGCTGGCAGGGGAAGTCTTTGATGGTCCTGAGACTTCAACAACAGGAGGCAAGCTCAGGACAAGCCCTTGGAGATTTCTTCAACAACAGGAATGCACAACAAAGTCCAGTCGTTGTCCCCTTTCACCAGGCTGAAGCTGCAACTGCAGGATAGCTCCACAAAGCACAGTCACAGGCAGTGCAGCACTTCTCTTCAGCTCTTCTCCAGGCAGAGGTTCCTCTTGATGTCCAGAAGTGATCTAAAGTCTGTGGTTTTGGCTGCCCTTCTTATACCCATTTTGGCTTTTGAAGAAGGCTTACTTCAAAGGAAAGTCTCTCTTGTTTGTGAAATCCTGCCTTGCCCAGGACTGGCCCCAGACACACACCAGGGGGTCAGAGACTGCATTGTGTGAGGACAAGCACATCCCTTTCAGGTGTGAGCGAACACTCCTCTCCTCCCTCCTCGCACAGATGGCCCATGAGGATATGCAGGCTACACCCCAGCTCTCTTTGTGTCACTGTCTAGAGAGAGGTGCAAAAAGCCCAAGTGTCAAACTGACCCAGACAGGGAATCTACAAACAGACAGAGTTACAGAATGGTTTAAGCAAGAAAATGCTCACTTTCTAAAAGTGGCATTTTCAAACGCACAATCTTAAAATCAACTTTACTAAAATATGTATTTTTAAATTGTGAGCTCCACATGTCTATCTGCTCCCAAAGGGAATCTACGCTTTAATTATATTTAAAGGCAGCCCCAATGTTAACCTATGAGAGGGACAGGCCTTGCAACAGTGAAAACCGAATTTGGCAGTATTTCACTGTTAGGACATATAAAACACATTAGTATATGTCCTACCTTAAACATACACTGCACCCTGCCCATGGGGCTACCTAGGGCCTACCTTAGGGGTGCCTTACATGTAAGAAAAGGGAAGGTTTAGGCCTGGCAAGTGGGTACACTTGCCAAGTCGAATTGGCAGTTTAAAACTGCACGCACAGACACTGCAGTGGCAGGTCTGAGCCATGTTTACAGGGCTACTAATGTGGGTGGCACAACCAGTGCTGCAGGCCCACTAGTGGCATTTGATTTACAGGCCCTGGGCACCTCCAGTGCATTGTACTAGGGACTTAACAGTAAATCAAATATGGCAGACATGGAAAGCCAATTACATACACATTTTATACAGAAACACTTGTACTTTAGCACTGGATAGCAGTGGTAAAGTGCCCAGAGTAACACAAACAGCACAAACAGAGTCCAGCACACATCAACAACCTGGGGAACAGAGGCAAAAAGTTAAGGGAGACCACACCAAGGATGCCAAGTCAAACACGTGTCCCCCCCAGCTGAAAGTGGGTAGCAACTACCCAACCTCATGGGAGTTCTCATCACTAAGGCGGAAGAACCTGGACAGACCATCAGCATTGGCGTGTTCTGTGCCAGGGCGGTGTTCCACCACAAAGTCCATCCCCTGTAGGGAAATGGACCACCTCAACAGTTTTGGATTCTCACCCCTCATCTGCATTAACCATCTGAGGGGCCTGTGGTCAGTCTGAACCCAGAAGTGAGTCTCAAACAAGTAGGGCCTTAGCTTCTTCAGCACCCAGACCACAGCAACAGCTTCACGTTCTATGGCACTCCACCTACGTTCCCTGGGAAGTATCCTCCTGCTAATGAAGGCTGTAGATTGATATAGACCTTCATTAAGCTGTGAGAGTACTGCTCCTTTACCATGCTCTGAGGCGTCTGTTTGCACAACAAACTCCTTGGAGTAGACAGGTGCCATCAGCACAAGTGCTGTGCACCTGGCAGCCGTAAGGGCATCAAAAGTGGTCTGGCAAGCCTCTGTCCAGATCACCTTCTTTCAACTCAGTCAAGGGGGTAACAATGGTACCATACCCCTTGACAAACCTCCTGTAGTAGCCAGTGAGGCCTAAAAAGGCTCTCACCTCAGTCTGGGTTTTGGGAGGCTCCCAAGCCACAATGGTGTCAATTTGTGGCTGTAGGGGTGCCACCTGGCCACTCCCCACCTGGTGTCCTAAGTACACCACAGAACCCTGCCCTATTTGGCACTTGCTCACCTTAATAGTGAGGCCTGCCTTTTGCAGGACCTCCAACTCTCTGCAGGGGTGTGGCAGATGTTCCTCCCATGCGGAACTAAAGACAGCAGTGTCATCCAGGTAGGCAGCACTGAACTCATCCAGCCCAGCCAACACCTAGTTGACCAACCTCTGAAAGGTGGCAGGGGCATTTTTAAAAATCCCAAATGGCATCACCTTAAATTGAAAGTGCCCATCTGGGGTAGAAAATGCAGTCCCCTCCCCAGTCAAGGCAATCTGCCAATACCCAGAAGTTAAAGCAAACATGCTGAGGTAGGTGACAGCTCCCAACCGATCTATGAACTCATCAGCTCGGGGGATGGAGTGTGCGTCAGTCTTACTGACCGCATTGAGTCCCTTGTAGTCCACACAGAACTGGAGTTCTGGAGTGGCACCAGGTGCAGCAGCCTTTGGGACCAATACCACTGGGCTGGGCCAAGGACTGCTGGAATTCTCAATAACCCCTAGGGTTAACATCTTGGATACTTCATCCTTAATGCAAGCCCTGACCCTGTAAACCTTATGTTTAACAGGTGTACTGTCCCCAGTGTCCACATCATGTGTGCACAAGTGTGTGACCCCTGGGATCAAGGAAAACAGCGAAGCGAACTGTCCCAACACCTGGCGACAGTCCCTCTGCTGTTCCTCAGTCAGGGAGGGGGAGAGGATCACTCCCTCCACAGATTTATCTTTCTCTCCTGCAGACAGGAGGTCAGGAAGAGGCTCACTCTCCTCCTCCACCCCATCATCTGTTGCAAGGAGCATGGACAGTTCAGTCCGCACGAAGTGTGACTTGAGCCGGTTAACATGGAGGACCCTTAAAGGGTTCCTGGGAGTCTGCAAGTCCACCAGGTAGTTGACTTCACTCTTGTGCTCCACCACCTCAAATGGCCCAGTCCACTTGTCTTGAAGCGCCCTAGGCTCCACTGGTGCCATCACCCACACTTTTTGACCAGGCTGAAACTCGACCAGAGTGGCATTCTGGTCATACCAACGTTTCATGTACTCCTGGCTTGATTCCAGGTTCTCCTGTGCGCGACTCCTGAAGCGGGCAGTCTGGTTTCTCAGAGCCAGCATGTAGCTAAATACATCCTGGGGGGTGTTACTAGGAGCTTTTTCCAAAGCCTCCTTCACCAGACTTAAAGGTCTCCTCTAGGGTGGCCATAGATCAGCTCAAAGGAACTAAACCCAGGTTCCTTCTGAGGTACCTCCCTGTAAGCGAACAGAAGGCATGTCAAGAGAACGTCCCACTTCCGCCTCAAGGGCTCTGACAGGCTCATGATCATGCCTTTCAAGGCGTGGTTGAACCTCTCAACCAGACCATTGCTTTGGGGGGTGGTAAGGTGTAGCGAACGTGTAGGTTACCCCACACACCTTCCACAGAGACTTCATATATGTAGATATGAAGTTGGTACCCCTGTCAGATACCACTTCCTTGAGGAACCCCATGCGGGTAAAACCCCCCATCAATGCGCGACCCATCACAGGGCAAGTGATTGACCTCAGGGGAATGGCTTCTGGATACCGGTTGGCGTGGTCCACCAAGACCAGGATGAACCTGTTGCCCATGGCTGTCCTGGGATCCAGAGGCCCCACAATGTCAATACCAACCCTTTCAAACGGGGTACTAACAACAGGAAAAGGTTGGAGGGGAGCCTTACATTTCCCCCCACTCTTGCCACTTGCCTGACAAGTTTGGCAAGACCTACAATGAGCTTCTGTGTGCCTGTGCATTAGGGGCCAGTAGAAGTGGGTGACAAGCCCTTCAAAGGTCTTGTCCCACCCCAAATGTCCTGCTAAAGGCACATCATGAGCCAACTCCAGTAGGAAGGCCCTGAAGCACTGGGGTACCACCAGCACATGGGCTGACCCAGGCTCAGGAACCTTAGGCTCACTATACAGGAGGCTGTCCTCCCAGTAGATCAGGTGAGATCCTGGCTCCTTGCCAGCCGCCTGGTCAGCAGCCTGATGCCGCAAACCATCCAGAGTAGGGCATGTCTTCTGTGCCTCACAGAATGCTTCCCTGGTGGGTCCCCCTTCCTGCTGCCACTGAGACTGCTCAGGGACCTTCCCCAGTTCAGCCACCTGTTCCCCTGTAGGCTCCGGGGCGTCACCCTCAGGCTCCACCTCCTCCCAGACCGTGGGAACTTTTGGGGCCAGTTTCCTGCGCCTCCTACCCTTCCTCTTTTTGGCGGTCCCCTGGGACACTGTTTCATCCTCAAGGGGTTCTTGACCACCCTGACGGGCTGCCATTGACCTGGCAGATATGCATACCCATCCAGGCAGACCCAACATCTCCAAGTATGACCTGTGTTTCACCTCCTTCCAAGGGGAATCCTCCAGGTCACTGCCAAGCAAACAATCTACAGGCATGGTGGGAATCACAGCTACCTCAAAGGAACCTGAGACCCCCCCTCCCCATTCAAAGGGAACCTGTGCAACTCTGCACAGGCGCTCTGAGTTGTCCACTGCAACTGCTTGGTGAAGTACCCGGGGACCAATCTGCCCTTCAGACACCAGGTGACTCCTCACTGTAGTCACACTGGCTCCTGTGTCTCTCTGAGCCTCCACCCTGTGTCCATTGATGGTCACCCACCGCCTGTACTTCTTAATGTTCTCAGGCACTAGGGTTCTCTGGACCATCTCACTGTCCCCTAGTGAGACAAGGGTCATCTCAGCTGGCTTCCACCCACCTGGAACCAACTCCTCCCCAAGCGCTACACTAACCAAACTCTGGGACTGTGCACCAGTGGGTGCCGGTGTACTCTTGGGGCATCTGGGGTCCCCCTCCACATTACCCACTTGGTCACATGCATAACACTTATGTGGGGGACCTCCTGCCACTGGTTTCCCTTTGGAGAACCATAGAGTCTTCTCACTGGGGGGTTGGGAATCCTTCCCCTGGGAATCAGATTGGGGCCCTTTAGAGAACTCCCCCTGCTTACCCTTAACCCCCCTTTCTTCTGAGGGGGCCCTGCCCACCCTTGGCGTGGTCTCCCCCATTCCTCTTTTGAACCCTGGTGCTCTCCCAATGGTCCACTTCCTGCGCAAGCTTCCCGGGTTCAGTCAGCTTCTGTCAATCAGGTGATGGCGCAGCTCTGGAAAACATAAACTGTACAAGTGCTCCCAAGCAATCAAATTGTAAAGCCCCTCATACGTTGTTGCCTTATTGCCCTTCACCCAACCATCCAGTGACCTGCAGAATGAATTAACACACTCCAACCACGTTTGGGATTCCTTCCTCTTATAGGACCTGAACTTTTCCTTATACTGCTCAGGGGTGAGACCATATCTTGTGAGTAGGGCATCCTTCATGATAGAGTAGGTGAGCCCCTGAGAATCCCATAAGGATGTCAGAGTGTCCCTCCCCTCTACCTCAAAGTGCTTCCAGAGACCCACCCCCCCAATGAGCTTCAGGGACCAGATTTATATGGAGAGCTGACTCGTACCCCTAGAACCACAAGAATATGTCATCCTCCATTTTGTAATCCTTCACAAGATCTTTAGGAATGTGCACCCTCCTCTCAGGCTGCACTATAGAATTGCTGCCACCATCTCCACTAGACTGGCTCCTCTGATCTACCTCCTTCAAGCTAAGCACATGAGCCAGCAGTATCTTCTTTTCCTCAATTGCCATCTTTCTCTCCTCCCTCTCCCTCTCCATTTTGAACTTGAGCTTCTCCAGCTCCAATTGGTATTCTCTCTCTGCTTGTCTGTCCTACAACTCTTCAGGGGTCAGACCCTTGGATGACACACTGCTACCTGCCCTGGAGACTCTCTCCCTGGACATAACAGGCCCACCCACTGTGAATGGATTGCACCTCATCCTCTTCCTCCTCTGTGTGCCCCTCAGCTTCTTTGGTTGTCACCCAGGCCGTCAGCGCCTTTTGAAGCTCCTTCTTCTTGGTGGAGCCCTTAATGGGACAGGCAAAATCTTTACAGAACTGCTTCAACTGAGCCACTGTATAGCTCTCTAGTTTCCCTAGGTCAAAAGCAGCTCCAGCCGATTTATCTCTAATACGGAACTTTGAATTAAAACAGTAATGTACACAGTTTTGTCAAAAATTGCAATAAGCTATTTTAAAAGTGGACACTGCAAAATCAACAGTTCCTGGGGGAGGTAAGTATAAGTTATTTTAGCAGGTAAATAAAGCACTTACAAGATCAGTCTCTGTTGCATAGGTAGCCCACCGTTGGGGGTTCAAGTCATCCCCAAACACCCAGCACCAGCAACACAGGGCCGGTCAGGTGCAGAGGTCAAAGTAGGGCCCAAATAACATAGGCACCTATGGAGACTTGGGGTTCTCTGGTTCCAGTCTGATAGCACGGAAGTACCTGCGTCCTCGGGGAGCAGACAGGGGGGTTTTGTAGAGCACTCGGGGGGTCACAAACAGGTACACAAAATACACCCTCATTGGCACAGGGGCAGCCAGGTGCAGTGTGCAAAGTAGGTGGCAGCTTTTATGTTGAAATCAATGGAGAGACCCGGGGTCACTCTGGCGATGCAGACAGGACACTGGGGGGCTTCTCAGGCCAGCCACAGACTGAGCAACAATGAGGTCCACCTGCTGGTCACTCCTGCACCGGTAGTTGGTTTCTCTTGGGCCTGTGGGCTGTGGGTGCAGTGCTTCTTCCAGGCGTTGGGTTCTTTGTCACCGGGCAGTCACGGTCAGGGGGAGCCTCTGGATTCTCTCTGCAGGCGTCGCTGTGGGGATGCAGGGAGGTTGTCTCAGGGTGTCCACGTCGTTGGAGTCACCTGGGGGTCCTCTCTGCAGTGTTGGTTTCACTGGAGACGAGCCTGGGGCATCAGGTGCAGAGTGTTGGGGACTCACGCTTCCGGAGTGAGGCTGGAGTCCCTTTAAAGTTGGTTGCTTCTTGGTTGTTTAGACAGATCCGCTGTCCTCTGGAGTTTCTTGGTCCTTTGGGTTGCAGGGCAGTCCTCTGAGTCAGCAGAGGTCGCTGGTCCCGCTGGATGCGTCACTGTTGCAGGTTCTTCATGTCTGGAAGACGGGCCGGTAGGGCTGGGGAAAGTCAGTTGTTGTCTCCCTCATCTCTGCAGGGATTTCAGGTTAGCAGTCCTTCTTGTTCAGGTCATCAGGAATCTGAGTTCCTGGGTTCAGGGTTGCCCCTAAATACTAAATTAAGGGGTGTGTTAGGGTCCCAGGGCAGTAGCCAATGGCTACTGTCCTTGCCGGTGGCTACACCCTCCTTGTGCTTCCTCCCTTTGGGGAGGGGGCACATCCCTAATCCTATTGGGGGGAATCCTCCAAAGCAAGATGGAGGATTTTCTAAGGAGGGGGTCACATTAGCTCTGGTCACCTTAGAGGTGGACCTCGCTGAGGGGGGTGACTCCTCCTTGTTTTTCTCATTATCTCCCCGGACTTGCTGCCTAAAGTGGGGGCTGTGTCCAGGGGTCGGGCATCTCTACTAGCTGGAGTGCCCTGGGCATTATAACACGAATCCTGAGCCTTTGAGGCTCACTGCTAGGTGTTACAGTTCCTGCAGGGGAAGGTGTGAAGCACCTCCACCCAGTGCAGGCTTTGTTTCTGGCCTCAGAGGGCACAAAGGCTTTCACCCCAGGGGGTCAGAAACTCGTCTCTCAGTGGCAGGCTGGCACAGACCAGTCAGTCCTGCACTGAAGGATTGGGTAAAATACAGGGGGCACCTCTAAGATGCCCTCTGTGTGCATTTTTCTTAACAAATACAGCATCAGTGTGGGTTTATTATTCTGAGAAGTTTGATACCAAACTTCCCAGTATTCAGTGTAGCCATTATGGAGCTGTGGAGTTCGTTTTTGACAAACTCCCAGACCATATTCTTAATATGGCCACACTGTGCTTACAATGTCTAAGAATAGACTTAGACACTGTAAGGGCATATTCCTCATGCAGCTATGCCCTCACCCGTGGTATAATGCACCCTGCCTTAGGGCTTTAAGGCCTGCTAGAGGGGTGACTTACCTGTGCCACAGGCAGTGTTTCGTGTGCATGGCATCCTGAGGGGGATGCCATGTCGACTTTGCCTTTTTCTCCCCACCAACACACACAATCTGCAATGGCAGTGTGCACTTGTTAGGTTAGGTGTCCCTTAGGGTGGCACAACACATGCTGCAGCCCTTAGGGACCTTCCCTGGTCACAGGGCCCTTGGTACCACTGCTACCTTTACAAGGGACTTATCTGTGTGCCAGGGGTGTGCCAATTGTGGAAGCAATGGTACATTTTTATTGAAAGAACACTGGTGCTGGGGCCTGGTTAGCAGAGTCCCAGCACACTCTCAGTCAAGTCAGCATCAATATCAGGCAAAAAGTCTGTGTGTGAGTGGGGGGGGTAACTGCAACAAGGGCCATTTTCCTACATCACTTCCGCTTGCTCCGCCCCCTGCCGCTGTCACCGCTGCCAATAACAGTAACAACACAACTATTAACAATCATAGCCTGTGAGTGTGACAGTTCTGACTATTCCAGCCTCCCCCCCCCCCCCAAAGCTGTAAGAATGGCTTGGGCTGCAGGTATTAGTCATTTTTAATGTATACTGATTTATTAAAACAACTGTTGTTATGCTCATCTTCAAATGAGACAACAGCGCCACACTGTGGCAGACTGTCAAAAGTGCTGGTGCACCATAAATCACCTGCTCAAATTAAGCACTGGAACCAATATTAGAAGCAGACAATGAAACAGAGAAGTGCGTCTGAACCCCAGCCACCAGTAAGGGCTGGAAAATTCAACCAATTTATAACTTAAAATGAGACAATGCCAGATGCACTCGACTGACGTTTCATCTGCCTCTCTTCTCAAGGCTGTTATTGCTTCCCTACCAGGGTGGAGGGTTCAGAGACACATTAGGTCATCAACTGAGGTATCTCACCATCTAGCCTGGGCAGACCAAGAAAGTGTCTTTACCTTTCGGGCTGAGGTCCATGCCATCGATGTAGAACGGTCCATTGCGAAGGGCGATCTCTTGAAGGATTATGCCAAAGCTGTACACATCGCCCTTCTGGGTCCCCTGAGGGGGCGGCCTTCCCCGCCGCAGCAATTCAGGCGCAGTCCACAATTTTTCTGTGACATGAAAGAAAGGTAGAAGGTTGGAGAGGTGATATACGCAGCACGAAATATGATCCAGGACTCTGATCTGACAGGAAAATCTATTGACATAAGAATCTGCCTAAGAGGTCATCTGACAAACTCTGATCAAAATATTCACTTTCATCCTAGTTCCTACAGGCAGCTCATCCACAAAGTCACTACTACACTGTGTGAGGGAGAAGCAGGTGTTATGTGCAGCGCTGTTCTTTATACAGCAAGTCACCAGTGAGTTATCCAGAGCCCTGATACCCACACGTCATGAGCAATGAGTTATCCATGGTACAGTTACCTACACTTCCCATGAGCACTGAGTTACCATACGCCTGTTACCTACACATCACATGACCATTGAGTTATCTGTGGTACACTTACCTTCACACCCAGTGACTACTGAGGTCCCACAGCATGTTATCTACACATCAAATGACCACTGAGGTACCCACAGCACAGTTAACTTCACATCCAGTGACCACTGAGGCACCCACAGCAAGTTATCTACACATCCAGTGAGCACTGATTTATCCACAGCGCAGCACAGTTACTGCACATCCAGTGACCACTGAGTTGTGCACACACATGTATGTAGGCTTTGTTCACCAGCACACGACTGGCATTGCTTTGTTCCAGAGCAGCATGGAAGGGCCAGAACAGAGCGCGCACCTGTACAGCAGGTGACCCTAGGGGGTGCTAGACGCGGATATCTCACCTGGGGATCCTCGTTTCCAAAGACAGAAAGGACCCTTCCCAACTCACGGATCATCTGGAAGAAAGCCCACTCATGCCAGACCACTGCCTAACTTATCAGATAGCCCTCAATGTAAGTGTCATCATTTCAGGGTGTCCTAGCCGGTGGCTGAAAAGTGGGCCCCTCCAGTCTACAATGTGTTCATGTTACTGCTTTAACGACACACTGGCACTGGACATCTCATTTACTCCATGCCTTAGAGGCAGTGGTATGTATGTATATGTATGTATATGGTATTTCTATAGCATGGACCTTGCCAAAGGGCAGCGGAGTGCTGTTCATGGTCAAAGACAAGATGTGATAGGGGAGATCCTGGTAGCAAACGTGGACTCACTGCACTGTGATGTAGTGCTCTTTAGAGAGATTGTGGGTTTTATTTTCTAAATTAGAGCAGCTTTGGGATAGTCCTGATGGATACGGGGATGTTGTCCCAGATCCCGAAAGCATAGATGGAAGAGGCCTGCTGCCTTTTTTTTTATTTCTTATTCCTCAGTCTATAGGCCAGATTTAAGGAAAGTGGTGCTTGACTCAGTGCAGGGCCACGTTCCTTGCACCCCTGAGCCCCCCCAATGCCACCATGTGTGCGCCATATCTAAATATGGCACACCACGGCGGTAGTTAGAGGACTAGCAGCAAAATTGTTTACGCTAGTTCGGAGCTTTGCAGGATTAGCATAAACATTTTTGACATTAATACTGCAAAGCACCCAGAGGCCCATTGTAATCAATGGAAGCCTCCTTTAATGCCTGCTCTGAGTGCTGAAAACAATGATGCTAAGAAATCTCTTAGATTTCTTTGCGCCATTTTTTCAGCGCCCCTAACAGGGGAACGCCCCTTTAGCATATGTTATGCCTGGCACAAGCATAATGTAGTGCAAATGGTTACAAAATGGCGCAATGCATGCATTGTGCCACTTTGTAAATTTGGCAGGGCAATTTTGGCCTTGTTGGGCCACATTAGCGTAAAAACGATGCTGCTAATGTGGCACGAGAAGGCTCTTGGGGCTCTTAAATATGCCCCTATGTGTGTCGGGCTGCAGTGAGCTGAAACCCACCAGAGACGATGAGCTTGTGTGCAGGCTAAACTAGCTCCCTCACAGGTTCACGCCAATGACATTCCATCGCAAGAAGCCAGGGCCCGGGGACCCTGTGCTGCTCACGGTGCGAATGCAGCGGGTCTCTTCAGCCTCAGGAACATCTCTCCAGGGCCCGGGGACCCTGTGCGGCTGACGGTGCGAATGCAGCGGGTCTCTTCAGCCTCAGGAACATCTCTCCAGGGCCCGGGGGCCCTGTGCGGCTGACGGTGCGAATGCAGCGGGTCTCTTCAGCCTCAGGAACATCTCTCCAGGGCCCGGGGGCCCTGTGCGGCTGACGGTGCGAATGCAGCGGGTCTCTTCAGCCTCAGGAACATCTCTCCAGGGCCCGGGGACCCTGTGCGGCTCACGGTGCGAATGCAGCGGGTCTCTTCAGCCTCAGGAACATCTCTCCAGGGCCCGGGGGCCCTGTGCCGCTCACGGTGCGAATGCAGCGGGTCTCTTCAGCCTCAGGAACATCTCTCCAGGGCCCGGGGACCCTGTGCGGCTCACGGTGCGACTGCAGCGGGTCTCTTCAGCCTCAGGAACATCTCTCCAGGGCCCGGGGACCCTGTGCGGCTCACGGTGCGAATGCAGCGGGTCTCTTCAGCCTCAGGAACATCTCTCCAGGGCCCGGGGGCCCTGTGCGGCTCACGGTGCGAATGCAGCGGGTCTCTTCAGCCTCAGGAACATCTCTCCAGGGCTCGGGGACCCTGTGCGGCTCACGGTGCGAATGCAGCGGGTCTCTTCAGCCTCAGGAACATCTCTCCAGGGCCCGGGGGCCCTGTGCGGCTCACGGTGCGAATGCAGCGGGTCTCTTCAGCCTCAGGAACATCTCTCCAGGGCCCGGGGACCCTGTGCGGCTCACGGTGCGAATGCAGCGGGTCTCTTCAGCCTCAGGAACATCTCTCCAGGGCCCGGGGGCCCTGTGCGGC
This sequence comes from Pleurodeles waltl, assembly GCF_031143425.1. Lineage (NCBI taxonomy): Eukaryota > Metazoa > Chordata > Amphibia > Caudata > Salamandridae > Pleurodeles > Pleurodeles waltl. The sequence continues at coordinate 1,338,662,151 of NC_090437.1, forward strand.
TCACGGTGCGAATGCAGCGGGTCTCTTCAGCCTCAGGAACATCTCTCCAGGGCCCGGGGACCCTGTGCGGCTCACGGTGCGAATGCAGCGGGTCTCTTCAGCCTCAGGAACATCTCTGCCCCAGAAGCTGTGGTTTTTAGTTGGGAGAGATCGTTGTCTGGCGCCGCTTTTAGGAATAATGAAGTCAGCATCAGACTTTCAGGAGCCTCTCAATGAGACCAGAGATAGTGAGTGAATGAGTCCCTCAGTCAGAGAGTGAGTGAGGAAAACAACTGATGGAGTGGTGAGCAGGGGAGAGAGGGAGTGACTGGTGCTGCGCAGTTTTAACTATAAATAGGGTTTTTATTGTTTTGACATTTCTATCTGTATTTATCCATATTTAGTTGGTGCTTAGTGTGAAAATTAACGCTGCAATGGGTATGTTCCCACATTTATTTACTCCAGTTTGAATGTCCAATGAGTTGTAGCCTCTCACAGTGTAATAACATCTCCTGGAGTCTTGTGAACTGTGGAAGAGCTTCAGCAGCTGCTGCGGTTATTTGAGCTTCAGGAGGAAATCTTTTTGCTTTTTAACTCTCCGACCTCTCAGTCTCCAGCCCTATTGACTCGGCGGCTATGATTGGCTTCAGTGGGATCCATGCAGAAGGAGACCTATTGTCTGTATTTTTCCATATTTAAAAATAAATACAAAGAAGAAAATAGATCGTTTTCTATTTGTATTTATCTGTAAACATCACTAAAAACAGAAAACCTGGAGCCTCAACTATAATGTACACTTTGAATGTTTAGAACGATTTCATTCATTACAATGCGCATTTTTAGATGCATCCGTTTTCATTATATATGTACACAATTCAATGTTGAGTTTATTTCATGGTGGATGAGCACAATGGAGTGTCTCAAACTGGAGTCTACTAGAGTGAACTGATTCAGTGAGTGGAAGAACCAATGATAGCACAGGACACAAATTCCCCAGGCGCACAGCTAAGAATAAGGTGCATTCATTGGACAAACGGAAACAGCATTGTAATTTCCCATGCAAGAACCAATCATAGCCACTTTTGAAGTCCAGTAAGGAAGGGCCTAGGAGGGTTTAAGCCTTAAAGCTGGGAGAGGCCAAGCTCAAAGCCTTAAAATGATCACATGATTCAATGTGACAGCTTCCAAGGCCTGGGGTTTCAGTAAACAAAGACATTATTTGAGTGGTGGTCTAAATAGAACCATACAATGTCTTGTGGAAGAATCACCCATTGTATCTACTTGACATGGAGCCACGTGGCCACCCTACTCAGCACAATATGTCTTCAAAGTTACTCACTTGCGTACAGGGCGTAGGAGTCTTCGGTGTCACAACTGGAGCGGAAGCTGGCCAACCCGTAGTCGGTGATCTTCAGGACAAAGCGGCTGTCCACCACGCAGTTGGAGGATTTGAGGCTCCCGTGCGATTCGATCAGGCTGTTGTGCAGAAAGGACATTCCCTGCGTCACAGGAGAAGGGTGCACGGTGGAGGGATGGGTGGGGGACAGACAAAAGGGAGACACTGATGAAACATCTCAGATCAGGATACCAACCGGCGACTCGCTTCCAGTAAACCCAAGCCCCCATCATTCCTGGCCCTCCGAGCAAGGCGACAGAAATAGAAGATAGGCGACAGCTGCCACCACCATAAATCCATTGATCACCCATGCCAAGGTGGCACCTGGTGCGGAAGGGCGGCACCGGTCCAGAAGCCCACTGGCAGCTGTCGCGCCACGTATTTATGAGCGCTGCACATGGCACATGTTTATCAACGCAAGGGGCCTCCCGGTACATTTCTGATTGCCTGACGTCAAGACGATGGGTGCGGATCATCTTCTGTTACCCACTGCGTCATGGTGCCTTATTTACACTGACCGCATGGGTGGCCTGCTGCGGCGGACCACAACCTGCCTCCTACAGGAGCAATGGAGACATATTTGAGAATTCACAGGCAATTAAGGGCCACCGGGATCATGCAGACCCCTCTGCTGAGGCTTGGCCAGGTCTCTCCAAATAATGTGTTTATCTTTATGTTTGGGGGGGTTTATAGAATGCAAAAGCTCCTCATAGAGTGTCCCGCCACTTTAGGAGGCACAAATCCTTCAAGTCCTTGAATTTAAAACGCAGAACTGAAAATCCAGGTTTTACGCAATCTTTTAAAAACAGAAATGTCCTCAGCAGCCCGCAAAGGCTGTGGAAGGGCATTCCAGTCTTTGGCAGAAGGTAGGAATAGGAGCCACCACCCCAACTTTTCCTTATAAACTTGGGGAGCACCACCAGAAGAGTATTAGAGGAGCAGGGGGATCTAGTTGAAGGTAGGGGATGGTCCTTTTAGATAGGTATTGGGGGCCGGAGTGGTAAAGGGCTTCATGTGTCATATTAGGTCCTTAAACTTCACCCGCTCTTTCATGAGAAGCCAATGAAGTTCTCTCAGGTGCAGTTGGATGCGAGTACTTCTGGGCAGCTCTACAAGAAGACCTGCCGCATTCTGCACCAACTCCAGTCTTAGATTCATGTCCTCTTGTTGTCTCCATCCCTTCTCCAAGAAGGTCAGTCCTTGACTGACGTCCTTCCATCAATCACTCCTCACTTTCTTTCGGTCACTAAGTAGGCTCTGGTGCCATTCAAGACCCCTTCCAAACTTTTGACCCTGCAGAATGGTTCAAAACATGAACCATTTTTATGGCAGGTCTTTTAAGTCTGGAGGTGCAGATGAGGTCACCAAAACTTTACAAACAACTTCCTTTGAGGCCTTGAGGACAGGACACAACACTTCCTGTTTCCAGATGAGTGGCCTGACCTGCAGCCTGAAGGTATGGTTTGGTGCCAAGTGCAGGCCCGCCAATCACGTGCCTGCCATGCACAGGGGCGGTGCCCATGGCGGCGTGAGATGCCCCCCTCATCACACAGGCACGAACTGTCTGTGAGCTTCATTAAGCACAGTCGCAAACGTTGTGGCGGGGGCCTGCAAGGGACAGCAGACCTCCAACTCAGCTTCCAAATGTGATGGCTTTAGATGTTCTAGCCTAATACTATTAGCTGTTGCCTTTCATTTAATAACATATACTTGGAAAAGTGCACAGGATGTCAATTTCAAATCCTGGTGGTGCGCGATATGGTTCAATCATAGGCTTGACACGAACTATGGGCCATATGTACGAACAAATTTTCCCATAAGGACAGAATGGGTAAAACCCTTTGCTACATCTGGCCCTATGTTACACCCATTCCCTTAGCTATGAAAAGAGACCTACTATGGCCTCCAATTACTACTTTGTTTCCAAATAGAGCTTACCTGTCAGTAAGAATATCTTAAGTCCTGACGAGATTCAGAAACCTCCTTCAATTAACAAGTATAGTATTTCTTTGTTTTTCTTTATATACTTGGTATTTTTAAAATTTATAAATATGAATTGTCTAGAGGTTTGCTCTTAATTTTATAAGTAACCAGCTGACAATTTCTGCCCTGTTTTTCCCCTCCTCCCTCATTGCCCTTTTATTCTTCCACATCTCTACCATTTCATCCAGCAGAATTCTACTTATTACATTAGTTTATTATCATGTTCTAAAATGTTGTATACATTATATTATTGTTCACTTATCTCTTTGCTATTTGCAGTTAAGTGAATTAAATAAACTTAAACTTAAAAAATGAACTTCTGACCCAGGGGACGGAGATGACACCACCACCAAGTGATGGTGTTTTTGTACATCACAGTTAAATATTTTTGGCATCCATCGAGACCCCACGTAAATAACTGGTCGGCCCCACACGTGCATCATGGTTTAATGGCAGCCAATGGGTTTCACGTACACCCTTCACACACATCTCTGGCATCTACCAAGCACAGTGTAAATCCCTCCCAGCTTCCTGGCATCTGGTGAGACCCATCTCCTTCCCCTCACACTTCATCGTACGCGGTCCTAGATCGCTCACCTGATGCATCACACTGATACATCAGTTGTCCATGGCCCCCACACCTTATCCATGGCACTTATACCGCCATTGCACGTGATGCAATCTTACCTTCACGATGTCATTGATGAGTGAGTATCGGAACATCCAGTCCAGGTTAATGCTCTCGTTCTCCAGAATGTCCTACAAAGACAATAAGATGGGGTTGAGTGCAATGATTGGCTGTTGCAAGGACAATGGTAAGCTAAGTAGGCCAATGACAGGCCATTCCTCCTAGGGAGACAGAGGTCAGGTTCTAGGTGTGGTCACTGATAGGCTATTCCCCCTTGTGAGGCAGAGAGGATAGGTTCTAGGTGTAGCGAATGACCGACTATTCCTCCTAGCGAGGCAGAAAGACGAGGCTCTAGGTGTGGCTACCGACAGGCCATTCCTGGTAGGGAGATAGAGAGGTCAGGTGCTAGGTGTGGCCAATGGCAGGCCGTTCTTCCTAGGGAGGCGTAGAGAGCATGTTCTAGGTGTATCAAAGGGCAGGTCATTCTTCTTAGGGAGGCAGAGAGGGCATGTTCTAGGTGTGGCAGAGGGCAGGCCATTCTTCCTAGGGAGACAGAGAGGGCAGGTTCTAGGTGTGGCAAAGGGCAGGCCATTCTTCCTAGGGAGACAGAGAAAGTGCACCTTAACCCAAGCCCGTCCCAACCTCCCACGGACCAGAGGTGAAGCAGACTGCGTACAGCCTGATCCTCTCCTCCTACCTGTAGGCTGCCGCGTGGGCAGTACTCAGTCACGATGCAGATATTCGGGGGGTCTATGCATGCCCCGATGAACCTGGTCAGATGGTTGAACTGGACGTCTCTCATCTGGAAGAAGATATCAGACACACAAATCAATGACTCTGGCAACATGAGCTCCTTTCATCAGCGACTGTACCATCTACTTAATGACTCCCACAGGGAGAGCCATCGACTCGCTAACACACACAAGCAGGACTTCTGAGTACCTTCTAGCCACTCCTGTCCCTCTTACAGCATCTCACCTCCAAGACTGATGAGTAGAATGCCACCCTTTTCTTCGTGAAAGAGGCCTAATGCAGTCTGCACATACCACCGCCGGAGCCTGGGTCAGCGGCCTTAGAATGTGAACCTTACAGGACCACTTCCTGCCAATAGAACATTCCACGCAAAACTCCCTGCTCCTTTGTCTCAGTACCACAGGAACAGTCCATATGTACAAAGTTTTCTGCTTTCACCGTTGCCTTAGTGTCACAAGAACATTCCATTTGGGCAGTGTTTCCGATTAGCCCCTTTGTTTTTGTGTCAATGGAACATTCCATTTGTGCAAAGAGTTTCTGCGTATCCGATTGTTTTGGTATCAGTGAAACATTCCGGGGCATATTTATCGAAGTTTTGCATCGCCCTTGCACCACGCAAGTTAACACAAGGGGGGGACACAAAACCTAGATGAAATTTAGCAAGCCACGTAGGGCCACCTTGCAGGGCCCTGCGGCACTTGGTAAATCACGAGTAACGCAAGGCAGCAAAAGTCACTGCCTTTTGTTACTCTACCCAATGGAGGAGCTCCATGGGGGAAGCGTTGGTGTTACCACACATCCACCCATACATTTTGGAGCATTCCCAGATTTACCATGAGTGGTAGAGCTGGGAATACATCGAAATGCTATACCTTCCCATTCTGCAGCACACATAGAAAGAGGAAACACCATTGCAGGATTGTTTTTGTACAGGAAGGTGTCCGTTTACGCACAAAACAAATCCTGCCTGCAACACAAGCACCCTGGCACCAAGGTGCCTGCGTTGGTGATACCCAGCAGGGCAGGTAGGAGGCAGGAATGTGCCATCTCTTGATAGATATGATGCATTCCTGCCCTCTCCCTTTCACGGAGCGCAGCCCAGCAAGGTGTCTTCTTGAGTTGCATTAAATGATGATAAGTATCTCTTCATGTCATTGGAACATTCTATTCATTCAAAATGATTCCCCTTACTCCATTGCAGTGGCGGCCGGCAGCTTTAGGAGGGAGGGGGGTGGGTGGGAAGCACACAGACACACACACTCATTCTTTCACACACACATGCACGCACATTCATTAACAACACTCATAACATTCAAACATGCACGCACGCACGAACATCCATTAACACTCATAACATTCAAACATGCACGCACGCACCAAACATTCATTTTAAAAGATCACACACACTCATTCTTTCACACACACGCATGCACATCCATTAACAACACTCATAACATTCAAACACGCACGCACCAAACATTCATTTTATAACATCACACACACACACTTATCTTCAGCCTCGGAGGTCCCAGGAGGGTTGGGACTGCTGCCTTCCCTCATTGGCTGACCCCAGGTCAGCCAATGAGGGAAGGCAGCAGTCCCAGCCTCGTCACAGAGTGGGATGGAGTCAGTCAGACTGCGCACCCCACCCCACTCTGTGACGAAGTGTCACTGACTGACACTCGCCCAGGGCGCTTCAGGGCTTAAACCTGAAGCGCCCAGGGCGAAGTCAATTGGTGACGCTTTCCTCGTCACCCAGGGGAGGGCCTTGAGGCACCTTTGCTGAGCCGAGGAGGTCACGCCCACAGGAGCTGTGACCTCTTCAGCCCAGCAAAGTTCAGCTCAGGCAGCCAGGAGTCTGCACAAATCGCGCATGTCTGCTCCTGGCTGCCTGACCTGAACATGAAGAGTGTCTGTCAGGCTGACCTTTGTTCAGCCTGACAGACACTCTTCATGAGGGGCAAAAGGTGGGGGGCGTGGCCCTCCGCCCTAAAGGACAGGCCGCGCCTTCTCCATTGTTTTGTGCCATTGAATGCCTCGGTACCCCGTTGTTTCAGTGTCATTGGAACATTCGGTGTGTTCAAAGCGCTGCTGCCTACCCCACTCTTGCAATATCCGTTGACCGTCCCACATCCCAACCTTTGTAAAAAATAAACGAATTCTGATTACATTTAGATCCCGGAGCAAACATCGGAATTCCGAGCCGAGCAGAGGTCTCTGCATGGGGTAATTTCCAGGTGCGAAAAATACTTCACTCTCTCACTTTTCCCAGGTCATTTTCACCAGGACAAGCCTGCGGAAGCATTTTCTCAGACTGAGGGTCTGATGTAGAGTTTGGTGGATGGGGTGACTCCATCACAAACATAACAGATAGCCCATCCGCCGAAATCTATAAACCATCCTACCCTATGGGATGTATATTTCAGCGGACAGGATACCCGTCATCGTTGTGATGGAGTAACCCATCCCCAGAGTTCTAAATCAGGCCCAAAATGAGCAGAATTCTAGCACCCAGAAGCCACTGTCCTGAAGCACGCAGCACTGTAGAAGAGATTTGTACTTTAACACTAGAGACATGCTAGTTAAGAGTGTTTGGTTCTTATTACAAGCAGCTCGATGTTTGGTGCAATATTTATCGCACCCGATAAACATCAGAGGGGTCCTAATTTATCAAGTGCCATAAATAGCACCTAACACACATTTTGCCTCATGATGGGAAACAACATGACGAGCTTGCTGCTTACTACACCAAAATCATCATGTCCCGAGAGTTACCAGGCACGTTTCCACCGGTAAGTTGTGGCAGTTGTGACAAGAGTTAACTAGTCCATCGGAAATTACTGGGCTCCTTGTGATGAGAGCAGATTTTTGACATATTAGGTCCACAGAGCGATGCACATTGTACCAGAGGAGAGAAGTAATTTTAGGGTGTGGTATAGGATTGAGAGTGGACTGGGCACAGTGGGGAGACCCACCCCCTTCCCTCACTGTTAAACTTCCTTAGGCCTCTCCAGATTCTGAAGAGACCCTTGTGGTCCCTTGGGCAAATGGACACCTTCCTGTACAAAAACAATCCTGCGAGGGTGTTTCCTCTTTCTATGTGTGCGCCCCTTTAGATTGACCTGGGACGGGTGGAAAGGTGGGGGGTTCTGACCGAGTGATGGGAGAACGCGGTCCTACGGCTGTGTATTTGTGCTACAGGGTTTTATGCCTAGAGTTTCGGTTCTTTTGCTTGCACTACCAGCAATAACAAGTTTTTTTCTAAAAAAGGAAAGTTCTAAAAACCCTAAAATAGTCTGTGAAACATCTCTGGGCCAGAGTTAGAGTTGGGAGCCAATGAGAAAGTCTTCATTTTCTGTGGGAAGTGGTAAATCTGTAGGGAACTCCAGCGGTGGAATTCCCTCCATAGTTTGAAGGAAGATATGGCAAATTCCTCCTGGGGATTCCCCTCTGGAATTAGGACTTTCCTTATAAATTGAAAGCTTTCCCCTTACCACCTCATGTCTTCCACACAAGCGCCAGGTGGTACCACCGTGACACTGTGACAGCCACAGACTGGCATTTCAGAATTTTTCATGAGGGTCCATTTTTAGGGTAGTTTTCGCTACTCTTCATTGCTCTCAGCTCATAGTGCTGGGCAGTTATTGATTGCCCTATTCTTGTTCCTGGGTCTCCAGAGACCCACTGGGAGCACATAAAAAGGAGGTGGCACTGTCCCATCTTGCCTGCCATCTGTGCCCACAGAGACTGCATAGACAAGAACACAAAATATAGTTGCATCCACAATCATTGAATCGTCTATGAAATTAGATAAATCCAGATTAATATTCATAATTATTGAGCCACCCATTAGAATGAGAACATTCCAGAGGAAAAAACATAATCATTAAGCCTTCTATACTAATCAGACAAATCAAGGGACACATCCATAATCATTGAACCACCCATAGGCATTGAACTATCAGTGGTAATGAGATGAATCCAGAGTCGCAACCATAATTATTTCACCGTCAGTAGTAATGAAATGAACACAGGGCCACACATATAATCATTGAACAGTCTATGGTAATGAGATGAAATCAGAGCTCCACCCATGGTCATTGAATCGTCAGTAGTAATGAGATAAACTCAGACACACAACAGTCTACGGTAATGAGATAAAATCAGAGCCCCACCCATGATCATTGAACCGCCAGTAGTAATGAGATAAACACAGAGACACACTTATAACCATTGAACAGTCTACCGTAAAGAGATAAAATCAGAGTCCCGCCCATGATCATTTAACCAGCAGTAGCAATGAGATAATCACACAGACACACATATTATCATTGAACAGTCAGTAGTAATGAGATAAAATCAGAGCCCCGTGCATGATCATTTGAATCATCAGTAGTAATGAGATAAACTCAGAAACATAACAGTCTATGGTAATGAGATAAAATCAGAGTCCCACCTATGATCATTGAACCATCAGCAGCAATGAGATAATCACAGAGACACACATATAATCACTGAACAATGTATGGCAATGAGACAAAACCAGAGTCTAGCCTATTATCACTGAGCCATCAGTAGTAATGAGATAAACACAGAGTCTCACATATAATCATCAAACAACAGATGACAATGAGATAAAACCAAAGTTGTGCCCATGATCATTGAATCAGTCTATGGTAATGAGATTAAATCAGACCTCCACCCATGGTCATTGAATCATCAGTAGTAATGAGATAAACTCAATCACACAACAGTCTATAGTAATGAGATAAAACCAGAGTCCCGCCCATGATCATTGAACCATCAGTAGCAATGAAATACTCACAGAGACACACATATAATCATTGAACAGTCTATAGTAATGAGATAAAATCAGAGCCCCACGCATGATCAGTGAATCATCAGTAGTAATGAGATAAACTCAGACACACAACAGTCTATGGTAATGAGATAAAATCAGAGTCCCACCTATGATCATTGAACCATCAGCAGCAATGAGATAATCACAGAGACACACATATAATCACTGAACAATGTATGGCAATGAGACAAAACCAGAGTCTAGCCTATTACCACTGAGCCATCAGTAGTAATGAGATAAACACAGAGCCTCACATATAATCATCAAACAACAGATGACAATGAGATAAATCCAGAGTTGTGCCCATGATCATTGAACCATCTATGTTATTGATCAGTGAACCAACAATGGTAAGGAGACAAGTCCGGAGTCGCACCTATAATCACTGAACTGTCATTGTTAGAATCACACCCATAATTACTGAACTGTCCAAAGTAATGCGATAAATCCAGAGTCATACAAATAACCACTGAACCATCTACAGTAGTGAGATTAAACCAGGTGCCAAAGATCATTGAACTGTCAATGTTAATGAGATAAATCTGGAGTCAAACCTATAATCACTGAACCAAAAATAGTAATAAAACAAATCCAAATTTGCAACCTTAATAATTCATCAGCCTATGGTAATGAGATAAGTCAGTAGTCACATTCATAGTCATCAAACTCATCCAATGTCATATCCAAAGACATGGAAGCCTTCAATAGTCACATTAACATTTGAGGAAGACATCCACGACCTCCAGTGTGAGATATATCTCTGGTCACATTTGTAATCATATAAATATCAGTTGTCACATCTGTAGTCCAGGGATACATCTGTGGCAACATTCATAGTCATCAAGACTATCCAGAAACTTCAAAAGCATTTCTACTTACGGATATTACCACAGGTGAGCCCATGGGAATGGAATCACTTAAGATCAGGAAATTATTTATGGTCACATCCATGGCCTTTTTACCTATCATGAAACCACGTGAGGTAGTCAAACCACCCATGGCTATATCCATGGTCATGGAAACGTCCATGCTCACATCTGTGGCTATGGAAATCACTCTTGGTCACAAAGGCCAATGAAGCCTATAGCCATGAAATCACCCATGGTCAGAATCTGCCTACAGTGACATTCATGGTCAAATGAACCACTCTTGATCAAGGAAAACACTCAGGCCCATATTTATAGGGAAATGACAGAGCACAACGCTGCACCATAATTGGCAGCGCAGCGCTCTGTCACTTTCACAACGCAGGGATGCGCTGTATTTAAGTGAATATTGCGCACCCCTGTGTTGTCCCCTGTGCTGGGGCTAAATTTAGCTGCCTTGCACCAACGCAGGCATCCTTGCACCAGAGAAGTGCCAATGCGACATTTTCAAATGATTGTTTATGTGCAGGAAGGGACACCTTCTCGCACATAAACAACCATTTCTGGTATGTTGCTTTTTCTATGCATGCTGCAGAATGCAGTATTCCTCCTCGTTGCGCCTTGCTAACGCCACCCCAGGGGTAGCATGTGATTTTGGCGCTGCCTCAGGTTAATGAAAACCCGCAAATTTGAGGGAGCGTCAAAATACAATGGGTGTTGCTGTGTCACGCCCACAGCAACACCCATTGCACACTCCTTCCACGGAAAGGGATGCGTGTGATGGGGCCATATTTACAAAGTGGCAATAGGCCACAAAAAGTGGCTTAACGCCACCTTGTAAATACGGCGCTAGGGACTCATAAATATGCCCCTCATGGTCATAGTGACCATTCATGGTGATATCCATGGAAAGGGCTGATGCTATCATCCCAGGTCAAGGATACCACCCTTAGTCCATCGATGCCTTCATCTATGGTCATAGACCCCACCCATGGTTTCTTGACACTCAGACCTTCAGTTCCACAGTCTTGAAGACCGTTCATAGTCACGTTCATTGTTGTGTAATAACTGATATTCTCATACCTGGTAATGAGCACCACCTGTGGTTCATTAATGTACTCCTTCCTGGCCGTGGATACCACCAGTGGTCCTATGATACTCACATTCATGGCCAAAGAGACCACCCATGATCCCTTGATACTTATATTCATGAACACCACTGATGGTCAATTAATGCTCTTATCCCTAGGCATGGACACCACCGATGGTCCCTTGATACTCCCATCCGTGGACACAGAGACCACCCATGGTCCCTTTTTTTGGATGTCACTGATGGTCCATGGATGCTCTCACTCCTGTTGATTCAGACCACCCATGGTTCCTTGATGCATTCATGGTCAAGGACACCACTGATCAGGGGAGGCTGGTGTTCCTGGGCTAAAGAGGCGTTGCCCTGCCACCCTGCGGGGACAGGCAAGAACAGGGAAATAAACACAGAGCAACTGAAAATAAATCACTGCTCTGAGGCAGTGCTGGATCTCTTGAATGAACTCTAATGAACTTGCAGATGTCTTATTGACCTGCAGGCACAAACTACAGCAGTGACATCATCAGAGAGGGAGTGCTGAATTAGAAAGCCATGGATCCAGTTGTGTTTGGGGCGCATATAAAGTGGCCCCCGGAGGAGCTAGGAAAGCTCCATTCACTTCAATGGCTGGGGTGGGGCAGGCCGATGAGACAAGGAGGTTGTGAATGGCAACAATTTGTTGATTCTCACGGGGGCTGCTCTCCGGGCAGGTACACCTGTTTAGTACTGCATTTCGTTTCACTTTGAAAAAAAACATTATGGCGCTGAGCACACAGAGTGCCCCTTCTCTTGACTGTAGAGGCCCAAGAGAAGGAAGGAACTAACAGTGGACAACAATTGCACTAGTGGAGTAAGAGGTAAATGTGCAGTTCAGCTTCTGCATCAGGGACCTGGTCACCTCCCCACCCCACTCCACTCCCTGCTTCAGCAGCTATGGGTGGGGTGGGGTTCTGGATGGGCCTCTTCCGTCTGCAGATCAGCACACAAGGGCTCATAATTAACTTGGGAGGATGAGTGAGTGAAAGGAGGGATGAGTGGATGGATTGATGGATGAAATGGTGGGTGGATAGATGCATGGATGAATGAGTAAAAGGAGGACGTAAGAATGAAAGAGTTAAAGGCAGGGAGAGTGTATGAGTGAAAGGGTGGATGGATGGGGGGATGGATGATGAGCGAAAGGATGGGTGTATGTTAGAATGAGTGAAAGAATGGATGGATGAGTGCAAGGGTAAATGGATGGATGAGTGGATGGATGGAGTGAAAATATGGATGGATGAGCGAAAAGATGGATGAGTGAAAGGATGGATGTAAAGATGGATGAGTAAAATAATGGATGGATCAGTGAAAGACAGGGTAGATGGATGTCTGGATGAATGGATAAATGGATGAGTGGAAAGGTAAATGGATGGATGTGTGGATGGATGGATGAGTGAAAGTATGGATAGATGAGCGTAAGGATGGATGAGTGAAAGGATGTATGTAAACATGAATGAGTTCAACAATGGATGGATGAGCGATAGGTAGGGTAGATGGATGTATGGATGAAAGGATGGATGGCTGGGTGAGTGAAAGGATGAATCGATGGATGAATGAATAGATGGATAAATGGATGAGTAAGCAAAAGGATAGATGGCTGAGTGATGGTAAATGGAGGGATGTATGAATGGATGGATGGATGGATGGCTGGATAGATGGATTGGGCAAAGGGTGGATGGATATAAGGATAGATGGCTGAGTGAAAAGGTGGATATATGGATGAGCCAAAGGGAGGATGGTGTGAAAGGACGGCTAGATGGAGCAAAAGGGTGGACGGATGAGCAAAAGGATGGATGGACGAATGAATGGATGGATGATTGGAGGAATGAAAGGGGCAATGGATAAGTGAAAGGATGGATGATTGAGTGGATCGATTGGTTTGATGGATGGGTGTCCCTGGACCAGTGGCAGCTCTCCTTTATGGCTCCACAGCAACACTACACCCTCCTTGTTTTGTGGTCAATTTTTATTGTATCAAGAGTGAATAATAATTCACTCTTGATATAATGAAAATAAAATGCAGACCCGCTTCGGGTCCAGCAACAAACTGAGGCAGGTAGAGACATTGTCTGATTGCTGACACAGGTGCATGAAGGTGCATGTGCTATTCCAGCACTTTGCGCATGTCTGTGTGACTAGATGTGTGAGATAAAGTGAGAGAAAGTCAGTGAGGGAACGAGTCAGAGTGAGTGAGAATGAGTGATAGTAAGGACCAGTATGTGTGAGAAAGAATGTGAGCGAGTGAGGGAGAATGACAGTGAGTGTAACTGAGTGCTACTGTGTGTGAGACTAAGTCACAGTAAGACTGAGTAATTCAGAATGTGTGAGAATGAGTGGGACTGAGTGAGACACAGTGGGGCAAAGTAGAATGAGCGAGGCTGTGTGAATTAGTGAGACCAAGTGAGACTGAGTGAGTCAGAGTGAGACAGTAAACAGTGCAAGAAAGTGTGAGTGAACCCTTCAAGAAAAGGCTCTTTGGAAATCGAGCCAAGGATTACACCCCACCACTTTTAAAGGCCACCAGCCACCACTGCCACTGATACAGCCATGGTGCAGGAGACCATCCACTGTGCATTGGTACTCACATTAGGGTAGTGGAGACCAAGTAGAGGCATTGAAGGCTCTCACTCTTGGTCGTGCACACTGCCTATGGTCCCTTAATACTTATGTCATGGACACCACCAATGGTTCACTGATGTTCTCATCCTTAGTCAGGGACACCAACCATGGTCCCTTGATACACTCATGGACCACGGACAGTCCAGTGAGTCTCGCATTCAGTGTAGTGGGACCACCTATGTGGCATTGATACTCTCACTCACACATTCATGGTTATGGAGACACAGATTGGTCACATATCTAATAAAGTAAACAATTCGTGGTCAGGTACAAGCTGATGGAAGGCATCTACGGTGACATTAATTGTCATTGAAGTCGTCCATCACAGCCACTTCCTTAATATTGAAATGATCTATCACTGGGGAAACCACTGATAATCACACTCTTATCCTTAGTTACTGAATCCATTGCTAGTCCATTCCATGGTACTGAACACCACCCCTGGTCACACACATCATCCTGGAGACCACCCGTGGTGAAACCCGTGGGCATGAGGGTCACCAATGGTCATCAGAACCACCAACAGCCATGGAATCAACCAGAGTATTGTAACACAAACTGCAATGCAAATACATGACTTAAAAAACAAGGACATGGGCATGAAATACGACGTGGTGCTCTGACCTCATTGACTGCACTATTATTGGAGCTACAGGGACAACTCTAAGGAAGCTGCAGCAACACAGAGGGCTCTTTGGAGCTGGACCAAAACCCCGTCTCCTAACCAAGTGCAGCATCTCAACTGATGTACAGAGATACCAGTCCTAACCACCCTCCCCACCAGGTGGACAGAGCTACAAGCATGTGAACATTGAGGTCCAGATACCTACGTGCTTCAGCTCAAATAGCACCTGTCTTGTCAGCTCGATCCTCTTCTTGTTGACGTGCTTAATGGCCACCACATTCCCCTGTGGAAGAGAAGGAACAGCTTAATAATTGTAGGACTGATGTACTATGGACCAAATGAGACACTAGAAGACGGAAGGGCAGAAGGGAACAAGGCAGGGAAGACAAGGAGAGCAGAGGCTAGCAACTGCGGTCTAATAACACACCTTGAAATGACCAGTGTTGGCAAAGATCTGGTACTTCCCGTGGGCAGTCATCAAGGAACCATAGCTGGAGCCTCTCTAGGACAGATGAGAAAATCATTAAAGAACCACAGATGCAGAGAGAAGAACACAGCACCGACAAACAGACCAAGGGCCTGATTTAGAACTTGGTGGACGGGTTACTCCGTCACAACAGAGATTGATATCCCGTCCGCTGAAATATAAAGCCCATAGCATCCTATATCCAGGGTATCTGTCACTGTTGTGATGGAGTAACTCGTCCGCCAATATCTAAATCAGGCCCCAAGGCTAAAAGCACTGTCAACGGAGGCAGAAGGCGGTACACAGCAAACTGAAAGAACACAGCAGAGAGAATAATAAAGATTTAAAAAATGAAACATTAAAAACAAAAGAAACTCAGAAGAGAATAGGATACAAGAAGCTACACTTTGGGCCAGTGTGTATGAGACCTACAAGAAAGGAGGCAGCACTGGGACCAGACTGCGTGAGCCATTTTTACAGTCAAACGCCGAGCGGCCAGTCGTCCAAGAAGATACAAGGCTCAGCTCAGAGGGGTGCAATCTGTGGAGTGTGCAACACAAGACACGGTATGGAGGGAGGTATGAGCAGCTGTTGAAACTAGAAACACCTGCAACGTACCTTTAATAAAATAAAGGTAGCACTTTGGCTTAGAAGGAATGAGTCACCTGTATACAAACCTCTAATGGATTAGCCGTAGAGTTTATTGCAAAAGCGGATGACCTGCTCGGTCCGGGAGAAACCCAAAGGAAGAATGATGACACTATCAGTCAGTTCATCTGTATATCAGTATTTGAGGGAGAGTTGCAGAAATCCATCATGCACAATTTTGCAATTCTGGTTCCAGTTTAGAACAGTGTCTTCACGACTTACCTCGTTGGCCGAAACGTATAAAGCGGAAGTTTACTCCAATTTACTAATACCTTGTTTCATTTATTTGTTTCCCTCTAAATTCTACTCTCCTTCCATTTCCCTCTCCTACGGTGGGGAATTAAATGAAATTTGGTTATGAATTTCTGCCTCTAAAGATACATATTGGGATAGGGTAAATTGGAGATGACTTGCCCTCGCCTCTTTGTCATAAGTGCTTCAAAACAACATCCCATACTCCCTAACAAATACAATGTGGCACTGTTACAGCAGAAGGAAAACAAAAGAGAATATGATGGAAAAACAAGAGATACACTATGTGCAAAGTACCCTACAGGAGAGCAAGAAAGAATGAAAGACTGAGGGGACAGGAGATGGTCAAGAACATTAAGCAGGAGATCACGCCACCCTCCTACCCCCTGTGGTGAGAAGTTGAGTGGGTCTCCATGCAAAATATGGCTACAGGCGCTAAGATCCCATCCAACCCTGACGCAACTCTCCCATCATCAGTGTCTCGCCCCCAAAGTTCTTGAATTTGATAAAACTAGAGTTCTGACCTGCACGACAGAGCAGAACTAGAAGGTGGGGTCTCCATTGTGCCCCTGTACAGTTAAGCCAGTCCCTGAAGGTTGATATTATACGAAGAAAAGTAAAATATTGCAAAGACATAGCTGTAGTGTTCTATCAACAGCTGCAAAAACACTACAAAACATTAAAATGCAGATTGAATTGTACAAAGCTCCATTAAATGGCGACTGAGGAGGTTTGTAATTGTAGGAACCATGAGGGTCATTCTATACAGGACACCACAGGGGACCGATGGCCATCTTTAAAAGGAATACCATAAAAGCGGGCACACTTTAGGCTCTGACACACAGGACGCCATCTTAGAAAGAGCCAGAATTCTAATGCATGTTACATCACAAAGAAACAATGTTAGAGTTAGAAATATCGGACGATTTGAGGGAACTGACTCAAGTGAGAAGCTGCAGAGAACAGGTCCTCTAAAAGACAGTTGACCCTGGAAGACAGCAGGAAAAAGTAAATAATTGACAGTGAATTTTATGAGACTATCTAGATGTCCTGAAGAAGGCAGTTGTCCAGAAAAATTATGTTTGATGGCTGAAACAACTTATACTTGTTAACAGCATTAATCTTTTTTGTTTATGGAAAATGGTTCATTATAAGACAATGATTAATTATTTTGCATCTATGATGCCCTTCACCAGAGTAAACGTCTCCCCCTCCATCCATGAACATTATTTTAAATTGAATGACTTTTTAAAAGCAAAATGATTCATCAATAACACATATTGTGTTATATCCACCTGTCATGATCTTATAATGTAATTGAACATCTTGCATTAGAGTACTTATGCCCTGATTTATACTTTTTTACGCAAACCTGCGTTAGTGCAGGTTTGCGTCAAAAAGTATAGCGCCATTCCAGAGCGCCACCCGGGTGCCATATTTAAGGAATGGTGCAAGCTGGCACTGAGGCCCGGTTAGAGTCAAAATACGTGACACTAACCGGGTTGGGGAGGTGCAGGGAAAACTGGCGCTTGTGCGTGAAAGAGTGGCGCTAGTCAGGTTTGAGTCAAAATAATGACTCTAACCTGACTAGTGCCATTGTTAGACGCACAACCCCCATGGACATGACTTCTGTCTAAGTCCCCTGGGCATGGCCATTGGGCACAGTGCCATGCAGGGGGGCTCAAGTTAGGCTCCCCTATGGCACTTTAAAATAAAAAGCTAAATATTTACCTGTACTTACCTGGGATGGGGTCTCCCATCCTCCACTGTCCCTTTGGTGTGGGTGCGGGTGTCCCTGGGGCCTGTGGAGGGCACATGTTGCCTTATTCCATGGTGTTCCACCGTGGAAATGGGCCCATAGGTCCCCTAACGCCAGCCCTTACCCAGGCATAAATAATGGTGCTAAGCAAGCTTAGTGCCATTATTTAGGCCCGCCTCCCTCCTGTGTGCCATTTTTGCACGGGAGGATAAACGAGGTGCTCGGGCTTTGAGTCATTTTAAGCCCGGGAACACCTACCTTGCATATCATTGACGCAAGGTAGTTTTCCGGAGGCAAGAAATGACTTTAACTCCAATATTTTGGTGCTAGACATATCTAGCACCAAAATATAAATATGGAGTTAAGTTTGCGCTGAATTAGCGTAAAAAAATGACGCTAATTCAGCGCAAACAGGGTATAATATGCCCCTTAACATTTATTGGCAATGCACAGGATGGGTTTTTTACACTAGTGGTTTTAGCTCTATGATACTTTTCGCCCCTTAATGCATTCATATAGGTAAACATAGAACAGCACAAGCCACAGTGTGGGCCACAGCTGCTACTGGGGTTAGAGTGGTTACCACAGCTGGAATCAAGAGTGGACAGGAATCCTCTGAGTAGGGTGACAATCACAGCTGGACAGACAGTGGTGGACACGGATGGGGTTAGGTGGCTCGGAAACGGGTTGGGTCAGGAATATCAAGAGGGACTGAGTAGTGATGACAGAGTGAAGAGGATGATGGTGGCTTCTGACGGTCCAGTGGTGCCGACACTGGCTCATGGTGGCCACGACACCTGCAGATGTAACAAAGAGGAGAGTTGGAGTGCGACAGCCAATGACAGCTGGGACATAGTAGTTACCGCCGCTGGGGCAGAGTGTGAGGACAGCAGGATACAGAGTACTAAGGACAGTAGGAGTAACAGCTGGCAACAGCTGGGATCGAAGTAGAGCTGAGAGCCGGAAATATTGTAGTAAGGACATCTGGATTAACAGCTGACGACAGCTGGGTAAGGACAGTGGGATTACCAGATGATGATGGCTGGGATCAGAGTAGGGATGAGATCTGGTGATACAGTACTGATGACAGTAGGGATCAATCAATAAATCAATCTGGATTTGTAAATTGCTGCAAATCACCCGTGAGGTTCTCAAGGAGCTGGAGTTACTGCTGGCTTTGTGGTGATCTGTTCCTTCGAACAGCCAAGTCTTGAGTCCTTTCCTGAAAAGCTGAACCAAACAGGCAGTCCTGAGATGCAGGGGAAGATCTTTCCAGAATAAGGCCACCAGGTGTGAGAAGGAGTGTCTTCTGCTGCAGCTTACATGGATCCTGGATGTGTCTGTGATGAAAAGGGAGGTGGCTCATAGGTGTCTGGTTAGTTGGAGGAAGGTCATGCATTTGTGGATGTGTGCTGGTCCTTCGCTGTGTAGGGCTTTGTATGGTTGGGTCCATATCTTGAACTGGCGTCTCTTCTGGATCGGGAGTCAGTGTAGTTTCTTGAGGGGGACAAAGGTGTGGGTTCATCGGGGAATGTCAAGGATGAGTCTGGCCGCTGTGTTTTGTATTGTCTGTAGTTTCTTCAGGAGGTGTGTGGTGATTCTGAGGTAAAATGCATTTCCATAGTCCTTCATGACGACCTGTCTAGTGTTGACTGGGAACCACCTGAAGATCTTGCAGAGCATGCGTAGAGTTTAGAACCAGGTGGAAGAGACTGTGTTTACCTGCTCCTTCATGGAAAGCATGTTGTCCAAGATAATGCAGAGGTTGCGGGAGTGGTCTTTTGTGGCAGAAGATGGGCTGAGTTCAGCAGACCACCAAGGGTCATTCCATGGAGAGGTGTTAGTACCAAAGATGAGGACTTCTGTCTTGTCCGCGTTTAGTTTGGGACAGTTGTCCTTCGTCCGGTTGGCGCAGTTCATCATACATCTGTGGAAGTTGGCTCTGGCGGAGGGGTCTTATGACACCGAAATGATGAGATGAGCTGAGTGTTGTTGGCTTGGGAGATGATGTTGAGTCCATGTGATCTGACGGTGCTGGCCATGTACATGTTGAAGAGGCTGAGGGACGATCCTTGTGGGATACCGCAGATGACCTTCTTGGGGTCTGATGTAAACGGTGGAAGACTGACCCTGGATTCCGATGTGGTGGAGCTTGGTTATCAAGATGTGATGGGAGACGGTGTCGAAGGCGGATTACAAATCCAGGGGGATGAGAGCTCATGTTTCACCGCTGTCCAGGATGGCCCTGAGTGTCATCAGTGGCTGCGAGTAGGGATGTCTCCGTGCTCTAGTTGGTTCAAAATCCGGATTGAGAGGGGTCCAGGAGGTTGTTGTGTTCTAGGTGTTCTTTGAGTAGCTTGTCGATTTCCTTCTCTAGAACCTTTGCTGAAAATGGGAGTAGGGAGATGGGCCTGTAGTTCTTTGGTTTCTTAAGGAGGGGCCTCACTTCATCGTGTTTAAGTCTTCAGGGAAGGAGGCCAAGGTGATGGAGGTATTCAGGACTTTTTTGAGCTCATCGCCAATCATCTTGCTTTCAGGTTGAAGATGTTGTGAGGAAAGGGGTCTACGGGTACCCCTATGCGCACTGAGTTCATGATGAAGATAGTGATATGAGGTGTGAGGGGGTCTCAGTGGGTGAACAAGTGTTTCGGTTTTGTGTTCGTAGGTGAAAGCAGGTTGATGCTGTCGGAGGGGTGGGTTGGGGTTTGAAGTTTTTGTAGATGACAGAGATCTTGTAGTGTAAGAAGTCCACCAGGGTGTCACACAGTTCTTGGGATGGGGTAATGCTGTTCCTGACGGCTGCAGGGTTGGAGAACACTTTCACAATGGCAAAGACCTCCTTGCTGCTGTTTGTGCTGGCTTCAATGTGGTCTTCTAGTGTGCTTTTCTTTGTTCCTTTCAGGAGGCAATGGTACTGGTTGAGTGCTATCTTGAAGGTGGTGAGGTTTTCTTTTTCTTTGCTGGTGCGCTATGTATCCTCTCTAGTTGTAGTAAGTGTTGTATGACAGAGCTCCATGGTGAACCATCTGTCTCTTCTGGCAGGTCCTTTGGGTTGGCAATTGCATTGGCGCACTCCATGATCCACTGAGAGAGGTTCTTCGCAGCATGTTCTGGATTGGAAGTTGAGTCTGGGAGGTGTGATTTGAAAGCCTTGTTCCACTCATCTTCTAATATATTTTTTCCAGTTTCAGCGCATGGAGCTGGGAGGTAAGGTGCCAGTGTGGGTAGGTCCTGAGATGGTGAAGTGGATGCTGTAATGACAGGTCCAGGGGAGCTGAGTGATGTGGCTGTACCTGATTATGTAGCTGGTGGAGAAGATGGGGTCAAGCGTGTGTCCTGCACTGTTAGTGAGTTCAGTGACAAGTTGTTTGAGGCTGATGTTGCTCATGCTGTCCAGGAGGTCGGCTGTGTTGGTGATACTGAGGTTAATGACGTGAAAGTTAAGATCTCCTAGGAAGATGTTGTGTTTGGAGTCAATGGCGATTGGAGCGATGAGGTCAGGGATGGTGTTCGGAAATAGGGTTGTGGTCCTGGTGGTCTGTAGGCGAGGGTGCCTCTTATGGTGTTTTTCCTATCTGTGTGGGCTTGGAAGTTGTGATGCCCCATTATCTGTGGAGGTGGTGCAGCAGATGGTGTCCTTGTAGATGATGGCAATACCACCCCTGTGTTTCTTGGTCTGGTCCCGGTGAGTTATCTTGTAGCCTTCATGTGGTGGTGGTGATGTCCGGCATGGAAGCCAGGCTCAGCCAGGCCTCTGCGAGACAGATGACGTCTGGGGTGAGGAATGAGATAGGGTCCCAGATATCAGTGGCAAGTTTGCAAGCAATCGTACGTTGAGTAGGATGAGCTAGAGTTGTACTCTGGCGGTCTCAGTTGACGAGGTGGGCGCAGCCTTGTTTGAAGGTGTCTCTGGTACTGTTGTTTGCTCTGGTGTTGCAGGAGAAAAGGCAGTGGCAATAGGTGAAAGACCCTACTGTTGTTCGTGGAGATGCGATGCAGCAGATCCTGTTGCGGGTTGTGGGATCAGGGTTCGGAGCTCTGCGGCGGAGTATCTGTGGATAGTAGGAGGGCCAGAGGTCCTGTCATGCAAGTGCCATGGTCCAGGCTTGGATGGGCGCAGACGGGTTTGCCTTGGGCACACCTATGTCTCGCCAGTGGTGCATCTGCTGTGCGCACCTGCTGCAACCTCCATTAAGTAGGTCCTAGGAGGATCACTGGGAGGCAGTGGGCAGGGCGGCGGGTGGTGGAAAGTGGGTGGGAGAAATGGTGGATAATGCATGGCATAAATAAGGAGCAAGTAACATAATGAAAAACTGAATTAAGCAAGAAAGACAACTGAGACAATAACAAAACAAACTGCCAAAAGAACACAATAACAAGTGGGCAGATACCAGACAAGGCCATGTAGAGTGAGGAGGGCAGTATGGTGATGTAAGCCGGGGTGGTGAGGACAGCCATAGATAGACTGAGCACAGCAGGAGCTGATCACAGCCCAGGTCAGAGAGGTAAAGAGAGCCGGCTCTAGAGGGCTGCTGACAGAGGTCATGTCTGGGCTCCGCGTGGGGCACTTGTGAGTGTCACTGCGTGTGTCTCATCTCTTGTTAGTTAGGTCTGCTCACCAGGGACAGAGTCAGTCTACTTCCGGCGCTCTTGTGGTAACGCTCAGAGTTACCAAACTGCAGCTCCTCCCAGCGGATCCTCCACAGCATGCTGGCCAGCTCCTTCTCCAACATCAGCTTTCTGCAAGAATGGAGGGGACAGGCGTCAGTGACAGGAGTGACAGGACAACATCAGTGATCTGCTCATTAATCAGCAGCCTCCATGACCAGTGACCAGCGCATTGAAGCAGGCAGCAGCTTCAATGACCAGTGACTAGCGCATAGCAGCAGGCAGCACCATCAATGGCCAGTGACCAGCGCATAGCAACAGACAACAGCATCAATGACTAGTGACTGGCGCATAGCAACAGGCAGTAGCATCAGTGACCAGTGACCAGCGCATAGCAACAGGCAACAGCATCAGTGGCCAGTGACCAGCGCGTAGCAACAGGCAGCAGGATCAATGACCAGTGACCAGTGCATAGCAGCAGGCAGCACCATCAATGGCCAGAGCAAGTTGAGAGCATTACTGGCCAATGCAACGGAAATAGCAGCAGTGACTGGTGCATAGCAACAGCATCAATAACCAGAGTAACAACAACAGCATCAATGACCAGAGTAACACAGTAGCATCAATGGCCAATGTAATAGAAACAACAGCAGGGACTGGTGCCTAGCAACAGCATCAATGACCAGAGTAACAACAACAGCATCAATGACCATAGTAACACAGTAGCATCAATGGCCAAAGTAACACAAAAGCATCAATAGCCAGAGAAACAACAGCATCAATGTCCAGACTAACACAACAGGATGAATGACCAGAGTAACACAGCAACATCAATGGCCAATGTAACAGAAAGAGCAGCAGTGACTGGTGCCTAGCAACAGCTTCAATGACCAGGTTTACAACAACAGCATCAATGGCCAACATAACAACCGCATCAATGTCCAGACTAACACAACAGGATGAATGACCAGAATAACACAGCAACATCAATGGCCAATGTAACAGAAAGAGCACCAGTGACTGGTGCGGGGCGACAGCATCAATGACCAGAGTAACAACAACAGCATCAATGACCAGAGCACATTAACAGCATTACTGGTCACGCAACGGAAACAGTAGTGGTGACTGGTGCGTGGCGACAGCATCAATAACCAGAGTAACAACAATAGCATCAATGACCAGAGTAACATGGTAACATCATTGGCCAGTGTAATAGAAACAGCAGCAGTGACTGGTGCCTAGCAACAGCATCATTGGCCAGAGTAACAACAACTGCATCAATGACCAGAGTAACATAACAGCATCAATGGCCAATGTAACAGAAAGAGCAGCAGTGGCTGGTGCCTAGCAACAGCATCAATGGCCAGAGTAACACAACAGCATCAATGGTCAATGTAACAGAGCAGCAGTGACTGGTGGGTGGCGACAGCATCAAAAACCATAGTAACAATAACAGCATCAATGACCAGAGCATGTTGACAGCATTACTGGCCAATGCAACAGAAGCAGCAGCAGTGACTGTGCCTGGCCAGAGTAACAACAACAGCATCACTGGGCAGAGTAGCAAAACAGCATCAATGACCACAGTAACAACAACAGCATAAATGGCCGGAGTAACTACAACACCATCAATGGCCACAGTAACAATAACAGCATCAATGGCCAGTGTAACAGGAAGCCCAGCGCTGACTGGTGCTTAGCAACCGCATCAATGAACAGTGTAATAGAAAGAGCAGCGGTGACTGGTGCCTAGCAATAGCATCAATGACTGGAGTAACAACTACAGCATCAGTGGCCAAGTAACAACAACTGCATCAGTGGCCAAAGTAACACAACTGCATCAATGGCCAGTTTAGCAGGAAGAGCAGCTGTTACTGGTGCCTAGCAACAGCATCAAAGGTGACTGTAACAGCAACTGTACCAGTGACAGGTGCCTAACAAGAAAGAGTATTAGTGACTGGTGCCTAACAAAGTATCAGTGGCTGTTGACTGGTACATAGCAACATAGCAAATGGCCTGTGTAACAGCGACAGCACAAGTGATGCCCGTCCCCCATCACCAGCATCAACCAGCAGCGTAACGAGAACTGCAGCACTGACTGTGCCTAGCAGAAGCACCAGGGATTAGTGTTACCAGCAACAGCACCAATTACTACTGCTGAAGAAAGAGCAACAGTTTAGCTTCCAGAGAAAGAAACACACATCAGTACAAAACATGCACATAACTAAAACATCAGTTCTTCAGCTTAAATGTGTGCCATATATGGTTGTATGTGTTGGTGTTGCGTGTATTTGTAACACACACTATTACACACAAGGGTTTGTGTCTAGCCCATCCTATAGTAGGTTGGTTAATTGAAAAGCCAGGTCTTCAGCTTCTTGTGGAGCTCAAGATGAGAGGAGGAGGGTTTGGTGTGGAGTGGGAGGCCGTTCATACTTAAGGAGTGATGTAAGGTTACAGCCGTCCTTATAATCTGGTCCTGAGTATGCGTGGGGTGTGCGCGAGTACCAGTCCTGCGGAGTGGAGGTGTATTGATGGTTGGCGGAAGGAGATGCGACTGTTCAGGTGGGTGGGGCCTGGGTTGTGTAGTGCCTTCAATGTAAGTGTGAGAAGATTGAATTGAGCATGTTCGTTTATCGAGAGTCAGTGTATTGCCCTGAAGTGTTGTGTGATGTGAGTTGTGTGTGGGAGGTTTACTATGTGTCTGGCTGTAGAGTTCTGGATGGTTTGTAGTCGTGTAGGGAGGCGCTTGGTGATCCAGGCATAGAGGGTGTTCCCATAATCCATCTTGCTGGTGACTAGGGTGTGAGTGACAGCTTTTCTGATATTGCCTGGGAGTCATTTGTAGATCTTTCCTGGCATCTTCAGGGTGTGAAAGCAGGATGCAGTGTGGCCATGTCCAGTTTGCTATTGAAGATAATTCTGAGGTTCCTGGCGTGGGTGCTGGGAAAGGTCCGAGCTCAGCAGCCAATAATTTGAGTCCCATGGTGGGGTGTTCTTGCCGAAGATCACTACTTCTGTCTGGTTTGTGTTAAGCTTGATACAATCATACTTCATTGAACTTGTTTCTTGTGTTGGGGCCTCGTCTGAGAGGGAGAGCATGAGTTGCATGTGCTTTGTGTAGGAGAGGATGATGATGTCATGTCTGCGGATGATGCTGGCCAGACAGATCATCTCTGTGTTGAAGAATCTTTGTGTTGAAGCAGGTGAGATTTAACAATGAACCCTGAGGCACTGTACAGCTGTGTTTGCGGGCTTCAGTGGAGTAAGGTGCCGGCAGACAGCTTATGTTCTATCATTGAAGGAGCAGATCCAGCTGAATGCGAGTCCTGCCAACCTCGCTCAGGCACCTTTATGCAGATGGAGTATGAAATCATGTCAAATGTTGCAGAGAGGTCCAGGAGAATGAGGGCTGCCATGTCTTCTCTGTCAAGGATCATGCAGATGTCGCCTGTGGCGGCAATGAATGCTAACTTTGTACTGTGGTTTGGCCTGAATCCAGACTTTATGGCATCGAGAAGCTGGCGGCTGGTAAGGTGGTTGGTGAGGTGTTGGTCTTAGATCTTTGCCAGGTACAGTAGGAGGGAGATAGGCCTGTAGTTGGAAAGAATTGCTGGGTCACTGGATGGTTTCTTGAGCAAAGGCATGAGAGTGGCATGTTTCCTGGTGTCCAGGAATGGGTTGATGGATGCGTTGAAGATGGGTGCTAGTGCTTTGCTGATTGGTAGGAGTTCTTTGATGAAGACGTGAGGGGCGGGTAAGGGTCAGATGGAGCCCCCAAGTGTCTGGTCTTCATGGCAGCAACAATTTCAACGGAGGTGGTGGCAGGCCACCAGGTCAGGCATCATTCATTGGCCATGTTGGGAAATTGAGCTACAACGGCAATGGGGTTGAGGGTCGCAGTTGCTGTACATTGGGGTGGTTTTGCTACAGAAGAATTCCAAGAGCTTGTTGCACAGGTCATGCCAGGGGGTGATGCTGCTGGAGGCGGCAGGAGGTGTGATGAATCTTTTATGCCGGTGAAGATTTCCTTGCTGCTGATAGTGCTGGTGGTGATGTGATCTGCATGAGCAGTGAGCCTGGAGTTCACATATGCTGGTGGTGGTGTATTAGGGTGGATTTGAATATTTCTTTACCTCTAGTGTCTTGTCTTGTTTTCCATTTGTGCTCCAGTTGCTTACAGTGGAGTTTCGTCAAGCTGAGTTTCTCTGTGCATTAGCTGGCCTGTGGTCAGGCTCTTGAATTTGGATTGTGTTTGAGGGGGGTAAGGTATCAGCACATGCAGTGATCCAGCTGTTGATGATTACAGAGTGCCAGGAAATAAAAACATGTTGTACACAGTGAAGGGTAAGAGTGTATATTTTTTCTAGGATCATTCATAAAAGGGACCAGTTCACAATCTTGTGCGATGCGAGGGAGAGATGGGTTGCTCCGTCAATGATGAGATATGTCCTGTGGAGTTGAGCAGTCCTTATTCAGTCGCATACATAGAAATGTCTGTTGTACTTGCCTTTTCATTTTTTGGTACCATTGTTTAATTCAGGCCTGGTGATGCTGTGCCTGCTGGCGTTGCCTTTGCATACGGAACTGGATAATTTGTCACTCTGGTAGTCTGCCGCTGCTTAGATTCCTGCTGCTTCATTGGTGATTACGAGGTGACAGAGATGACAGAGGTCGGGGGATGGGCACCCAGCACAGAGAGTATCATGATAGGCACCATGTGATTGCTCATCTGCAGCCCTATGAATCAGGTGATGGCATGTAGGAGGGCCTTCACCAGGACCTCAGTGGGACGGGGATAGTGGATTTGTAGGAGTGCCTTCAATGAAGCCAGTGTGGACATTAGACATAAGGGATGGCCTTCAATGGAATCACTGTAGTGTCATGGACAATTGGCAAGTAGGATGGCCTTCAACGAAGACACTGTGAAGTCAGGACAGTGTTGGAAAGTGAGCAGTCACCATTGATGGGGGAGAAGACCATGGCTTGGACAGTGTCTCTCAAGTACGAGTCTGTGAGGTTTGATTTACTCCACGTAGAATCAAGAGCTGGTACTAGGCTGTTGGGCATCTTTGCCCAGTGTGCTCGGAAGCAGAGGCTGTTGCTCCTATAAAGGCAGGTGACCTGCCACCTAGTCGGGAAGTGAAAGCATCTTTCTCGGGTATGTTTTGTGTATTTGTAAAGCACACAGCTCACATGGGAGGGTATCCTGGCACTGAAGCAGGAGCTGTATGGTCCGAGCCCGAGTCGAGGCTAGGTGAAGTACCAGGTCTTAAGTTTCTTGCAGAAGGCAGGAGCTGGGGAGGAGGCTCTGATAAGCAGAGGCAGATCTTTGTAGGCTTTGTGAGTGAGGTGAGGGAAGGTTTGACCTCTGGACCTGGTTCTCTGTACGCGGGGTGGTGTGTGTGTGACTGAGCAGTGGTGTCTGCGAAGTTGTAGATGTTTATACCTTTGTTGAGGCACGTGTGGCCAATGTTGTGTAAGGCTTTGTATGTGTGTGTACCTGTATGAGCTTGTTTAGTGCTGCCAAAGATAAGAATGAATTCTGTTTTAGAATCCTGATTACAGCTTGGGGATCAAAAGTGTCGAGAGCAACTCAGTAGTCAGAGGCCACTCTTATGATTGATGAGGGCAGAGTCCACTGCGTGCCTTCCCTTACGGTGCCAAGGTGTTTCTGCAGCTGTGCAGGTAGTCATGTCCCAGATATTGCTTGTTCACCACCCTCGTAGTCAAACTAAGATTGCTCTCCCCATTTTCCTAGGAGCAGCAGGTGATTGACAGGTCAGTACTTTGAAAGAACATTAGGGTGCTCTCACTGCTGCATTGTTCATGAGGGTCGTGGAAAATGTCTTGGATGGAAAGCTTTGACGACATTGAGGTGTAACGCGAGGGTTTCACTGGACAAGAGTTTGTGGAGGTGGATCCTAGGAGGTCTTATATGTGGTGGCCCTCAAGGCAATGAGACTATCCAAGAGGTTGTGAATGACACGATGATGCTCTGTGTGGTGCTGGTGATGCAGCGTCTGGTTTGTTTCTGGTGATACACCAGTTGATGGAGAGATATGCGTAGCAGCTCATGGGAGGAATGACACGGTATGTGACTGCACTGAAGAGGGCTGTATTTTTGTTCCACACTTCTGTGGTTCTAAGTGTCAAGCTACTCTGGCCACGGCCATGAGGATTCTGTGA
This sequence comes from Pleurodeles waltl, assembly GCF_031143425.1. Taxonomy (NCBI): domain Eukaryota; kingdom Metazoa; phylum Chordata; class Amphibia; order Caudata; family Salamandridae; genus Pleurodeles; species Pleurodeles waltl. The sequence continues at coordinate 1,338,690,906 of NC_090437.1, forward strand.
GCACAGGAGAGTATTTTAATTTTTGTTAGATCCTCAACAGATTGCGCTGTGTGCCATGTGAGTTTACTGATTTCTGATGTTTTGTTTGAAGTCAGCCAAGTCTTGTGTGAAAAAGGCCATGGCAAGTGTTGTGTTTACTGTGTAGTGTCATTGGGCCCTGTGATTCCTCTCTGGCTGTGCTGGTGGGGCTCGGTGATTCCAGAAGTGGGACAAGTGTGGTTGTGTGGGGAGGAGGTCGAAACAAGTGTGATGGGCAGGTCTTTGGGGGAGTGGAAGCTCTGAAAGTTTGGGGGTCATTGAGAGTGAAAGGGTGTTCTCAAAGGTGATTGGATGCCACAGTAGTGTGTCCAGCACATGGTGTTGGCGAGAGACACTAAAGCAAGTGCACAGATGTGAATGTTGCATTGACAGTGTTGCTTCTGGAGTACCTTGGTTCAGAGGTCTGTCTCCCTGGGTGTAATGCTGCCACAGACAGCGAGAGGGCAGTAAGGAGCACTCACACAGCCCCAGTGGACCTACCTGAAGATAAGGAAGCTGGAGATCCCAAAGATGACGAAGGTGAGCCCAGTGCCTAAGGCCACAATGGCCAAGGTGGAAAGCTGATCTGAAAGAGAGGAGAGCAGTGACTGCAGTGGGACCATTTGAACAACTCAAGAGCTGCACTGCTTCACAGGGTATGATGGACTCCCATCCATGGGAGCCCTGCTGATGTACTCGCACTGTGATATACCCAGGCCGCGGGAGCCCTGCTGATGTACTCGCACTGTGATATACCCAGGCCGCGGGAGCCCTGCTGATGTACTCGCACTGTGATATACCCAGGCCGCGGGAGCCCTTCTGACGTACTCGCACTGTGATATACCCAGGCCGAGGGAGCCCTGATTATGCACTCAGTCTTATAGAATTCCACCTCAAGGTGCCCTATCGCTTGACTCTGATTTGTGGGAGTGACGCACCTTCACTCTCATTGGTATATTTTCATCAGAGGTGGCCCTGACCTCCTTGCTCTGATATAATTGTATCTGAGGTCCATTCTACTATCACTAGCCTGATATCATTCTATGTAAGAGATTCATGCCATTCACTCACTTTGCCATTAGCGTGCTTCAGGAACCCCTGCAGCTTCACTCACTAAGACGTACTCCCACCTGAGGCAGCCGGCTGCTACATCTCCCCAAAGAGTTTCTTCTGGAAGAGTTACCGACAAGAAGTACTCTCCTTGTAATCTCTCTCATACATACACCCCACTTAACCTCAGAGATTCAAAGGCACAAACTCACCACAGTCTGTGCTCGAACACCCATCCTCAGCTGCTGCACCCTCAAGCCTGCTGCCTCTCCTAAAGCACTGAGGGTCTGAAGGACATCCTAGCTCGTTCTGGCGACAAGACTCCTACAACAGTCTCTGCCCTCTCATATGGGGAGCGGCAGAACCCACAGGCTCCATAAGAATTCCATGGACACATCCATACATCATGCCAGGCCAGCCACTGTGGGACCAGATCTGCACGGTCTGTAAAACTTCCACAGCCTCTGGAAAAGGAGCACAATCTCTGGAAAAGACCAGCAGCATTGAGAATGTATGCTTCATACAGATTGCATCTGTGCTCAGCCTCCAATTGGAAGCAATCAGAACTACAGTGTCCAAGATGCTGGTACCTGGTACCCATCCCGCACTCCCAGCAGGGCCACCACCTGGGGCAGCCTTGAGCTGCAGGCTCTGTTGAACCACTACAGATTACTAGTATGCATCTTTAAGTAAGACAACAGAACTACAGGATGTGTTCTCTCTTAGCAGGTGTGACCTTCTACCAGCCTCTAAAGCGTATCCCACTCACTAGGGACATCGAGGTTTGCTCCACCTTAACAATACCTCTTTTAATAAGTCTTTCTACTTTCTTTGGGAAAGGCAGGCAGACAGACAGGGCCATAGTAAATATTGTACGGGCATCAGGCTGGACCCTAAACCACACTGTGAAGATTAGCCTAAAATGATTTATTCCAACATCGTGGCTGCCTGATGGTTTCACTGTCCGCACTTTAAAAGAAGCTGTTTGGGAGCATGGCTCTGTCATTTACTAGACTCAACAACATGAAGGCATCTTTAGTATCTCTCAGTCCCAGAGGTCAGAGTTGAGAAGAAGTGCTCCAGGCATGTATTCCTTCCAGAACACTCTCCAGGTATGACACATGCAAGCTCATGCCAGACAGACATCGGGAGACATCTTAAGAGATGGAGGTGTATAGACATCTCAAGTGCTAGACATCTCGAGAGCAGGAGGTTTTGAGACATATGAAGAACTGGAAGTGTTCATACATCACAAAATCGCAAGGTCTTAAGACACTGGAGGAGCTGGAAGTCTTGAGACATCTCAAGAGATGGAAGATTTCTGACTGTGACATCACAAGACAAGGAGGGTTTGAAACATCTTAAGAGATGTAGGGCTTGAGACACCTCAATGGATGGAGGACTTGAGACATCTCGAAAGCTAGAGGTTTTGTGACATTTCAGGAGATGGAGCCTCTCAAGAGCTAAAAGACTCGAGACATTTCAAGAGATGAAGGTCTTGAGACATCTCAAGAGATGAAGGACTTGAGAAATTTCAAGAGATGAGAGTCTTAAGATATGTCAAGAGGCGAAGGGCTTGAGACATCTCAAGAGGTAAAGGACTTGAGATATCTCAATAGATAAAGGACTTGAGACATCTCAAGTCATGGAGGCTTTGGAGCATCTCAAGAGATGAGGGACTTCAGACATCTCAATAGATTGAGGACTTGAGAAATCTCAAGAGCAGGAGGCCTGGAGACATCTCAAGAGTTGAAGGAGTTATTTGGGACCTATCAGAATCTGTCTCTGTAAAGGACCATTTCCCCATTCATTTCGTTCACACTGCACCATTCATCATGCATCGTACTATCGTTGCCAGTAAGAGGAGAACCTACTTTGTTTGCAGAAAGGATCGTCAGCGTTGAAGACACATGGTGGGTTGTCCAAAGGTGGGGATCCCTTCACCCACTGGATGGGTTTTCCAATCCAGTTGATTGATTTCATGATTCCATTGTAGTATCCAGTCACCTACAAGGAGACAGAAAATGCATTACATGGTCTCCCTCGAATAGGATGGATGACCCTCTGCATTAAGCGCTCTTCTCGGCTCTTTATGCATCGAAGAGCTTGTCACAATTATTTGTCTTGGTTGGTCAACTTTCCCATTAAAGTATTATTATTATTGTTATTATTATTATTATTAGTAGCAGTAGTATTGTTATTTGTATTCTTTCTTATTATTGTTGTCATTATAATTATTATTGTTATCATCATCATGATTATTACTGCTAGTATTTTTGTTATTGATAATAACAACAATAATAATAATAATAATAATAATAATAATAACAATAAATATAATAATAATAACAACAGTGGTAGTATTAATAATGACAATCATAATATTGATAGTAACAATAAGTATAACAACAATACTAATAATAATGTAAAAATAATGACAATAACAATAATAATGACAATAATAATACTAAAAGTATCAATAATATTAATAACAACAATAATAATAATGAACAAGTTACTTACCTGCGGTAACGATTTATCTGGTAGAGACGTACTCTAGTTGCAGATTCCTTACCTTAGAGTTTCCCCCAGGTGTCAGACTGGATCCAGAGATTTTTTCTTCAAGCAGTCAGTCGACTCCGCGTCCGTCGTTGGCGTTGTGGCCGTCGTGATGATGTCGTGGTCGTACATAGGCGCCACGTCAGTTATTTTCTTTCCGCGCCACGTGCAGGTACAGACAAGAGCTACCCTAGTCATTTTTAGACCGAATTCGACCTTTTTGTTGTTTTTTTTGGACTTCTTTGGTGCGTCAAAGGATGACTCTAAAGACCGACGGCTGCGCTGGCTCTGATAGAATTTAAACGCCTGTCTCCGCTTGGCTAACAAGCTTTACCTCACTGAGCCACGCTGCACTGATACTACATAGTCTAACATGGTAAATTATGAGTGTCCTGGGTAGCATTGGCTCAGGCCTTCACAGTAATAAACCTAGGTCTCTGAGTGAACAAGATGCATGTGAAATACCTCTCCAACATATAGGGCTCACTTAGAGTTTGGCGGACGGGTTACTCCATCACAGTCATATTACGATTCCCATAGGATATAATGGAATTGTGCTACGGCGGACAGGATATCCGTCACATTTGTGGCAGAGTAGCCCCATCCACCAAACTCAAAACCAGGCCCATATTCTGGTTGCCTCCTCGAACCCATACGGCTCAGGGGCACCCACTCAACTCCACCAAATTACAATATATGCATCACCTTTGAGCCCAGGGCCAGGAGATCCTCATCCACAAACCAAAACTGACAGATAAAATTGATCAGACTTGGGTGGAGGAGCAGTGAATCCTACATAGGTCACAAATTGACTCAAAATTAGGGAATAATATGTGACTTCCACTTGGGGTCAAACAAGGTTTATAGATTCTCACAACTTTTGTACAGGGCGATACCACCCAGAGTTGAAGAGGGGGGAATCAGGGAAAAAAACAAAAGTAGAAAGTATGGCTTCAGGAAGAGAACTTCCACCAACAATAATGAGACTATACGGAGCCCTTGAACACAACTAACCATCACATACACCATCCTATACTCAACACTGCTCTACAGACCTGGAGCAAGAACTCTCAGAGACATCGCGTGGATATTGATAAGGCGACCAGTAGCGAAGTGCACCAACTATAAAGAAAGCACCTACCAGATAATGCTCAGATGCTCTTTGACGTCAGCTCACTTATAAACAATCTTTAGAGGGCCAAGTGTGTAGGACTGGGTGCGTGGAAAGGGGATACTACTTTCATGAATAGTGAATTTGTGATTGTCTCAAGAGCTTCTGGAAGGAAGTGCCGTCACATCTTGAAGATACAACTAATATAGAAATACTGATGAATTATTTTAGTGTTGTGCTTGAGGCAGTAGACGAGAAGGACTATTTCCATTGTTGATCCCAAGCGGTAAACTAATTTGTCAAATCTTTTGGCAGCTAACCTAAATCTGACTGTTGCACATAAACGGTAAATCCCCTGATTCTCTCACAATCCAATTCTGGTGGTCCAAGATCTAAATTCTATATTCTACAGAACAGCTGACCGCCATACAATGCTGTCTCGTTTGAAAAAATATGGATCCCCTCCCAATTTGGTAACTTATTCAAAAAGATACTAATGACCTGATCACATACTCCCTTAAGCTGATCTCCACAGAAGCACTGGATCCACCTGTGAGCGAACCATTCGATTAGTTGATCCTCACAGTGCAATAGAGCTCCAGTGTTCATGTAGATGTAGGATAATCGGGTAGAACAAGCTGTGTTGTTCTGATTAGGCCAGGGTGAATTTTTATTTACTCCGGAGTTACTGGGGTAATTTCAATAATTACGTTTTACTCTTTTGATGCAAAATCACAGAAATTACTCTATTACTCCAGCTTGAGTAATTAAGAATAATTTGGGACAAAAATCGTGCCTCAGGAGCACACGAACAATGAATGAAGAGAGAGCAAGCAGCTCTTCCTATCCTGAACACAACGCAGACACCCTTGCACTATTGTGAAGGGGATCCTGCATTGGGTCAAGGCTGCACAAAGAGCACCAGTGCAAGAGGAAGAGGAACTGCCCCATTTTCTTGCAGATGTCGTGCATTTTTGCCCTCTCCAGTTTACAGAACACGGCACAAAAACTTTGCTTGCTGCCCTGCGTGAACTATATGGGTATGTGTGTTTCTGCCCACCCGTAGCACTTCAGGCCCATACTATGTATGAGGGGGCACTGCTTGTGCTGCGTCCTACCTTTCAAAAAGTGCACCTGACATAGACTGATAGTGCACCCTACTACAATAAGTGGACTACTCCAAAAAGAGTAGATTACAGATTACAGTGTAATCGAACATGGCCTTCTGATGATTAACTGACAACCAGAGTATTAGATTACAGATTCTGGTACCAGAGTAATGGGACTGATTACAGATTACTCTGCTACTAAGACAACAGGTTACATATTCCTCTGGCAGCAAAGGTGGCTGAGTACAGTATAAAAAAATACCAAATACCAAAGTGACTGATTACAGATTACTCTGATACTAAGATAACGGGTTGCATATTCCTGTGGCAGCAAAGGTGGTCGATTACAGTATAAAAAAATACCAAATACCAAAGTGACTGATTACAGATTACTCTGGTACTAAAATAATGGGCTGCAAACTACTGGGGCACCACAGTTGACAGATTACAGTTGAGGTTAATGAGACACCAAAGTGGTAGTGAGAAGAGTGCACACGTAAGAAGACTGAAGACGACGGGAGAAGACAGAAGAAGAAAGAAGACGACAGGAGAAGACAGAAGAAGACATAAAAAGACAGAAGACGACGGGAGAAGACAGAGGACATGAGAAGAGTGCACACGTGAGAAGACAGCATACGGTAAAGAAGACAGCGAAGACAGAAGACGGCATGCAGAAAGAAAAAAGACGATGGTTGGCAAGAAAGAAAGAAGACAGAAGACTGCAGCGAAGCACGAAGACGTTGGCAAAGAAAGAAGACAGCACGCAGGAAGAAAAAAGAAGTAACTTCAGTATCGTAGCCAGAGGAAGGACATTGGCCAGTGTTCAATGGGAAGTGACCGGAAGGAGTGCTTGTTCCACAGGCAAGTCGACTGCAAGATCGGCGAAGAAGACGACGACAGGAAGTGACGTGAAGACAACATGCTGGCCAATCCGAAGAAGCTAAATCAGAGCGACGCTGGAGAAAGCCAATGGTAAGTTCAGGTAAGTAAGGGGCTGGTTCCAAGCCCCTTTCAAGTTTTGTTTGTTACTAACAAAAGATTTCACAAGCATGTGCACAAACATGCATGCAGGCAAAACCTAAAAAGGAAGGCTTAGGCCTGGCAAAAGGTTTATTTTGACAGGTTGAAATTACAGGTTAAAGTGCACTACAGGCTTTAATGGCAGGCCGGAGACAGGTTTTAAAGGGCTACTTCAGTGGCTGGACAAGAAGTGCTGCAAGCCCACTATCAGCATTTCAAGTAAGGCCTGAATACATATACTACTGTATACTGGGGACATGAAGTACATTAAATGCACCCATGAGGCATAGGCTGATTTTAGCATGTTTTCGAGAGAAAGCGCAGGCACTTTAGCACTGATTAGCAGCGGTAAAGTGCACAGAGTACTAAAGCCAACATCAATAATTTAGAAAAACAGGAGGGATGAAGGCAATATGTCTGAAAGTGACTCTGCAGATGCCGAGAGGGCTAGGTCCCACTGTATCCCTTACATGTCTGGTGCCTCTTGTGCCGAGACCCAAGAGGACGGAACAGTTATAGCCCTTATGTGTACCTCGAGTAATTAACACTCTGGAGTCCTTTTGAAATACCCTTGATCCTTCACTATTCCGGAGCTCTCTCATGCCAATGAACTTCCCCAGTCGTGTTCATGCAACCCACTGAGCAGAGTTAATTCAATGGCGACAGCCAGACAGCCGACAGTGTGATGGTGCAGGTCCGCCAAATTATAACAATGGAAGTAAACTGGCTGTACTGCAGCCAGTTCACCACCTGTACTGCCAGTGGGGTAGGACCTCCTGGCCGAAGGTTGACCACCTTTGACCTGGCGGTCCACCTGACACCGTCCACGGTCCTTACTGCCAGGGATTCCGTGGCAGCAGCCCCGCCATGGAATCCCTGGCAGAAACGATACTGGCGACAGGAATGCTCTTTCCAGTCGCCGCTGCAGGACTCCCCAACCTCTCCCCTCCATGTAGGACCCTCCTCCCACCCCGACCCCATCAGAAGCCCCCACCCCCCAAGCTGTGACACCCTGCCAATCCTCATTCCGAAACCCCCTCCCCGATCCCCATTCGGAATCCCCTTTCCCCCCGATGCCCATTCCGAACCTCCCCGTACATCCACGCAGGCACACATCACACATACATACATACACGAACAATCATTCACACACACATGCACACATGGCCACGACAACCCCCGCATACACGCACACACTTGCATGCACATACACCAACACACACGATACCCCCCTCCATTCTCACAAACACCCCCCCCCCATTCACGCACACAACACTCAACACCCTCCTCCCCCTCCCCTGTCGGTCGATCACCTTACCTGGTGGTCGCAGTGGTTGTCCGTGAGGGAACGGGGTCCAGGGTGCTTGCTCCGCCACCAGCGCCCCGCCAACATAACACCGCCACACCTATTACTAAGTCGTAATAGGCGTAGTGGTGTTGTGTTGACATGTCGGTGCCAGCGGAGCAACCTCCACTGCACCGCCAGAAGTCGGAATTTGGTGGTCTGATGACCGCCATCACAAGTGATTTTGTGGCTGGCGGGACTTCAGCGATCTACGTTGTAGACCGCCAAAGTCATAATGAGGGCCAGAGTTTGAATAATTCACTTGTTATAAGCTAAACTGGCATAAAAATCCAATATTATTCACAGTATCACTGCAAGAAGTTACCAAGAAATAATTTGTGACAACAGACACACCCAATAATGGGCCTGATTTAGATCTTGGTGGAGGAAATACTCTATCACAAATGTGACGAATAACCCGTCTGCCATATTACAATCCCATGATTTCCTATGGAGAGCATAATATGGCCAACTAGATATCAGTCACATTTGTCTTGGAGTATTCCCTCCGCAGAGATCTAAATCAGGCCCAATGTCTCTAACTCTAGAAGACTGACACACATCACACTAGATCTGTGTGTGCGGCCATCTTGAGAGCAGCTTTATTTACCAAATGTGCAGCTGAGGCCCATGCCCCAATGTGCACATCACCGTTTTGTTAATGTGATAAAGTTACTCGTAGGCTGTGTGCTGTGCAGCATTTGCGACATCTTTTACTGGGGGGAGTGTTCATTGCTTGGTGTGGCACAGGAAAACAATTCCACGTGCGCTCCTAGTTGATCTGGCTGATGTGGGCAGAGATGCTCGTATCACTCTCAAAGCATCTCCAGCGAGTCATCATTGTTGAGTTTTCCACTGAAGGAGACACTTGTCTTTTGTTATGACAACCTCAGAGCTTCCACCTGATCCCAAGCAGCTGGAGAGACTCTCAGAGACACTCAACCACTGCATTGAGAGTGCCAGCCTCTTAGGTGCCTGCCAGTGGAGCTCTGAAAGTGGCACTTCTGTTGCAGGTGCTGGCACCACTAGCCTGGTGCTCACTTCCTGCTCACATGGAGCTCCACGTGGTGAGGACTCCTTGCGCCTTCCAGTGCGTCTTCACTAGCTAATGAGGTCCATGCACTCTTTTTTCACTCGCGCCAATTCCTGTCCTCTAGAAATGTTTATTAGCAAATGGCATCCTGTCAAACCTCATAGATTCACTCCTGGTTGTGCAGACGTACAACACTGAAAGCCAGGTGGCCATCAATGGGAACCGAGCAGCGTCCAATGGTGGGACCTCTCCGTGTGCACCACTGTTGTGTGGCCTGGCACAAGGTCGGGCTCGGATGGGCCTTTCTAACATGAGGCACCTTCGTACTTCCTTGTCCCCATCTGTCACCTGTCACTCCACTCAGGAAATATGTTCACTCCTGGGAAACATCTCATCTTCAGACAAACCTGGCACCCATATGAGCCCCAAAGAGTGCAGAGTGAGCAATGCTCACCAGGTGGAGGTGGTCTGTCAGCACCATGCATGTTACAGCTGCTCCTTGTCTTCTGACTTTTACCCATGGGTCTAAAAGCAGATCCTATGTATTTGGCTGAAGGAAGACCCTATGCAGTTGGCAAAAGGTGGCAGCTGGATAAAAATAGACCCTGCTCAGTTAGCTAACGGTGTACACATGCAGGTGGGCAAAAGTGGAATCTGCGCACTTGGCTAAAGTCAGACCCTTTGTAGTTGACTAAAGACAGACATTTCATAGTTGCTAAAGAAAGACCTTTCACAGGTGGCTGCAGACAGGCCCTTTGCAGTTGGCTAAAGACAGACCCTTTGCCGTTGACTACAGACAGGTCCTTCACAGTCAGCTACAGACAGACCCTTTGCAAGCCAAGGCAGTTGGCTAACGACAGATCTTCTGCAAGCAAAAGCAGTTGGCTAGAGACAGACCCTTCGCAGCTTGCTAAAGACAGACTGTTCGCAGTTGGCTAATGACAGACCATTCGCATGTTGGCCAAATACAGACTCTTCTCAGTTGGTGCAAGATAGACCCTTTGCAGTTGGGTAAAGACAAGCCCTTTGCAGTTGGCTAATGACAGACCCATCAAAAGGCAAGGCAGTTGGCTAAAGAGACCCTCTGCAGGCCAAGGCAGTTGGCTAAAGACAGACCCTTCACAGTCAGCTAAATACAGACCCTTCACCGTCGGCTAAAGACAGACCCTTCGCAGTTGTCTAAAGACAGATCTTCTGCAAGCAAAGAGACAGACCCTTCGCAGCTGGATAAAGACAGCCTCTTTGCGGTTGGCTAATGACAGACCATTCCCATGTTGGATAAAGACAGACTCTTCACGGTTGGCTAATGACAGACCATTCCCATGTTGGATAAAGACAGACTCTTCACGGTTGGCTAATGACAGACCATTCCCATGTTGGATAAAGACAGACTCTTCGCAGTTGGTGAAGATTAGACTCTTTGCAGTTGGCTAAAGACAAACCCTTCGCAGTTGGCTAAAGACAGACCCTTCGCAGTTGGCTAAAGACAGACCCTTCGCAGTTAGCTAAAGCCACACCCTTTCCAGTCGGCTAAAGACAGACCCTTTGTGGTTAGCTAAAGACAGACCCTTCGAAATCGGCTAAAGGCAGACCCTTTGCAAGGCAAGGCAGCTGGCTAAGCACAGACTCCTTGTGGTTGGCTAGAGACAGACCCTTCACAGTTGGCTAACAACAGACCCTTCACAAGGCAAGGCACTTGGCTAGAGACAGACCCTTCGCAGCTGGCTAAAGACAGACTCTTCACAGTTGGCTAACAACAGACCATTCACAGTCAGCTAAAGACAAACCCTTCGCAGTTGGCTAAAGGCAGGCCCTTTGGAAGCCAAGGCAGTTTGCTAAACACAGACCCTTCGCAGTTTGCTAAAGACAGACCCTTTGCAGTGGACTCAAGACAGACTCTTCGCGAGGCAAGGCAGTTGATTAAAGACAGACCCTTCACAGTTAGCTAATGACAGACCCTTCATGGTTGGTTAAAGACAGACCCCTCACAGTTGGCTAAAGACAGACCCTTCAAAATCAGCTAAAGGCAGAGCCTTTGCAAGGCAAGGCAGCTGGCTAAAGACAGACGCCTCACGGTTGGCTAAAGACAGACCCTTTGCAGTTGGCTAACAACAGACCCCTTGCAGTTGGCTAAGGACGGACCATGCACAGTTGGCTAAAGTGTAGGAGACTGGCCTGGATTGTAGTGGGTACCTAAGGTACTTATACCTTATACCAGGTCCAGTTATCCCCTTTTAGTGAAATGTGGTCACTGTCTAGAAGCGAGGCTGTCTAGAGGTAGCTGTAGGCAGAGCAGCCAAGGCTGACCTAGGAGACATGCAAAGCTCTTGCAATACCACTGTAGTCACACAGTACTCACACACAAGAGAGACAATACTCAGTGTTACCAAAAATAAAGGTACTTTATTTTAGTGACACAAGGCCAAAAATACTTTGGAGACTATACTCCCTTAGAAGGTAAGCACATTACACAATATATACACTAGTAACCAAAATCAGGTAAGTAAATAGTCAGAAAATAGTGCAAACAGTGAAAATCACAATAGGTTGCAATGGGCCTAAGGGGAACACAAACCACATACTAAAATAGTGGAATGTGAAAGTCGGTTTCCCACCTAGGGAAGTGTAGAGTCTAGAGGGGTGCTGGGAGTGTAAGAAACCACCAAAGGTAAGTAGAATACCCCACCCCAGAGCCCAGGAAAGCAGGAGTAAAACACAGCAAGTTTCCTAAAACACACTAGAAGTCGTGATAGAAGACAGTGCAAGAACCAGAAGAGACTGCAAGACACCAGCAATGGATTCCTGGACCTGAAGACCTGTGGAAGAAGGGGGCCAAGTCCAAGAAGCACTGAAGAGTCCAGGGAGAACAGGAGCCCCTGCTAACCAGGATGAAGGTGCAAAAGGAGAACCACCGGTGAGAAGACGAAATCAGTATTGCACCTAAGAAGACAGATGCGGGTTCCTGGTTGGTGCAGAAGATGTCCCACGCTGGATGGATGAATGCAGTCTGGTTTGCATCGCTGGATTCCACCAACAAGCCTTGGTAACTGCAAAGCTTGCGGTTAGCAGAAAATGGTGCTTCCTGGGTCCAGGAATTACCAGGTCGACTCTACCCAGGATGGGGAGACAGAGGGTGCTCTTAGCAACTCAGAGAGCCCTCAGAAGACCAGGCAGCATGCACAGGAGTCCCACAGCACAGGGAGAAAGAAGGTGCAAATGGAGGCCCACACAGCACAACACAAAGGATTCCCACACCGCCGAAGAACCACTCAGGAAGCTGTGTGTCGCAGGATGGCGTGCTGGGGCTCTAAGCTGTGCTGTGCATAAAGAACTTCTTGGAAGATCACACACAAGCCTTGGGAACTGCAAGTCACACAGTCCATGGGGGTACTGTCTTGCATGGGGAGGCAAGCCCTTACCTCCATCAAATTTGGCCAGCTAGACGTTGGGACTGTTAGAGTCACTTTAGTCCACCGCCCGTGTCGCTGGATCCATGCCTGTCGTCTGGAGAGGGGACAAAAGCCACTGGTCGTTGCTGCAGAGAGGTGCTTCTGAAACAGGGAAGTGACTCCATTACTCCACTGGAGATTCCTTCGCTTTTTCTGGTGCAGGCTGAAGACAGGCAGTCCTCGCAGGATACACGACCTGGAAACTGTTGCAGTTGCTGGCAGCAGCTGAAGTTACAATGTTGCAGAAGTCATCTTAGGTTCTTTGTTGCAGTTTTGTAGAGTTCCTGGAGCAGTCAGCGGTTGATCCGTCGGTAAGAGATGAAGTAAAGGATGCAGAGGATTCCTGCTGGAGTCTTGCAATCCGAATCTGAAGAAACACCCAGAGGAGAGACCCTAAATAGCCCCGAAGGGGGGATTGGTCACCTAACCAGGTAAGCATCTATCAGGAGGGGTCTCTGACATCACCTGCTGGCACAGGCCACTCAGATGCTCACAAAGTTCCCTGACAACCCTGAAAACAAGATGGCAGACCCAGGGACACTCTAGAGGAGCTCTGGGCACCACCCACGGGGTGGTGATGGACAGGGGAGTGGTCATTTCCCTTTCCTTCATCCAGTTTCCCGCCAGAGTAGGGACTGGGGGTCCCTGAACCTGTGTAGACTGGATTATGCAAGGAGGGCACCATCTGTGCCCTTCAAAGCATTTCCAGAGACTCTGGGAGGATACCCCTCCCATGTGTGTAACACCTATTTCGAAAGGGAGAGGGTGTAACACCCCTCTCCTAAAGGAAATGCATTTTTCTGCCTTCCTGGGATTGAGCCGCCCAAGCCCTAGGAAGGCAGAAGCCTGTCTGTGAGGTGGCAGCAGCTGGGGCTGCAGTGAAAGCCTCAGAAGGCTGGTATGGCAGTACTGGGGGGTCCATATTGGAGCCCCCAGGGAGCATGGAATTGTAAAACCAATACTGGAATCAATATTGGGGTACAGTTCCCAGTTGTTAGACACCTTACATGGCCATATTCGGAGTTACCATTGTGAAGCTGTACCTAGGTATTGACCTATGTGCAGTACACTCTTAAAATGGCATCTACGCACTCGCGAAGTCCGTGAAAATGGGCCAGGACGACGTGGGGGCACACAGGTAGTACATGCACTATTTCACAGGTGTCTAAAGACAGACCCTTTGGAAGCCAAGGCAGTTTGCTAAAGACACACCATTCACAGTTGGATAAAGACAGACTCTTCGCAAGACATGGCAGTTGGTTAAAGACAGACCCTTCACAGTCAGCTAAAGACAAACCCTTTCGCAGTTGATTAAAGATAGATCCTTCGCAGTTGGCTAAAGACAGACCCTTCACAGTCGGCTAGACAGACTCTTCACAGTTGAATACAAATAGACCCTTCACAGTTGGCTAAAGACAGACCCTTTGCACTAGATTAAAGATAGATCCTTTGCAGTTGGCTGAAGACAGACCCTTTGGAAGCCAAGGAAGTTTGCTAAAGACATACCATTCACAGTTGGATAAAGACAGACCCTTTGCAGTGGACTCAAGACAGACTCTTCGCGAGGCAAGGCAGTTGATTAAAGACAGACCCTTCACAGTTAGCTAATGACAGACCCTTCATGGTTGGTTAAAGACAGACCCCTCACAGTTGGCTAAAGACAGACCCTTCAAAATCAGCTAAAGGCAGAGCCTTTGCAAGGCAAGGCAGCTGGCTAAAGACAGACGCCTCACGGTTGGCTAAAGACAGACCCTTTGCAGTTGGCTAACAACAGACCCTTGGCAGTCGGCTAAAGACAGACCCCCTACAGTTGGATAAAGACAGACTCTTCTAAAGACTTGACAGTTGGTTAAAGGCTGACCCTTTGCAGTCGACTGAAGATAGATCTGTTGCAGTTGGCTAAAGACAGACCCTTTGCAGTCGGATACAGATAGACCCTTTGCAGTCGGATACAGATAGACCCTTCGCAGTCGACTAAAGACAGACCCTTCACAGTCGGCTAAAGACAGACCCTTCCCAGTTTGATAGAGACAGACCCCTGGCATTCAAACAAAGACAGACCATTCACAGTTGGCTAAAGAAAGACCCTTCACAGTTGGATAGAGACAGACCCCTCGCGTTTGAATAAAGACAGACCCTTCGCAGTTGGCTAGACAGACCCTTCGCAGTCGGCTAAAGACAGACCCTTCACAGTCGGCCATAGACAGACCCTTTGCTCCAATGACATTGCTCAAGTCGTCCAACAACAAGTCATCCACAAACCACCCTTGGCATGCAGCTATTTCAGGAGAAGCCAACAGCAAGTGTGCGAGCTCCTGTGCGAGACGGCCACCTGCCATGAAGTCATGGAGGCGGCTTTGTGTGTTTAAAGATTCCCAGCACATTCTGCCTCCCTGGCACCCATGTCTCCTCCTTTCCTCTAGGCTGCTTCTGTGCTGTTTCTTTGTGAGCCTTACTCCTCTTGCCACATTTGTACCTCTTTCTTCAACGATCAGTTCTGTGTTTCTTGTTCCAGTCGCAGCAAAAATAATCAATGCAAGAAAGACAAAAACAACTAGAAAGCAAACTCAGTGCAAACTGTATGACTGCTGTAGAGAAGCACAAGCAGGAACAAAAGGTGAAAAGAGATGGTGAAGGAGGCATGGCCTCTCGTAACATGGCCCCTTTTATGGAACTCATGGTGGGTCAGCGAGAGGGCTTTAAAAGAGCCTGGCAGCCGCACCCTGACCCACCTGTAGCTCGGGGTTCAAGTACTGCAGGAGAAGGGGGTACGGTGCACTGGTGGGTCCAGCACTAGTGATGAGAGTGCGCACGAGGGTCTTACGTGCTAGTGCAGGGGTGAGTACAAGGTGATTCCTGAGAGCTGTGGGTACTGGAACCAACCTTCTGATACCAAGGAAATCTGACTATCTAAGGGCATACCGTGGTCCAACGAGGTGCCCAGGGCTCATGCCACGTACAATGAGGGGTGGGTAGTCACCCGGATTAGAGGGCAACCTGGAGTGCCACCAGACTGAGTCCGAGGGTTATATTTACTAACATTTTACACCATGTTTGCATCACAAAAGTGACACAAACCGACGCAAACTCTTTTGTTACCTATTTACTTTCCAGAGCATAACTTGTTTTACGCTGAAAAATACCCCAAAAGTAACAAAGCAACCCGAAGCAATGCTTTGCATTACTTAGCACGAAGGGGGCATTACATGGGTGGTGCATGGGCGTCACCATGCAACCACCCATGCCTTTCGATGCAAAACCCTATCTACAAACAATACTAGTCAGACTTTAGTTCCAAAAGTTAATGCCATGTAAAGCAGGTGTTCCAAGGAAAAATGTTTTCATTCTCCTTTGTTCCTCGACTTTGCATGCGTGCTGCACTGCGCAACACACATGCAACGTAGGAAAGGTTTTAAAGAGTGTCTACACATTGTATTTTGTGAAGGAAGAGAACCCTCCTAGTACGAAACCTATGCTAGACTCACGCACACACCCATGCACTATGGTGCAAAGGTGTGTGACCGGCGCTCAGCAGTGAAAATACACATCCGCGCCAGAGAAAGGGGAGGAGAGAGTCATATCTCTGTGACTCTGACACTCTCCTGCTCTCCCTCTCTTGCAACGCAGTACAGCGCAGCATCTGTCACTGCTGCCCTGCTTGACCATTTAGTAAATCTGTGCCCTAGTCCTGAGTTTAACCGTCTCTCATCCATAGAGCTCTCTCTGAAAGAGAGAGACATCTACAGGGGTCACAGAGATATCTTCAGAGGTCACAGAGACATCTTTACAGGTCACAGAGCCATCTTCAGAGGTCGCAGAGACATCTTCAGGGGTCACAGAGACATCTTCAGGGGTCACAGAGATATCTTCTGAGGTCACAGAGACATCCTTACAGGTCGCAGAGACATCTTCAGAGATCACAGAGACATATTTACAGGTCACAGAGACATCTCCAGCAATTACAGGGACATCTTTACCGGTCACAGAGACATCTTCAGAGGTCACAGATACATCTTCAGGGGTCACAGAGACACCTTCAAGAGTCACAGACATATCTTCAGGGGTCACAGAGATATCTTCTCAGGTCACAGAGGCATCTTTACAGGTCGCAGAGACATCATCAGAGATCACAGACACATCTTTACAGGTCACAGAGATATCTTCAGAGATCACAGACACATCTTTACAGGTCACAGAGATATCTTCAGGGGTCAGGGACATCTTCAGAGGTCACAGAGACATATTTGCAGGTCACAGATACATCTTCAGAGGTCACAGATCCATCTTCAGGGGTCACAGAGACGCCTTTAGAGGTCACAGAGACATCTTCATGGGTCACACAGATATCTTCAGACGTCACAGAGGCATCTTCTGGGGTCATAGAGACATCTTCAGAGGTTACAGAGACATCATCAGGGGTCACAGAGATACCTTCAGAGGTCACAGAGACATCTTTACAGGTCACACAGACATCTCCAGAGATCACAGAGACACCTTTACAGGTCACAGAGACATCTTCAGAGGTCACAGAGACATTTTCAGAGGTCACAAAGATATTATCAGAGATCACAAGGACATTTTCAGAAAGGGACACCTGGGACTTGGTTACAAGTGGGTCGGTTAATTCTGACCCATGCATAAACACCTATTTACGTATGCCTTGGAATTACGAGTTTGCATGTATTTAACGCATCCAATAATTATCAGATGTGTTAAATACCTTAACCTTCATTAAATTGCAGCAGGTCCAACGTTTGCCAAAATTTAACTGGGGAAAAGCATACGGTATTTACTGCATCATGCGGCTCTTGCTGCGTTAAACACCAAAATCCGCATGTTATTCCCCACCAACTTATAATAGTTGTCATTTATCACATTCAATTAATAACGTACCCTGTGATATTGTTATCTATCTGGTGCGTTAAATAACATTTTCACTCAGAATCAGACCCTATGAGTTGCTTGACGTCAGCATATGAAAAACCTTTGAAACCACATGACACTACCAGATGTGACGACGGAGCCACGTAAACATGGATAGGGGTCAGGCCCAGTGATTAGTCCTTTGGGACCCCACTGGAGAGTGGACACAGGTGTCAAACAGAGTTGATAGAAAAGAACACAATTACTCTGTATAGGTATTTTTGACAGCTCTCATGAGGTTGTTAATTCAGTGAGGGGGTGTCGTCGTAAATCAGTTAAACAAAGCAAATATGCCACCATTTTAATAAAACAGGGACCGCCCCCTACCTTCCCCAAGGGGTAGGACCCTTCATGCCTCACACATGAATATAAGTCGGAACAATGAATGCTGGCACCACGCATACCCAAACAATGCGGTCGGAACAAGGAATCCTTTACCACGAATGCCTTAGCAACTATTTTTCATTGTAAATGCATTCCTGGTAAAGGCATGTGTGGAATGGCATGCGTGGTTCCAGCATGCGACCCCCCCACCACACCACCCTTACCACCACCCCTAAAACAATTGTACCCCAATCTCTCACCCCGCCCTTAAAAACAATTCTACTCCTACCCAACTACCCCGCCCCTAAAACTACCACACCACTAAAAACTAAATATACCCGACGCCGGGGGGGGCGTGGCCAGCTGAGCAGCGAGATGGCCGCTCTTTGAGTGAGCTCCGCCGGCCAGATTGAAATCCTTCAATAATCCTGCACATCGGGGCGAGCACAAACTGCCAAAACCTACAAAAAATGTGCGGATGACGGTGCGACGCAGGTGGAGGCAGGAGAATCGTATTTTTTATTGCCTGTGAGGAGCTGGGGGACGGCGCGGCCTGAGGGCGGAACTGGCGGTGGCGTCTGACGGAGCTCGCTGGTGGAGGAGCCGCGACTCAGGCCGGGGGCTTGTGCTGGCGGCGGGGCCTGAGCTGGGGCAGCGCCGGGACGCGGAAAGGTCCCGGTGTTGTTAAAGCTGCCCAGAGGATCCTGCCGGCGCTGTGGTGCTGGGGCGGCCTGGGAGGTAAGCCCGCGGAGCCGCGTGGCCGGGCAGCGGCTCTGGACTCGGGGTGCTGCTCGCGAACGCGGACGAAGCCGGAAAGATGCAGGACCCCCAATAAAAACTATACGGGTGACATTTGAGCTGCACTCCGACGGACGGAGGCAGCCCGCTGAACATCAATGCTGAGCCTGAGACGGGGGTCGGAGTAACAGATTTCAGAGGCGGCGGCCGCCATTTTGGGGCCAAAACTACCGATGACAGAGTGAGGTGGCACGTGGACTGTAGAGAGGCTGAGCTCCGGCGCGGAATCTCGCGGTTGCCGAAGGCGCCCTGTGGAGGAAACTAGAGCTCTTGAGAAGGTGGAAGTGTCTGATCTGCCCGGCACCGCGAGTGGCGTGCTCCGAAGATGCAGAGGTGAGGCGCCTGGGGGCCTGTGAGCAAACACAGCTGGGCAGAAGGCGGATTGTGGATAGTAGGGACAGGTGCTGCTATGACCTGTCCGGTTGCCTCGTGAGTGCGGGGGGGTGAACGGAAGGCCCTCCCCCCCCCGCCGACCTGAGCTAGTGGATGGCAGAGTGGTCATTGGCTTACACCCTGGCAACTGTATTATACAAATTCGGAGAGTCAATCTAAGGGAACCCAGTGGTGGTGCTGGCGGCGACAATGGGGCTTGTTAGAGCGGAATCAGTCAGCGAGAGCGCAGTGAAGGAGATAGAGGTGCCCGGCTGCGGCTACGCGGGAGCGGAGGTGGCTCTGGGACTTGGCTGGTAGCTCGCGGCAGGACCGGGTGGATCTCTCTCTGCCATGGGGAAGCATGATGCTAAGCAGCCGAAACTGAACTTTGATCATAAGCGCTCCACGCGGCAGGGAGAGTTGGAGCAAGGGCCCCGGGCGGCGGAGGGGCGCGACCTGGCCGCAGACGACCAGGGCGAAGATTTGCGCACGTTGATGCTTGAGATGCGCTCCAGCCTCCGTAATATTGATACTAAACTGGACAATCTCACCAGTCAGTTAGACTCTGTGAAAACCCAGGTGGCCACACACGAGACGAGGTTGGACACGCTTGAGGCTCGCCAGTCTGAATTTCATGAGTATCAAGGGGAAACAAGGGACCAACTCCTGCACATGGACAAATTATTGGGAATAATCCATGCAAAGAATGAGGACTTGGAAGCACGGTCCTGGCGCAATAATCTACGCATCACAGGAATCCCGGAGACCACTGCCATAAGTAAGATGGAAACATATATCACTGAACTCCTACACGAACTGTTTGACCCCAACCTCTCGGCGGTGTTTGTGGTGGAGAGGGCGCACAGATCGCTGGGCCAGAGGCCCCCTGTGGGTGCGCCGCCCCGACCTATAATTGCGAGAATCCTGAACTACCAAGACAGAGACTTGATCCTTAAACTGGCGAGGGGGAGAGGATCCATCACGCACAAGGGAAATAACATCTCCTTTTACCCTGACTTCACCCCGGCTGTCCAGGCCGCCCGCCGTGAGTTCCTGCCTGCAAAACGACTTCTTCTGCAGGCGCAGAACCCGTACCCCCTCCTCTACCCGGCTAAATTAAAGGTGTCCTTCGAGGGGTCTGCCCACATATTCACTGATGCCTAGGAGGCGATGAAGTTTGCTAAACACGTGGGACGCAAATCCGCACAATGTTCCAGGGATGCTGTGGAGAAAGGGGATAGCAGGCTCTGTGACAATGAGTTAACGTGGATCCAATCTAATATACCCTGTGGGGAATTGCTCCTAGTTAAAAGTGACTTCTACCCGCTGGAGGGGGAGAAGCACTTGTGATGCCTGTTGTTCAATCTTGTCATCTGCTATTCTAGATAGATCTAATTATTAGGTTTTGTGCGGCGAGGATCCCCTGCAGATCTTCCGGCCACCCCGTTTCACACGGGGAAGTAGCCGGCATCGCCACACCCCCTTGGGAATGTTCCCTTGCTTATTAAAATGTCTCTTTGGGGATAATAAGGGGAAGGTTAATCTACGACCCGGTTGGGGGGTTGGAGTGGGTAGGGGGAGGTGGGTTGGGTTTGTTATCTTGTTGTTTACTGCCAACATCTATTGTATGCTACCTAGGTGGTGTCTTGAACGTACAGCCTGGTCATTGTCAACATGTCTTACTGCACTTTACAGGATGTGTGACAGAAATGCCAAAAGTGGATAAAACCTTGAACTGTCTCACCTGGAATGTTAGGGGGCTCAA
Organism: Pleurodeles waltl; assembly: GCF_031143425.1. Lineage (NCBI taxonomy): Eukaryota > Metazoa > Chordata > Amphibia > Caudata > Salamandridae > Pleurodeles > Pleurodeles waltl. The sequence goes on from NC_090437.1 coordinate 1,338,711,782, forward strand.
CGACCACAGGAAGGCTAGGTTGGTACATGCGTATTTGGTGCGGCATGGTGTGGATGTCTGCCTATTGCAGGAAACGCATTTGAACACTGCCCCTGCCCAAAGACTGCGTCACACTAGATGGGGCCATGTTTATTCAGCTATTTACTCCAACTATGCCCGAGGGGTGGCGATACTGTTAAGACGCGGGTTGGACTGGCGGGAGGGCGCTGTTCAATGTGACCCAGAGGGGAGATATGTTTGGGTACAGGGCATTGTGTGTGGTGTTTCGGTAGTATTTGTGGCTGTGTATGGGCCTAATGTAGACTCTCCAGGTTTCTTCCATAAGCTTTGGGGGCAGGTGAAAGCCACTGGATGGGATACAATTGTATGGGGTGGTGATTTCAATGCAGTACTTGATGACACAGTAGATAGGAAGGGGGCAGCTCGCACATTGAATCCGTTGGCGGGTTCCGCACTACGGGAAATAATGCAGGATGGAGTGTTGGTTGATGTATGGCGAGGTAGACATGGGGACCTGAGGGAGGGCACCTGTATATCGACCTATAGCGGCGCGTGGTCTCGTCTTGACTTTTGGCTTGTGTCGCGAGATGTTGCACTGTGGACGTCACAGGTAGAGCACATGCCCCGTACAATGTCCGACCATGCGCCCTGTATGCTGAGGTTACTACTCCCTGGGGGTCCTTCTCAGGCATTCTCATGGCGACTCCCACCCCAGGCACTACTTGATGTTGCATTCAGGGAGGAGATACAGACTGATATTATTGACTATTTTGAGCGTAATGCGGGGTCGGTGGACACAGAGGCGACACTGTGGGAGGCCTTCAAGGTCGTCATTAGAGGCCAATGTATAGCCCGGCAGGCGGGTGTATTGAAGGCGATACGGAGCACTCTGGTAGCACTTGAAGCCGATATAAAACGACTCGAAAGCACTTTCTTAGAGGCTGGGGAGTCAGAAGTGGCGGGGCTATTGAAAACCAAATTATTGGAATATGAAGAGGAGGCATTGAGGGAGGTCAAGTTCCTGGGGAAATATGCGGAGGCGAGGCGCTACGGCGAAGGAGGGAGACCGGGAAAGGTCCTAGCAAATATGATTAGACCGCCGCGTCCCGCGACATATATCCATGAACTGCGCACAACTGATGGCGAACTGCTTCATGACAAGGATAACATTGTAGGAGCATTCTCCAAGTTTTCTTCTCGTTTATATACCAACACTCAAGATGAATGCCCAGAAGAGCTTATATCCTATCTAGATTCCATTGCATTGGCATGGCTCAATAACAAGGCACCGGGACCTGATGGTCTCACAACAGCTTTCTATAAGGCATACGCAGATGAGCTGTCGCCCAGGTTGCTGGCGGTGTACGAGGAGGCCCTGGAGAAAGGGGTGTTGCCTGCCACTATGCGCGAAGCGCTGATTATCACGCTGCTGAAGCCGGATAAACCTGCTGACGATCTAAACTCATACAGGCCCTTATCTCTGATTAATGTAGATGTGAAAATTTTAGCCAAACTGCTCGCGAACCGGGTGCAACCAATGCTGTCGATGGTCTCACTCCCCGACCAGTCCGGTTTCATACCAGGTAGGGCGACCTCCCACAACCTGCGAACGATCTTCGCTGCATTACATTACCTACACCCCGAGGTTAGAGCTGCCGTGGTGTTTTTAGATGCCACTAAGGCCTTTGATACTATTGAATGGCCATATTTATTCCATATATTAAAAAGGATGGGTTTCAGTACGCTGCTGATTAGAAAAATTTGCCTGCTTTACACTTTACCTACAGCCAGAGTGCGGGTGAATGGTCTGGGGTCGGAGCCGTTCCCTGTATTGCGTGGTACCAGGCAGGGTTGTCCTCTCTCCCCGCTGCTATTTGCCATAGCTATGGAGCCGCTAGCTGCGAGGATTAGGCAACATCATACTGCAAGAGGTATAGGATTCAGTTCTAGAAATCTTCTAATATCACTATACGCGGACGATGTGACCCTTTATCTTACCAATCCTGCGGACAACTTGGATCCCATCCTGCGGAAATTTGTCCGCTTTGAGGGTTTCGCGGGCATCTCCATCAACTGGTCTAAATCGGTAATCTTTCCCCTCACGGACGGCACTGCGGAGGTGTGCTCTGAATACCCCCTGCGCTGGGAGGCGTAAAAAGTCAAATATCTGGGGATTTGGATAAGTCGTGACCTTCAGGAGATTTGGGGCCTTAACTTTGGCAGGGCTATGATGTGGCTGAGCGAGAAAGTGAAATTATGGGCTTCCCTGCCCCTATCACTAACTGGGCGGATCGCGTTGACAAAAATGATAGTGTTACCCAAATTCCTTTATATATTCGTCAATATACCTATACCGCTTGCAGCACACTTCTTCACCACTTTGAGGTCATGCCTGGTTGAGCTGGTGTGGGCGGGTGGACAAGCCAGGATAGCGTGGGACACGCTGGCGCTGCCACTGCGACAGGGAGGTTTGGGTGCCCCAGATATAAAACTGTATGCCCTCTGCGCTCAGGCTCAGTTCCTGCATTTTTGGACCCACCCTGTCCCTTTTCAACCTCACGTGGCAGTGGAACGAGATGTGGTGGCGCCCCTTCCACTTGGAGTGGCGATATGCGCTAAGGCAAGGCGTCCTAGAGAAGATGTAGATACGGCTAGGATGCTGCAGTGGGTATAGGAGGAGTTGCGCAGGGGGGCCGGGGTCCCACTGTTGTATGCTCCATCGCTCCCTCTGTTGCATAACCCGATGCTGCCCTGTGTGGCTGATGGAATAGCTGGTCACCTGATTGACAGGATGAATCTCCGCACCTTTGCTGACCTCTTTCCCAATGGCAAGTTTATGCCTCCCCCGGCGCCGGAGGAGGGAGGTACGGTGCCCTTTTCCGAATTATTTCTGTATCATAAACTACGTGCGGCGTGCCGGACACTATTCGGGGGGTTCCCTGATGCGCCGCCGGTCTTTACAGCTTTGGAGGCGGTGGTGGGCTCCCCTTCTCCCCGAAAGCTAGTAACTCGTATTTATCGCCATATGCAAAACATGACACCAGTTGAAGCGCCTAAATCTATGCTGTATTGGAACGAGGAGCTCCAGCCTGAGATTTCTGAGGAACAGTGGGAGTTCTGCTGTGGGCAGCTTGCTGAGCTTTCGCCAAATTACAAGCTGCGTTTAATACATTTTAAATACCTGCATAGGTTCTACAGAACCCCCATCAGCCTGAAAAGAATGGGGCTTAGGGAGACGGATGAATGTTGGCGTTGTGGGTCGGCCTTGGCCTCTTTTCTACATATAGCTTGGTCCTGCCCGAGGTTGAAGGGTTATTGGTCTCAGGTTTTTGTATCGGTAAACCAGATAGTGGGCCGCTCTGACGTCCCTTCCCCTCTGATTGGGCTACTAGGTTATGTCAGAGACACTCCGCCAGCAGTGCGCAGGCTGCATGCATTACTTTTACTGTTTGCTAAGCGACGGGTGGCGATACACTGGGGTAGGCAGAGGGTGCCCGCGGTGAGGGATTGGCTGGCGGATGTAACTTACGGGCACACGCAGCTAACCACATTCTGGGAGTTAATGCCAGCTGCATCTAGACCCCGTGACATTTGGGATCCGTTTGTGAGCTGGGCTCGGGAACATCAGAGCCGGGAATCAGAGGGAGATACCCTAAGTGAATGATCCATGGGAGGGGGGTGGCGGTGGGGATACATCGCACTCCTCGCCTCTCACATCAGGGAGGATATGCCTTTAATACTAGCATGACCCTGATCGCTACCCCTGTTTTTCTCCCGCGGCTGCCCTCTATAAACACCAAGGCAGAATGTTGTGAACATTCTGAGCCCATGTGCCCAGTCTAGGTGCTTGTAATCTCTATTGATATGGACATGATGACTATTGTAATATGTTCCTTTTTGTAGGACACCTAAATGCATACTATATGTAACACACTAATGATGATAATTGGCAAGTTTGTTTGTTGTATTTTTTATAACGAAAAATGCTCAATTAAAAAAAAAAAAATATATATATATATATACCCGATGCCCCAACCCCTGCCCTAAAACTACAGCGACCACACCTGCCTCCCTTAAACCTAAACTAGCCCCATCCCACCCCTAAAAACTAAAAATACTACGACCCCCCCACCCTCCCCTAACACTACCACGACCCCCCTAAAACCTAAACTACCCCAACCCACCACCTCTGCCCCTAAAACAACCCCTAAAAACTAAAAATACCCCAACCCCCACCGCCCCTAAAACTACCACTAAAAACTAAAAATACCCGACCCCCATCCCTAAAACTACTGTGACCCCCTCACCCCCCTAAAACCTAAACTACCCTGACCCCACAGCCCGCCCCCAAAAACTAAAAATACAACGCCCGCCCCTAAAACTACATCAACCCCACCACCCCCCTAAATCCTAAACTATCCCGACCCCCCGCCCCTAAAACTACTGCAACCCCCCACCCCAAAACCCAAACTCCCCTGACCCCCCACCCACCCCTTAAAACACCCCAACACCCCACTCCGCCCCTAAAACTATAGCGACCCCCTACCCCCAAAAACCTAAACTACCCGATCCTTCACCCCGCCCCTAAAACAGCCCCAGCCCCACTTACCTGACTACTGCAACCCCCACCCCCTCTAAAACTTAAACTAGACTGACCCCCACCCCGCTCCTACAAACCAAAAATATCCTGACCCCCCCACCCCTGCCCCTAAAACTACAGTGACCCCTCCCAACCCCTAAAACCTAAACTACCCCAAACCCCCACCCCGCCCCTAAAAATACACAGATCACCCCACCCCGGCCCCTAAAACTACTGCAACCCCCCACCCCATAAAACCTAAACTACCCTGACCCCCCCACCCCTGCCCCTAAAAACAAAAAATACCCGACCCCCTACCCTCGTCCCTAAAACGGCCCCAGTCCCACTTACCTGACCACGTCCTCCTCAGAACCCGACTCCCTTCTTCTGTACCTTAACCACGCATGTGCGTTGTTCAGCACATGTGTGGCTAAGGAACAGAAGAACAAAGTCATGGTTAACGGAAGAGTTGTTCAGCTTTCGTTGTTCACGACTTCGTTCTTCCGGAGTCATGGTTTGGGATGTTTTCCCTCACACATACGTGCCAGCTCACCTCCATTCCAGTGCGTGTTGGGGCATTTATTTACTCTGAAGTGTTGTAGAGCACCAGAATGGCCTCTAAGCACATTGACTAAGCTGCTGCTGCTGTTGTGTCAAGGTTTCCTGTAATGATTCTGCTCTGACTTCTGCAAGCGGTGGTTATTGGAGTTTAAAACAGAGGTGCTTGGGTCAAATTTCATCTTATGTGTTATCAGTAAGTTGGTCAACCAGGACCTGGGCTGGGCCATTCTAGATGGTTCCAGACCACAGTGCGTGGCCGGCTCTATGGGTAAGAGAGGGAATAAGCTGTCAAACCCCAAGGTTCCAGGTTACCAGGAACTTCTGATTCTCCTTGTTTTACGGAAAGTCTTCCCAGAGACTGAAGTCCCTATTCTGGCATAAGATGATGACCATGAAATGTGAGGTTGGAGTAGGGGAGCAGGGTGTTAGTTCTCAAGTTTTTTTGAGGAAGATTTTGCGATTTTTGCCTCTAGATGGATGAAGGCTACCCTATGGTTCCACTCCTTATATCTGCTCTTTGCAACGGTTGTTACTGCAGCAGTAATAACCCATCAAGGAGGTCTCTGGTGATATCAAGAACCATATTTAAAAGGTTTTACACCACTTCTCTTCTGACGTATTGATGGGTTCGAAGCTGTTTAGTAGCTGTGTGTGGGCTGCGCTGATACGGCTAGTTTCAGACTGTAGGAAGTTGGCAGTATTATGTCTTACGACTGGGGGGACCTTAACATGTAATCCTAACACCGTAACCAGACGTGGACCTCGGGTTGACTCAGTCCTGGTAGAGTGGCAAAGAGCAGTCAGCCTCCTTGGAAGAACATGTGAAAAGTATTTCAGAAAAACAGCATGGACGATAAGTAAATGACATGACTCAAAAGAAATCCGACACCAATTTAGAAAAATAAAGCAGATTTTTATATTAAGTTAGACACCAAAACAATCATACAACCAGAGTTGTAGATTTATAAAGCGTTCAGAAATAGATGCACTTTAAGTTTTCAAACGGGTAAATGGAGAGAAACAGTGTGCAGTCGGTCACTTGTGGGATGAGTTCTGTGGAACCCACCTGGGGTTAAGTTCTTGCAGGTCCCTAGACCAAGTCTCAACAGACAGCATCTCGTTGCCTTGCCCAGGGGGTCCGGGTGCAGAGGTGCTCTGGCTGTCCTTGGTTCTGACAGGTTCCACAGGAGCGGTCACAATTGCACCACTTGACAAAAACACACCTGGAGGTGGATCTACACTCTACCCTCGGAGACTAGAGGCTTTTGCTTTCTCAGGACCTGGATTCCACAGCTGGAACTTCACTACCACATCTGGCAGCTCCAGATGCAGAGGTAGCCTTAAAGCTGTCAATCACTGGAGGGTCCCACCAAGGATGCATTGCCACTGGCTTGAAGTCACCTTCTTGGGGATGCAGGATCTCAACAGTGGGGTCGTTTGGTTGCTATTGCTGGGAGCTGGGCTGGAGTCGGTGATGTCCCGGAAAAGGTCAGTTACCGGGCTGGTGACCGACAAGTCCACGGGTACCTTGTTGTCTGGAGGTCAACAGGACTGATGTAGCAGCTCGAAACTTGGTGTGAGCTTCACTACAACTCCTGGGGTGTAAGTCACTGTTTCTCTTTGGGCTCCTTCACGAGGGGCCCAATGGATTGCACTTCTTGTGAGGTAGCATGGTGATTCTTCGGCAGGTTGCAGTGGACTGGTTCCACAGGGGAGTCTGCTTCAGTTTCTGGCATCCACTAGAGTCCCCCTTGCTGGGAGCAACAACTTTTTGCCATGGGCACATGGCAAACACACAGGTCCAGTATATGGTCTCCTAAGGGCACTTAACTGCCCTGTATTTGCACTGCGGCAGATTCCAAAGTCCTGTTGCCAGTGACAGCATCTTCTCTGTGCCTCTTCTCAGATTTAAAGTCAGAACTGAGGTTCTGCTGCCCGGGGAGCCCCTTAAATAATAATTTTAGGGGCGTTAAGGATGTGGGGGACAGTGGCCAATGGGCTACTAGTCCCTGCACCTAATCCGCCCCTGAGGTGACAACTTCCTGTGGGTGTACATTACTTATCTACCCAGAACCCTCTAATTTAGAGTCTGCAAAGATGGCAGAACCCTTCCTTGGCTAGCCTTTATGGGGTGTACACCTCTTGCATTTCCAATTTTCCTGCCTGTCAGCTTGGACAGGGCGGGAAGGGCTTTGTCCTGAAGTGGGGACAAGAGATTACATATCAAGAGCAGTGAAAGGCTTTGAGGCTCACTGCCTTGACCACTGTAAACACTAGCCATCCTGGGAGGGTGGGGGTGTGACCTCCTTCCTGCCCATGTCCTTCGACCCCATCCTGGGGAAGTGCTAGCACGAAAAGCATGAAGACAGACTCTTGGTGGAAAACTGCTCTAGGGAACCCACCAAGGCAGGAGAAACGTAACTTGGTGGGCATCCTCTGAGGATGCCACCTCTGTACATGCTACATAACCCTGGGCTCAAGAGTCATGTTCAGGGCTAACAACCTTGGTGTTTGACACTTAACATGAGAGAATTCGGCCAGGCCATCATGGAGCTGGGCATCTGGGGTTTGTCCAGGAGCCAGCCCATGTTATCCTACAGACCGCCGGTCAATTGCAGTAGCATTAAGTTTTAAATGCTATCACAGGGCCATAAATGCTTGTGCATGTATGTCCATACTCATAACACAGTGCACTCTGTTTCCTGGGTTATAGGAGGCCTTCTTCAGGGGTTACTGACCTATGCTATGGGCAGTGAGGTTACTCTGCCTTCATGTGGTGTGGGCAGAGTCGAACTCAAGCAGACAAGCTGCTTGTGCAGGCTGACATGGCAGCTCTGCAGGCTTTGCTTTCACTTGGGTCACGGAGGGTGGCACACCCAGTGCTGCAGCCCTGGTGACCCCTTTACCCATCCCTTGGTGCCACTGGTACCATTTACTAGGGCCTTACAGGAGTGGTAAAGCCCTTGCCCATTGGGTTTACTAAATCACAATCCAGTTTATTGGAAGGAGCACTGGTACTGGGCTCTGATTAGCAGGCCTCAGTGCACTTTCAGGTTAAAAGCAACAGCGTAAAGCAGCAAAAAGTGGGGGGTGACCATCAAAAAGGGCATTTTACAGCACGGCTACTATGATTCTAGGAGGATCTGCTGGCAATATGTATTGGAATTAAATTTGGGAGGGTTCCACCTTCCTTACTTTGTTGCAGGGATGCTGCTTTGCAGGATCTATCTGACAGGTTTTCCTCCGGCCTGACTCTGATTTTCTACTTCACGATCATAGCCTTGGATGTCCTAAAGGAGGGATGATTCCTCACTAACATTGCCCATCATTCTCCTGAGCTCTTGCCTTGGGGCGGTGACTGTTCTTGAGAGTGGGAGGGATAAATGGACCTGCGATAGAATGTTAATAGTTCTTAGTAGTATTCCAAATGGTAGGCATAAGAGAATATCTTGAAGTACTTGTTAAGTGCTCAAGAAGGCCTTTTATATAGTGTTTGGTGTAGTATGCAATAACAGATCTGTTCTGAGATTGTCAGATCTGGAGTCGAAAAAGTTGTTTAAGATCGAGATTTCACATGATAGATTTTTGTGCTTCTTTCGCCTATTATTCAATAGATTCTTAGGTTGCAAAGCGTATATCCTCTTAGATCTACTGACAGGGTGGAAAGTCCAATTCATCTAGCCCTCTAATAACTTTGCATATTGCGCTATGTCCCGACTGGAGTCTGGTGTTTATTAATGCATCTCCACTGACGCCAGAGAAGCTGCTGGGCCAAGGATGCCCTGCGTGCCCATTCACCGGAGAGAAGTTCTAAAACCCATCCTGGAGACTCTTAAGAACAAGAACACTGGACCCAATTTTCCCTGCTTTCTATTTTGTAACTAATCCTCCATCCACTTCTAGGGAAGAGGTCTCTCTGCACACCTTTCTCTACTTTCACATATTGGAGGTGGGACGGAGGTGTTGGGAAGAGGGAGGATAACCTGGAGGGGGGTGCAGGGATCTGCCAGAGTTAGGCCATCAGAATGTGGGCACATGCAGATCCAGGCCTGGTGCGCAAATACTCCTGAAAATTCAGCAGTGGTGTAAATTGCTGAGGTCTGAAAGGGATGGGCCTGCAGGTTGGATGGGACACACCGGGGCACACATTGAAGGTGTGAAGAAGAGAAGAGGCTTAACTTACTTGAAAGTGATTCAATTCACACTGGAAGGCAGAGGTGACATCCAGACCTTTGCCTTGACTCCTCTAGTTTGTTTCTGTTGTGTGACGTGCTATTGCGGATCAACAGAACAATAGCTTACCTTGAGCACGAGGGCCGACGACAGAAGTGATATCTTTTCTCAGATGGTTTGTCACTTTAGATCTTGGACGACTTTATCATAAAGGTGACTCTTCAGCCAATGGGTGAGGTGAGAAAAGGGAGCACAGGGTTCTTCTGATGTAGTTTCAATGGCAGAAGGGATCCGCAAGGAACTTCCTATACCTCTGCTATCTTTGAGCTGTAGTAGGTTCTGTTTTTGTTATTGTTACCAAAATGTTTTAAGTAAATTTCAGGCAGCTATTTCACCCATTGCTCACATGTTGTCACACCACGTCACACATATCAGTTGTGGAGATGGGGTGAAAATTCAGAATGTTGATTCTTCTGCGGAGCTTGCAGATAAAGTTTGTTTGAAAGGTCTGACTCATGTTCTGAATAGATGGTTACTGTGTTTATTTTGTATGAAACAACTATTGGTAAGTAACTTTAAGGGGCAGCTTGCAGTATGATTCAGTCTTTCTTGCACAGATGATCTCTGTAACAGCCCACCTTCAGCACACAGTGATCACTGGACAATCAACAACTCACCTCAAACTCGCCCGTGTCCTGGTCGCCCATTGTCCAGAGGTTGAAGTCGGTGTCTCTGTCGTTGCTCTTGTCCATGCTCACTAAGCCTGTGATGCCTGCCAAGATAAGAAATGACATTTAGCTATCAACCAGGTGGGTCGGCTTCATGAAGATCATGCGCACAGCTTTCAGAGGTGCCCTGGTCACCTTGAAGGACAACAAACATCTACCTTGACAGAAGGAATTGGCTGTGGAGACTGGGCACTGGTAACATCTGGAACATACACATAGCTAGCCTCCAAAAACACATTCAAGGTCAGTGATGGCAACTGTTCTCCTTGATTGCAGCAAACCTCAGAAGCTTTTTCTAATTAAATGAACGTATGTTGGGCCTCCCAGATGCTACTTGTGGGAAAGAAGGTGTTCCAGTGTGAAGGCTTGCGGTAAGTTTATTTCTTAATTACAGGAGAAACTACTGCTACTGCCAGCAACGGAGGTCGCAAGCTTATTCCAGCCCTCTCATAGCTCCTTCACAACCCTCCACATAACCATTCCACCGGCATCCTGGCCCCCCCAGGTGCCACCAGGTTCCAAGATATGGAACACAACACACCTTTCCCCTTTGGCAGATAATATAGTGATACAAAACAAAACAAAAAAAACGCAAAAATTCCAGAAACTAAAACATAACAACTGAAAATACAATATATGTACCATATACAACCCAAGATGTGAGTACAAATGAACACAATAACTAGTACATTACATTTCCTGTAAATGGTACGGGAAATTGAATACTTAACATATTCAGAAACATTTTCAGGACAACGATTGTTTGATCTTTGAAATTTTCGTTAACACATTTTCAACTTTACTGGCACACCATGCATTTGAAATTCACTTGGAGTTTGAAATTGGCTTGGAACGACAAACCTTCACAGATCGGCACATCCATGAACTCAATATTCATCCACACTCAGAGGAGGATGTTCAACACCATCTGATCCAACGTACATGGCAGCTCTGCAACACAAACCCTGATCATATCCCAAAACCTTCAGCTTGAGGCACCATGATGGGATCCGACCACTTAGGTAAATCTTTTCCATATACAATTGGTTTTTTTATACAAACCCAGTCACCCATACAAATGTTCATGTCGGGGTCACAGACTACACCATTTCGGTTACCTATTTTCAGTTAAGAACTATTTGGAGAAAATGAAGATTGCAAAAACACACAGATTTTAAACATATGGAGTTCTCACAGTGATTTATACTACTTTATAGTTGCTCTGGAGATCGAATTCAGACAAATGTTAATACCGGAAGATAGGCCTCTGTTCTTATTCATATCTTTCTTCAATTTTGCTTGATACTTTTCTACACGCTCTCTGATTTTCTTAAACAACGCTCTCTGATTTTCTTATAATCAGTGACTGGAACAACGCTCTCTGATTTTCTTATAATCAGTGACTGGAACAACGCTCTCTGGTTTTCTTATATTCAATGCTTGGAACAACGCTCTCTGGTTTTCTTATATTCAATGCTTGGAACAACTTTCTCTGATTTTCTTATAATCAACGCTTGGAACAACGCTCTCTGATTTTCTTATATTCAATGCTTAGAGCAAAGCTCTCTGATTTTCTTATAATCAACGCTTGGAACAACACTCTCTGAATTCCTTATGATCAATGCTTGGAACAACACTCTCTGATTTTCTTATATTCAATGCTTAGAGCAAAGCTCTCTGATTTTCTTATAATCAATGCTTGTAACAACGCTCTCTGATTTTCTTATATCATTGCTTGGAACAACAATCTGTGAATTTCTTATGACCAACGCTTGGAACAACGCTCTCAGATTTGCTTATAATCAATGCTTGTAACAACGCTCTCTGATTTTCTTATATCAATGCTTGGAACAACACTCTGTGAATTTCTTATGACCAACGCTTGGAACAACGCTCTCAGATTTGCTTATAATCAATGCATGGAACAACGCTCTCTGATTGTCTTATTATCAATGCTTGGGACAACGCTCTTTGATTTTCTTATTCAATGCTTGCAACAACGTTCTCTGATTTTCTTATAATCGGTGTTTGGAACAACGCTCTCTGATTTTCTTATAATCAGTGCTTAGAATAATGCTCTCTGATTTTTTTATATTCAAAGCTTGGAACAAAGCTCTCTGATTTTCTTATAATCAACGTTTGGAACAATTCTCTGTGAATTTCTTATAATCAATGCTTGGAATAACGCTCTCTGATTTTCTTATAATCAGTGCTTGGAACAACGCTCTCTGATTTTCTTATTCAGTGCTTGGAATAATGCTCTCAGATTTTCTTATAATCAATGCTTGGGACAACGCTCTCATTTTCTTGTAATCAACGCTTGGAACAACACTCTCTGGTTTTCTTGCAATCAATGATTGGAACAATACTCTCTGATTTTCCTATAATCAAAGCTTGGAAAAATGCTCTCTAATGTTCTTCTAATCAACACTTGGAACACGCTCTCTAATTTTCTTATTCAATGCTTGGAATAACGCTCTCTGATGTTTTTATTCAATGTTTGGAACAACGCTCCTAGATGTTCTTATAATCAACGCTTGGAACAACACTCTCTGGTTTTCTTGCAATCAATGATTGGAACAATACTCTCTGATTTTCTTATAATCAAAGCTTGGAAAAATGCTCTCTAATGTTCTTCTAATCAACACTTGGAACAAAGCTCTCTGATGTTCTTATAATCAACGCTTGGAACAATGCTCTGTGAATTTCTTATAATCAATGCTTGGAACAACGCTCTTTGATTTTTTTATAATCAGTGCTTGGAACAATGCTCTCTAATTTTCTTATAATCAGTGCTTGGAACAACGCTCTCAGATTTTCTTATAATCAATGCTTGGTACAACGCTCTCATTTTCTTGTAATCAACGCTTGGAACAACACTCTCTGGTTTTCTTGCAATCAATGATTGGAACAATACTCTCTGATTTTCTTATAATCAAATCTTGGAAAAATGCTGTCTAATGTTCTTCTAATCAACACTTGGAACAACGCTCTCTGATTTTCTTATTCAATGCTTGGAATAACGCTCCTAGATGTTCTTATAATCAACGCTTGGAACAATGCTGTCTGATTTTGTTATTCTATGCTTGGAACAACTCTGTCTGATTTTCTTATTCAATGCTTGGAACAACGCTCTGTGATTGTCTTATAATCAACATTTGGAACTACTTTCTCTGATTTTCTTATAATCAATGCTTGGAACAATGCTCTCTGATTTTGTTATAATCAATGTTAGGAACTACGCTCTCAGGTTTTCTTATTGAATGTTTGGAACAACGCTCCCTGAATTCCTTATAATTAATGCTTGGAACAGCACTCTCTGATTTTCTTATATTCAGTGCTTGGACCAATGCTCTCTCATTTTCTTATTCAATGCTTGGAACAACGCTCTGATTTTCTTCTAATCACTGCTTGGAACAACGCTCTCTGATTTTCTTATAATCAATGCTTGGGACAACGCTCTTATTTTCTTGTAATCAACGCTTGGAACAACACTCTCTGGTTTTCTTGCAATCAATGATTGGAACAATACTCTCTGATTTTCTTATAATCAAATCTTGGAAAAATGCTGTCTAATGTTCTTCTAATCAACATTTGGAACAACGTTCAATGATTTTCTGATAATCAATGCTTAGAACAAACCTCTCTGATTTTCTTATAATCAACGCTTGGAACAGCACTCTCTGATTTTCTTATATTCAGTGCTTGGACCAATGCTCTCTCATTTTCTTATTCAATGCTTGGAACAACGCTCTCTGATTTTCTTATAATCAGCGCTTGGAACAACGCTCTCTGATTTTCTTATAATCAACGCTTGGAACAATGCTCTCTGATTTTCTTATAATCAATGCTTGGAACAACGCTCTCTGGTTTTCTTGTATTCAATGCTTGAAACAACACTCTCTGATTTTCTTATATTCAACACTTGGAACAACGCTCTCTGATTTTCTTGTAATGAACGCATGGAACAATTTTCTGTGAATTTCTCATAATCAATGCTTGAAATAAGGCGTTCTCCTTTTTTTTTGGAACCAGTTCTTGGAACAACGCTCTCTGATTTTCTTATAATCAACGCTTGGAACAACGTTCTCTGATTTTCTTATATTCAACACATGGAGCAAAGCTCTCTCATTTTCTTAAATCAACGCTTGAAACAACGCTCTCTAAGTTTCTTATAATCAACACTCTCCGATTTTCTTATTATCAATCCTTGGAAAAACGCTCTCTGATGTTCTTATACTCAATGCTTAGAACAAACCTCTCTGATTTTCTTATAATCAACGCTTGGAACAACGCTCTCTGATTTTCTTACAATCAATGCTTGGAATAACGCTCTCTGATTTTCTTATATTCAATGCTTGGAACAACGCTCTCTGATTTTCTTATACTCAATGCTTGGAACAATGCTCTCTAATTTTCTTATAATCAATGCTTAATCAGCGCTTGGAACAATGCTCTCTGATTTTCTTATAATCAATGCTTGGAACAACACTCTCTGATTTTCTTATAATCAACTCTTGAAACAACGCTCTCTGATTTTCTTATAATCAACACTCTGTGAATTTCTTATAATCAACGCTTGGAACAACGCTCTCTGTTTTTCTTATAATCAGTGCTTGGAACAACGCTCCCTGATTTTCTTTAAATCAACACTTGGCACAACGCTCTCTGATTTTCTTACAATCAAAGCTTGGAACAACACTCTCTAATGTTCTTATAATCAACAGTTTGAACAACGTTCTCTGATTTTCTTATGCAATGGTTGGAACAAGTCTCTCTGATGTTCTTATAATCAATGCTTGGAACAACGCTCTCTGATTTTCTTACACTCAATGCTTGGAACAATGCTCTCTGATTTTCGTGTATTGAATGCTTGAAACAGCACTCTGATTTTCTTCTAATCACTGCTTGGAACAACGCTCTCTGATTTTCTTGTAATCAACGCTTGGAACAACGCTCTCTGATTTTCTTATAATTAGTTCTTGGAATAACGCTCTCGGAGTTTCTTATAATCAACCCTTGGAACAACGCTCTCTGATTTTCTTATTATCAATGCTTGGAACAACGTTCAATGATTTTCTGATAATCAATGCTTAGAACAAACCTCTCTGATTTTCTTATAATCAACGCTTGGAACAACGCTCTCTGATTTTCTTACAATCAATGCTTGGAATAACGCTGTCTGATTTACTTATATTCAATGCTTGGAACAACGCTCTCTGATGTCCTTATTATCAATGCTTGGAACAAAGCTCTCTGATTTTCTTACAATCAACGCTTGGAATAACGCTCTCTGATTTTCTTATAATCAACTCTTGGGACAACACTCTCTGATTTTCTTATAATCAACGCTTGGAACAACGCTCTCTGATTTTCTTATAATCAGTTCTTGGAATAACGCTCTCTGATTTTCTTATATTCAATGCTTGGAACAATGCTCTCTGATTTTCTTATATTCAATGCTTGGAACAATGCTCTCTGATTTCCCTACAATCAATGCTTGGAATAACGCTCTCTGATTTTCTTATAATCAACTCTTGGGACAACACTCTCTGATTTTCTTATAATCAACGCTTAGAACAACGCTCTCTGATTTTCTTATAATCAGTGCTTGGAACAACGCACCCTGATTTACTTTAAATCAACACTTGGAACAACGCTCTCTGATTTTCTTTCAATCAAAGCTTGGAACAACACTCTCTCATTTTCTTATAATCAATGCTTGGAACAACGCTCTCTGATTTTCTTATGATCAGTGTTTGGACCAGTGCTCTCTGATTTTCTTATAATCAATGATTGGAATAACACTCTCTGATTCTCTTATAATCTACGCTTGGAACAACGATCTCTAATGTTCTTATAATCAGCAGTTGGAACAACGTTCTCTGATTTTCTTATGCAGTGCTTGGGATAACGCTCTCTGATTTTCTTATTCAGTGCTTGGAACAACGCTCTCTGATTTTCTTACTGAATGCTTGGAACAATGCTCTCTGATGTTCTTATAATCAATGCTTGGAACAAAGCTCTCTGATTTTCTTATACGCACTGCTTGGAACAACGCTCTCTGATTTTCTTGTATTCAATGCTTGAAACAACACTCTCTGATTTTCTTATAATCAACGCTTGGAACAACGCTCTTTGATTTTCTTATAATTAGTGCTTGGAACAACGCTCCCTGATTTACTTTAAATCAACACTTGGAACAACGCTCTCTGATTTTCTTTCAATCAAAGCTTGGAACGACACTCTCTCATTTTCTTATAATCAACGCTTGGAACAACGCTCTCTGATTTTCTTATGATCAGTGTTTGGACCAGCGCTCTCTGATTTTCTTATAACCAGTGATTGGAATAACACTCTCTGATGCTCTTATAATCTACGCTTGGAACAACGATCTCTAATGTTCTTATAATCAGCAATTGGAACAACGTTCTCTGATTTTCTTATGCAGTGCTTGGGATAACGCTCTCTGATTTTCTTATTCAGTGCTTGGAACAACACTCTCTGATTTTCTTACTGAATGCTTGGAACAATGCTCTCTGATGTTCTTATAATCAATGCTTGGAACAAAGCTCTCTGATTTTCTTATACGCACTGCTTGGAACAACGCTCTCTGATTTTCTTGTGTTCAATGCTTGAAACAACGTTCTCTGATTTTCTTATGCAATGGTTGGAACAACTCTCTCTGATGTTCTTATAATCAATGCTTGGAACAACGCTCTCTGATTTTCTTACACTCAATGCTTGGAACAATGCTCTCTGATTTTCGTGTATTCAATGCTTGAAACAACACTCTGATTTTCTTCTAATCACTGCTTGGAACAACGCTCTCTGATTTTCTTGTGATCAACGCTTGGAACAGTTTTCTGTGAATTTCTCAAAATCAATGCTTGAAATAATGCTCTCTCCTTTTTTTTGGAACCAGTTCTCTCTGATTTTCTTATAATCAACGCTTAGAACAAAGCTCTCTGATTTTCTTATATTCAACACTTGAAACAAAGCTCTCTGATTTTCTTACAATCAACACTTGAAACAACGCTCTCTGAGTTTCTTATAATCAACCCTTGGAACAACGCTCTCTGATTTTCTTATAATTAGTTCTTGGAATAACGCTCTCGGAGTTTCTTATAATCAACCCTTGGAACAACGCTCTCTGATGTTCTTATTATCAATGCTTGGAACAACGTTCAATGATTTTCTGATAATCAATGCTTAGAACAAACCTCTCTGATTTTCTTATAATCAACGCTTGGAACAACGCTCTCTGATTTTCTTACAATCAATGCTTGGAATAACGCTGTCTGATTTACTTATATTCAATGCTTGGAACAACGCTCTCTGATTTTCTTATTATCACTGCTTGGAACAAAGCTCTCTGATTTTCTTATAATCAACTCTTGGGACAACACTCTCTGATTTTCTTATAATCAACGCTTGGAACAACGCTCTCTGATTTTCTTATAATCAGTTCTTGGAATAACGCTCTCTGATTTTCTTATATTCAATGCTTGGAACAATGCTCTCTGATTTTCTTATATTCAATGCTTGGAACAATGTTCTCTGATTTCCCTACAATCAATGCTTGGAATAACGCTCTCTGATTTTCTTATAATCAACTCTTGGGACAACACTCTCTGATTTTCTTATAATCAACGCTTGGAACAACGCTCTCTGATTTTCTTATAATCAGTGCTTGGAACAACGCTCCCTGATTTACTTTAAATCAACACTTGGAACAACGCTCTCTGATTTTCTTTCAATCAAAGCTTGGAACAACACTCTCTCATTTTCTTATAATCAACGCTTGGAACAACGCTCTCTGATTTTCTTATGATCAGTGTTTGGACCAGCGCTCTCTGATTTTCTTATAATCAATGATTGGAATAACACTCTCTGATTCTCTCATAATCTACGCTTGGAACAACGATCTCTAATGTTCTTATAATCAGCAGTTGGAACAACGTTCTCTGATTTTCTTATGCAGTGCTTGGGATAACGCTCTCTGATTTTCTTATTCAGTGCTTGGAACAACGCTCTCTGATTTTCTTACTGAATGCTTGGAACAATGCTCTCTGATGTTCTTATAATCAATGCTTGGAACAAAGCTCTCTGATTTTCTTATACGCACTGCTTGGAACAACGCTCTCTGATTTTCTTGTATTCAATGCTTGAAACAACACTCTCTGATTTTCTTATAATCACTGCTTAGAACAACGCTCTCTGATTTTCTTGTAATCAACGCTTGGAACAATTTTCTGTGAATTTCTCATAATCAATGGTTGAAATAAGGCTCTCTCCTTTTTTTTGGACAGTTCTTGGAACAACGCTCTCTGATTTTCTTATAATCAACGCTTAGAACAACGCTCTCTGATTTTCTTATATTAAACACTTGGAACAAAGCTCTCTGATTTTCTTACAATCAAAGCTTGAAACAACGCTCTCTGAGTTTCTTATAAACAACCCTTGGAACAACGCTCTCTGATTTTCTTATAATCAGTTCTTGGAATAACGCTCTCTGAGTTTCTCATAATCAACCCTTGGAACAACGCTCTCTGATTTTCTCATTATCAATGCCTGGAACAACGTTCTCTGATTTTCTGATAATCAACGCTTGGAACTACGCTCTCTGATTTTCTTATAATCAATCCTTGGAACAACGCTCTCTGATTTTCTTATATTCAATGCTTAGAACAAACCTCTCTGATTTTCTTATAACCAACGCTTGGAACAACGCTCTCTGATTTTCTTACAATCTATGCTTGGAACAACGCTCTCTGATTTTCTTATATTCAGTGCTTAGAACAACGCTCTCTGATTTTCTTATAATCAGTTCTTGGAATAACGCTCTCTGAGTTTCTTATAATCAACCCTTGGAACAACGCTTTCTGATGTTCTTATTATCAATGCTTAGAATAACGCTCTCTGATTTTCTTTTAATCAATTCTTGAAATAACACTCTCTGATTTTCTTGTATTCAGTGCTTGAAACAACGCTCTCTGATTTTCTTTTAATCAATTCTTGGGACAACACTCTCTGATTTTCTTATAATCAACGCTTGGAACAAAGCTCTCTGATTTTCTTACAATCAATGCTTCGAATAACGCTCTCTGATTTTCTTATACTCAATGCTTGGAGCAAAGTTCTCTTATTTTCTTATAATCAGTTCTTGGAATAACGCTCTCTGATTTTCTTATAATCAATTCTTGGAATAACGCACTCTGATTTTCTTATATTCAACGCTTGGAACAACGCTCTCTGATTTTCTTATTATCAATGCTTGGAACAACGCTCTCTGATTTTCTTATATTCAACGCTTGAAATAACGCTCTCTGATTTTCTTATAATCAACGCTTGGAACAACGCTCTATGATTTTCTTATATTCAACGCTTGAAATAACGCTCTCTGATTTTCTTATAATCAAAGCTTGGAACAACGCTCTATGATTTTCTTATAATCAACACTTGTAACAATGCTCTCTGATTTTCTTATATTCAACACTTGGAACAAAGCTCTCTGATTTTATTACAATCAACGCTTGACAGAACGCTCTCTGAGTTTCTTATAATCAACAGTCTCCGATTTTCTTATTATCAATGCTTGGAACAACGCTCTCTGATTTTCTGATAATCATTGCTGGGAACAACGCTCTCTGATTTTCTTATAATCAATCCTTGGAAGAACGCTCTCTGATGTTCTTATACTCAATGCTTAGAACAAACCTCTCTGATTTTCTTATAATCAACGCTTGGAACAACGCTCTCTGATTTTCTTACAATCAATGCTTGGAATAACGCTCTCTGATTTTCTTACTGAATGCTTGGAACAATGCTCTCTGCTGTTCTTATAATCAATGCTTGGAACAAAGCTCTCTGATTTTCTTATACGCACTGCTTGGAACAACGCTCTCTGATTTTCTTGTATTCAATGCTTGAAACAACACTCTCTGATTTTCTTATAATCACTGCTTAGAACAACGCTCTCTGATTTTCTTGTAATCAACGCTTGGAACAATTTTCTGTGAATTTCTCATAATCAATGGTTGAAATAAGGCTCTCTCCTTTTTTTTGGACAGTTCTTGGAACAACGCTCTCTGATTTTCTTATAATCAACGCTTAGAACAACGCTCTCTGATTTTCTTATATTAAACACTTGGAACAAAGCTCTCTGATTTTCTTACAATCAAAGCTTGAAACAACGCTCTCTGAGTTTCTTATAAACAACCCTTGGAACAACGCTCTCTGATTTTCTTATAATCAGTTCTTGGAATAACGCTCTCTGAGTTTCTTATAATCAACCCTTGGAACAACGCTCTCTGATTTTCTCATTATCAATGCTTGGAACAACGTTCTCTGATTTTCTGATAATCAACGCTTGGAACTACGCTCTCTGATTTTCTTATAATCAATCCTTGGAACAACGCTCTCTGATTTTCTTATATTCAATGCTTAGAACAAACCTCTCTGATTTTCTTATAATCAATGCTTGGAACAACGCTCTCTGATTTTCTTACAATCGATGCTTGGAACAACGCTCTCTGATTTTCTTATATTCAGTGCTTAGAACAACGCTCTCTGATTTTCTTATAATCAGTTCTTGGAATAACGCTCTCTGAGTTTCTTATAATCAACCCTTGGAATAACGCTTTCTGATGTTCTTATTATCAATGCTTGGAATAACGCTCTCTGATTTTCTTTTAATCAATTCTTGAAATAACACTCTCTGATTTTCTTGTATTCAGTGCTTGAAACAACGCTCTCTGATTTTCTTTTAATCAATTCTTGGGACAACACTCTCTGATTTTCTTATAATCAACGCTTGGAACAAAGCTCTCTGATTTTCTTACAATCAATGCTTCGAATAACGCTCTCTGATTTTCTTATACTCAATGCTTGGAGCAAAGCTCTCTGATTTTCTTATAATCAGTTCTTGGAATAACGCTCTCTGATTTTCTTATAATCAATTCTTGGAATAACGCTCTCTGATTTTCTTATATTCAACGCTAGGAACAACGCTCTCTGATTTTCTTATTATCAATGCTTGCAACAACGCTCTGTGATTTTCTTATATTCAACGCTTGAAATAACGCTCTATGATTTTCTTATAATCAACGCTTGGAACAATGCTCTATGATTTTCTTATATTCAACGCTTGAAATAACGCTCTCTGATTTTCTTATAATCAAAGCTTGGAACAACGCTCTATGATTTTCTTATAATCAACACTTGTAACAATGCTCTCTGATTTTCTTATATTCAACACTTGGAACAAAGCTCTCTGATTTTCTTACAATCAACGTTTGACACAACGCTCTCTGAGTTTCTTATAATCAACAGTCTCCGATTTTCTTATTATCAATGCTTGGAACAACGCTCTCTGATTTTCTGATAATCATTGCTGGGAACAACGCTCTCTGATTTTCTTATAATCAATCCTTGGAAGAACGCTCTCTGATGTTGTTATACTCAATGCTTAGAACAAACCTCTCTGATTTTCTTATAATCAACGCTTGGAACAACGCTCTCTGATTTTCTTACAATCAATGCTTGGAATAACTCTCTCTGATTTTCTTATACTCAATGCTTGGAACAACGCTCTCTGATTTTCTTATAATCAGTTCTTGATAACGCTCTCTGATTTTCATATAATCAATTCATGGAATAACACTTTCTGATTTTCTTATATTCAATGCTTGTAACAACGCTCTCTGATTTTTTTGTAATTAGCGCTTGGAACAACGCTCTCTGATTTTCTTATAATCAACTCTTGGGACAACGCTCTCTGATTTTCTAACACTCAATGCTTGGAACAATGCTCTCTGATTTTCTTATAATCAATGCTTAATCAGCGCTTGGATCAACGCTATATGATTTTCTTATAATCAATGCTTGGAACAACACTCTCTGATTTTCTTATAATCAACTCTTGGGACAACGCTCTCTGATTTTCTTACACTCAATGCTTGGAACAATGCTCTCTGGTTTTCTTACACTCAATGCTTGGAACAATGCTCTCTGGTTTTCTTATAATCAACGGTCTGTGAATTTCTTATAATCAGTGCTTGGAACAACGCTACCTGATATTCTTTAAATCAACACTTCGCACAACGCTCTCTGATTTTCTTATAAGCAACGCTTGGGTCAACACTCTCTGAATTTCTTATTCAGTGCTTGGAACAACGCTCTTTGATTTTCTTACAATCAATGCTTGGAACGCTCTCTGATTGTTTTATAATCAACACTTGGAACTACGTTCTCTGATTTTAGTATAATCAATGCTAGGAACCACGCTCTTTGATTTTCTCATAATCAATGCTTGCATCTACGCTCTCTGATTTTCTTTTAAACAATGCTTGGAACAACGCTCTCTGATTTTCCTATAATCAATGCTTGGAACCAGTCGCGGCTCACAGGTGTTCAAGGGGGCGGGGCGGAGTGGCGCATGCAGGGGGGGGGAGCAGGGGGAGAAAATATGAATACATTTTTTTTTATTTAAATAAACTTACATGTACGCACTGCCGCGCCGAGCCCGCTCACCTGCCGGCTGCAGGCACAGGCTCCCTGCCTGCCCTGTGGCCAGTCCTGACGCTGCTCAAAGCAGCGTCAGGATTGGCTGGGAACGCTGGGCGCTCCCAACCAGACTGGGAGCCTGTGCGCATTTGTGTTTGGCCAGTCCGAAATGTCCGCAGTGAGGGGGAGTGCTGAGTGCTCCCCCCTCACACGCGTCACCCCGTGGCCCCACCCCTTCACAAGAAAATGATAACAAACACTGTTTGTTATTGTTTCCCTGTAAAGGTTTTGCAGCTGCCGCTGTTGAAGGGGGCGAGGCGATGCTCCTCCGCCCTCATGGAGGAGCTGCATCTGATTTACAGGTGTTTTCAGGGCAGGCTCCATGCCTGTCCCACCTGGGATTGTGAGAACTTTACATGTGCTTGCTTCTGACACCTGAGCTGTTCATGTCAAACCCACAAAGCTGAACTCCCACGTGGGACCCTGCATGAGCAGTGTGTAGTTAGAGGAGCAGGTTGTTCTGTATGCATGTATGTATGCATGTGTGTATGTATGTATTGAAGTATGTATGTATGTGTATGTATGTGTGTGTGTATGTATGAAAGTGTATGTATGTATGTGTGTATGTATGAAAGTGGGTGTATGTATGTGCGTATGTATGTATTGAAGTATGTGTGGATGTATGTGTATGTGTGTATGTATGAAAGTGTATGTATGTATGTGTGTATGTATGAAAGTGTGTGTATGTATGTATTGAAGTATGTGTCTATGTATGTGTATGTATGTGTGTGTGTATGTATGAAAGTATGTGTGTATGTATGAAAGTATGTATGTATTGAAGTATGTTTTTATGTGTGTACGTATGAAAGTGTGTGTATGTATGTATGTGCCTATGTAGGTATTGAAGTATGTGTGTATGTATGTATAGTTGTATGTATGTAACTAATGTAAGCAGGTATGTTTGAGATTCTGGACCGAAATCATGTATACAAATCCGTCCCCCTGGTTCCACAGATGTGTGTTGCACATCTGTTTACATCGGTGTACCACATCTGCACGGGACATTTGTAAAAGTGCACTCAGTGGGTCAGTTCATTTAAATCGTCAATACCGGATTGAAGAAGAGTGCAACGCCCCTAAAACCGACCACTGCCAGCGTCTGGTGATCTAGCCCTGAAATACATATCAGTGAAAAAAGACCCCTTTGAGGCACATCTGGGTGGGGGCAAAGGGGCTCCCCTTGCACAGACTCAGACACATCAACTTATTTCCACGCATGCGCGCTCTCCCTGGGGAAAGTTCCGTTTTGTGGGCACAAGAGCTATTTTTAGCTTCAATGTTTTATTTTTCCCACCTCCCTGGCTCGGTGGGCACCTGTGGGTGACTCACTGCCTGCCTCCCCTCGTACAGCAGGACTCCCCCCAGCAGCCAGGGGTGCGGGGGCTGCTAGCTGCAGTTAGTTGTAAGTATGGGGGGTGACTCACCTGCAGCCCCCCCAGCCGACAGAAGCCCTTTCCACCCCTTTGAAGTCTCCTGGAGCTGCACATCCCTCGGGCCCCCGCCCCTGTGCACACAGATGCTAATAGGCACATTCATTAGCAGGGGCCTGTGGTCGGTTTCAAAGCTCCTAGCGCCCCACCGAGGGCCTCTGGGCGCAGGGAAGCGCAGCTCGCACCTTTTCCTGTGGTTCGAGGCCGGCTGTGCCTCTGGCCGCAGCTGGAAACACACACAAACCCCTCAGAGGCACTGCAGGGGGAGGAGGGGGCAGTGCCTTCAAAGGGGGCGGTGAGGGGGCTTCTAGGAGGAAGGAAACCTGCTTCTAGGAGGAAGGGAAGGTGCTTCTGGGAGGAGGGGAAGGTGCTTCTGGGAGGAGGGGAAGGTGTTTCTAGCAGGAAGGAGAGGTGTTTCAAGAGGCAACTGTTGATTTTTAAGATTTAAGACTCTTTTTAAACTTGCAAAAGTGATATCTCAACTTGTGCTTATTAGATCTTTATTGTTTTGACTGTAATTTAGCCAGATAAATATCTATATTTTTCTAAACCTGTGTGGTGTATTTTTGTGGTGTTATACTGTGTTACTGTATTTATTGCACAGACACTTTACACATTGCCTTCTAAGTTAAGCCTGACTGCTCAGTGCCAAGCTTCCAGAGGGTGGGCACAGGATAATTTGGATTGTGTGTGACTTACCCTAACTAGGATTGTAGTCCCAATTTGGATATATAAATCTGCCAACCAGAGACCCCATTTCTAACACATAAGAACTGAAAGTGCTTTCAGAGTGGAGTGACGGTGGTTTCAGAGGGACGTGAAAGTGCATTCAGATTGGGGTGAGAGTGCTCTCAGAGGGAAGTGAGAGGTGCTCTCAGAGGGAAGTGAGAGGTGCTCTCAGAGGGATGTGAGAGGTGCTCTCAGAGGGAAGTGAGAGTGCTCTCAGAGGGATGTGAGAGTGCTTTCAGAGGGAGGTGAGAGTGCTTTCAGAGGGAGGTGAGAGTGCTCTCAGAGGGAAGTGAGAGTGCTTTCAGAGGGAGGTGAGAGTGCTTTCAGAGGGAGGTGAGAGTGCTCTCAGAGGGAAGTGAGAGGTGCTTTCAGAGGGATGTGAGAGGTGCTTTCAGAGGGAGGTGAGAGTGCTCTCAGAGGGAAGTGAGAGGTGCTTTCAGAGGGATGTGAGAGGTGCTCTCAGAGGGAAGTGAGAGGTGCTTTCAGAGGGTTGTGAGAGGTGCTTTCAGAGGGTTGTGAGAGTGCTCTCAGAGGGAAGTGAAGGTGCTTTCAGAGGGATGCGAGAGTGCTTTCAGAGGGATGTGAGAGGTGCTCTCAGAGGGATGTGAGAGGTGCTCTCAGAGGGAAGTGAGAGTGATTTCAGAGGGATGTGAGAGTGCTTTCAGAGGGAAGTAAGAGGGCTCTCAGAGGGAAGTGAGAGGTGGTGAGGGTGCTCTCAGAGGGAAGTGAGAGTGCTCTCAGAGTGGAGTGAGAGTGCTCTCAGAGGGAAGTGAGAGTGCTTTCAGAGGGAAATGAGAGGTGCTCTCATAGGGAAGTGAGAGTGCTTTCAGAGGGATGTGAGAGTGCTCTCAGAGGGAAGTGAGAGTGCTCTCAGAGGGAAGTGAGAGTGCGTTTACAGAGAAGAGACGCGATTTCCGTAGGAAGAAGGGGTCTCAGTGGAACTCAGAGATGTTATCAAGAGGACAGAAGTGTGTTTTTAGGGAGCAGATGGTTAACGGAGAAAGTGGTGTCCTTTCAGGAAGAAGGTTGTCTTATTTCAGGGAGAAGGCTGTGTCCTTTCAGGGAGAAGGCTGTGTCGTTTCTGGAGAAGGTGGCATCCTTTCAGGGAGAAGGTTGTGTCATTTCAGGAGAAGGCTGTGTCCTTTAGTGGAGAAGGAGGTGTCCTTTCAGGAAGAAGGCGATGTCCATTCAGGAAGAAGGTGGTGTCCTTTCAGGGAGAAGGTAGTGTCATTTCAGGGAGAAGGTGGTGTCCTTTGTAGGAGAAGGTGGTGTCATTTCAGGGACAAGGTGGTGTCATTTCAGGGACAAGGTGGTGTCCTGTCAGGGAGAAGGTGGTGTCCTTTCAGGAGAAGGCGGTGTCACTTCAGCAACAAGGCAGTGTTGTTTCATGAGAAGGAGGTGAACAGAGAAGGTGTTGTCCCTTCAGAGAGAAGGTGGTGTCCTTTGAGAGAGAAGATGCTGTCATTTTGGGGAAAAAGTGGCGTCCTTTCAGGGAGAAGGCAGTGTCCTTTTATGGAGAAGGTGGTGTCCTTCCAGAGAAAAGATGGTGTCCTTTCAGGGAGAAGGTGGTGAAAAGAATAGGTGGTGTTCTTGCAGGAGAAGGTGGCCTCCTTTCAGAGAGAAGGTGGCATCTTTTCAGGGAGAAGGTGGCCTCCTTTGAGGGAAAAGGTGGTGTCCTTTCCGGGAGAAGGTAGAGTCACTTCACGGAGAAGGTTCTGTCATTTCAAGGAGAAGGTGGTGTCCTTTCAGGGAGAAGGCAATGTCCTTCCAAGGAGAAAGCGGTGTCCTTTCAGGAGAAGGCGGTGTCCTTTCAGGGAGAAGATGGCATTCTTTCAGGGAGAAGGCTGTGTCCTTTCAGGAGAAGGCGGTGTCCTTCCAAGGAGAAGGCGGTGCCCTTTCAGGGAGAAGATGGCATTCTTTCAGGGAGAAGGCTGTGTCCTTTCAGGGAGAAAGCGGTGTCCTTTCAGGAGAAGGCGGTGTCCTTTCAGGGAGAAGATGGCATTCTTTCAGGGAGAAGGCTGTGTCCTTTCAGGGAGAATGTGGTGTTCTTTCAGGAGAAGGTGATGTCCTTTCAGGGAGAAGGTGACGTCCTTCCAGGGAGAAGGTGGCATTCTATCAGGGAAAAGGTGGTATAATTTCAGGAGAAGTTGGCTTCAGTTGAGGGAGAAGGTGGTGTCCTTTTAAGGGAGAAGGTGGTGTCCTTTCATAAGGAGGGTGGTGTTCTTTTAAAGGAGAGAGGGTGGTGCCCTTTTAGGTAGAGGGCGGTGTCCTTTTCGGTAGAAACAAATGATGCTTTCAGGTGGTGCTGAATGTGAGTGATCAGTCAGCCAGGCTCCGGCTGTTGTGGAGGGGGAGGGGAACCTTTCACTGAGCATCAGAAGCAAACTGAGGCCAACTGAAGCCAATCAAAGGCAACAGAATCAAAACTAAATTATATTTTATTCTTAATAAGCTGAAAACGACTTTGTACTCTTAACCCCAGAAGTAATTACACGCAACAGTGGACATTAGTTAATTCGGAACATTGAAAATCTTCTACATTGTGAAAGTTATGTTAAGCGAGAATTTGCATATTTTTTACAGAAGGGTTTCAGCATAAGTGAATCTCTTTCTGGTGAAACATTTGTGCCAATAGCACTTTCCTCCTATCATGCATCGTGAGCCCAGTCTGCGCCTGGATACCCTGTCACGCTTTATAAATCCTGATTGATTGATTGATTAAGGAAAAGGTGCAAGTCACACAAACAGGAAAGGTTCGGCTGCACCCGGTTTCTTTGTAGAAGACACAGGTTTTGCCCAACACTTCCTATCTAATCGCTTATCGATAAAGGGCACTTGTAGTTATAAGATAAGCATATGATAAGACTTTAAAAAATATATAAATTTTACTTCTATGTATAAGTGTTTTGTATAGTGCCGAACTACTCGGCCCCGGTTTTGGTGTTTAGTGAATCACAACAAACAGAGAAGGAAAAAGTTCACAATATATACGTGTTTTCTCCTCAGTTGCAGACAGAAATGATCTACCCATTTGCGGAGAATTAGCTGTGTGACTGGGATACGAAATAGATGTAAACCTGTAGAGGACGTGCCTGTAAAATTAATCAGAGAATCTATGAAAAAGAATCACAGAAAAGAATAAAAATAACATTAAATGTTTACGCTGCTGTACAAGAAGCGCAGGCCTCGTCGCCAATTGCGTGTAGACGGGTCAAAGTTCAGAAAAGAAGAACAGGGCAGAGAACGCGGAGTAGAAATGTTCACCCGTAGCCCCGGAAGAGCCTAGTTCAGATCTCACGCCGCCCATGTCATTCACTTAGGTGTTTCTTCATGAGCAGGTATGACCAGGCGTGCCTAGAACATGATAAAGCGGCCGGGGGTGTTTTTCTGTATCCAGGACCCTTGGTGCATTGCCCGAGGAGGTTCGGGTTAATCTCTTCTTTTCTAGAAGTGAGGAATGCAAGCAGATGTGTGTTTTGCTCCTGAATAACAAAGAGATAACTTGTGCCTATAACCTCCTGGGAACATGAGGGTTTGTGTCTAAAACCTCTTGAGAATAAGATTTTGTATCTAAAACCTGTGAATGGGATTTTGTCTAGAACCTCCTGTGGGCATGACATTTTGGGGGTCATTCCGACTCCCGCCAGCGGCGGTAACCGCACGCCCGGTGGGAGCCGCCGAATGACCGCACCACGGTCAAATGACTGCGGCGGCCATTCTGGCTTTCCCGCTGGGCTGGCGGGCGACCGCCAGAAGGCCGCCCGCCGGCCCAGCAGGAAAGCGCCTTCAACGAGGAAGCCGGCTCCGAATGGAGCCGGCAGAGTTGAAGGCGTGCGACGGGTGCAGTGGCACCCGTCGCGATTTTCAGTGTCTGCTCGGCAGACACTGAAAATCAATGTGGGCCCTGTTAGGGGGCCCCACGACACCCGTTACCGCCATCGTGTTCCTGGCGGTGAAAGCCGCCAGGAACAGGATGGCGGTAAGGGGGTCGGAATCCCCATGGCCGTGGAGGATTCCCTGGGGCAGCGGGAAACCGGCGGGACACCGCCGGTTTCCCGTTTCTGACCGCGGCTGTACCGCCGCGGTCAGAATTCCCATGGAAGCACCGCCAGCCTGTTGGCGGCAGGGTCAGAATGACCCCCTTTGTGTCTAGAACCTCCTGTGAATGAGCTGTTGTGTCAACAACCTCCTGTGAGCATGAGATTTTCTTTCTAGAACCTCCTATGAAGGGTTTTTGTGTCTAGAAGTTCTGTGAATGAGATTATGGGCCTCATTCCGACCCTGGCGGTCATGGACCGCCAGGGCCGGGGACGGAGGAAGCACCGCCAACAGGCTGGCGGTGCTTCTGGGGCAATTCTGACCGCGGCGGTAAAGCAGCGGTCAGAAAAGGGGAACCAGCGGTTTCCCGCCGGTTTTCCCCTGCCCCAGGGAATCCTCCACGGCGGCGCTGCAAGCAGCGCCGCCATGGGGATTCTGACCCCCTTCCCGCCAGCCTGTTCCTGGCAGGTTACACCGCCAGGAAGAGGCTGGCGGGAACGGGTGTCGTGGGGCCCCCTAACAGGGCCCCATTTTGATTTTCAGTGTCTGCAAAGCAGACACTGAAAATCGCGACGGGTGCCACTGCACCCGTCGCACACCAGCAACTCCGCCGGCTCCATTCGGAGCCGGCTTCATCATTGCTGGGGCTTTCCCGCTGGGCGGGCGGGCGGCCTTTTGGCGGTCGCCCGCCCGCCCAGCGGGAAAGTCAGAATGACCACCGCGGTCATTTGACCGCGGTGCGGTCTTCTGGCGGTCTATGGCCCTCATTCTAACCCTGGCGGTGTAACACCGCCAGGGCAGAGGGCAGAGGAAGCACCGCCAACAGGCTGGCGGTGCTTCCTGGGCCATTCTGACCGCGGCGTCAGAAAAGGGGAACCAGCGGTTTCCCGCCGGTTTTCCCCTGGCCCAGGGAATCCTCCATGGCGGCGCTGCTTGCAGCGCCGCCATGGGGATTCCGATCCCCTTACCGCCAGCCTGTTCCTGGCGGTTTTCACCGCCAGGAATAGGCTGGCAGTAATGGGTGTCGTGGGGCCCCTGGGGGCCCCTGCACTGCCCATGCCACAGGCATGGGCAGTGCAGGGGCCCCCTAACAGGGCCCCACCATGATTTTCACTGTCTGCTGAGCAGACAGTGAAAATCGCGAAGGGTGCCACTGCACCCGTCGCACCCCTGCAACTCCGCCGGCTCCATTCGGAGCCGGCATCCTCGTTGCAGGGGCATTTCCGCTAGACCGGCGGGCGCTCTTTTGGAGAGCGCCCGCCGGCCCAGCGGAAATGTGAGAATGGCCGCCGCGGTCTTTTGACCGCGGAGCGGCTATTTGGCGGTGACCGCATGGCGGGCGGCGACTGCCGCCCGCCGCGGTCAGAATGACCGCCTATGTTTCTAGAACCTCCTGTGAGTATGAGATTGTATCATCATCTTTCTGAATAGAGGGGTGGCCTCACCTGACAGTTCTTTGAGTGTTGAGTTTCTGATTTGGAAGAAGGTGCCACTGGTTAAAAGCCTTCAGGATTAAATAAGAGAAATGACGTCATCCTTGCCTACCCATTTGAAGTCACTTTATCAAGCTGATCCTCTCATTGGCTTTGGTTTTGGAAGTGACGAGTGGAAGGCGATGGTGAGGTAGGGAGGAAGCCTCGGGCCAGTCAGTTAAGGCGGGACCTTATTTTGCACTTTCCAGGAGTAGGAGGGCTCCTTTATCTTGAGTGAGTTTTTTGCAATGTGGCTTCTGTTCATTTGATGACACAGAAGGGGGTGAAGTCAGAGACAGGGGGACAGAAGATTGTTCAATTTACTACTGAACCCCCTCAGAAATCAGGATTGGTAGAATACAAGGCGTGTAGAGTGACATAATCCGTGAGTTCATTAACTTCATGGAGGATGTTGCACGGTGGGGAGCGTGAGGGTCACTAGGGGAGAGACTGTCACCTCTGAGTCTGAAGGGTTGAAAGTATTGTCAGTCTTTCCTGAGGATGAAACAGTGGTGGGTAAAAATAAGTCACTGAGACCAATCTTACGAGAAGTCTCAATACGGCCCAATCAGAAATATGCGACTGGTGGAAAGCTTTTAACTTTCACCTGGCGATCTTGTGAAAGTTCGGCCCAAAATAAGGAATTACTGTGGTAATTCATCATTTCTTGATGGTCCTCAGGGTTCAACTTATAATGAGCCATTTTTTCTCACTCCCTGGAGTTAGTGGTACTCCTGGTACCAGTAACTTCATGGGTGGAGAAAACCTGACCCATTTACTACAGGATAGGGACTC
Source organism: Pleurodeles waltl (assembly GCF_031143425.1). Taxonomy (NCBI): domain Eukaryota; kingdom Metazoa; phylum Chordata; class Amphibia; order Caudata; family Salamandridae; genus Pleurodeles; species Pleurodeles waltl. The sequence continues at coordinate 1,338,742,854 of NC_090437.1, forward strand.
ATTACGATTTTGGTGGACAGAAAAGCCCATCCGAAATCCCAACAGGGAGGTTGCCGCCACTGTGGCTGCCTCCCCACCAGGCCCATTAAAAGTGTCCCGCTAGGTCAATGGGCGGAAACCGCAGTTTCCATCCACTGGCCCAGCGAGAAACAGTCAACAGCATTGTTGCCGGCTCGTAACCGAGCTGGCGGCAATGCTGTAGTGCGCAGGGTGGACCAGCACCGTCGCGATGTTCACTGTCTGCAAAGCAGACAGTGATCACTGCGAGGGTGCTGGCCGGGGGGGGGGGCTGCACTGCCCATGCCAAGTGCATGGGCAGTGCAGGGCCCCCTTGGGTACCCCTTCACTCGTTCTCCGTCAGCCTATTCATGGCAGTGCTACGGCCATGAATTCGCTGGCGTAGAACGAAGATGTAATCCCCAGGGTAGCGCTGCTTGCATCGTTGCCCTGGCAGATTAGGACTGCCAGCACCACGAGGCCATCGGGATGATGAATTCTGGCAGTGCTGGGGTTCGACCGCAGTGCTACTGCCGCGGTCCTAATATGGCGCTCGGACCACCGCATTGGCAGTGGTCTGACCGCCATCCTTGAACCTGGCGGTCATGAGACCGCCAGGTTCCTACTGAGGCCCATAGCGAGGGCCTGAGCACTGGGGAATAGTGGATCGACCAGGTTATGGCTCAGTGGTTGAATGATTGGTGCAATTGTAGGTAGAAAATATGGAGAACTACTGGAACTATGCGATTGTGCGGGAATTTTTGCACATTTATAGCTTTGCCGCATTTGCCCCTTAACCCAACTTCTACTGAAAAATCAACAGATTTTAACAAAAAAATGTTGTTCCTGGCTCAAACAGTTCAAAAGCTACTGAAAACGCAGCAACAAATGATGCAGCACAGAGGAAGATCCTTGGCAAATATTTACTGGTCATCTTTCTGTTGCGTATTGCTATATTTGGGTGTTAAACTGGTACTAATGAGGTGCAAACAATGCCGAGTGTGGAAAAGTACCCTGCCTGTGTTTGTGTTCACGGGGATCTTGCTATTCAGGACCCCAGTGATTATGCTCTCTACCTTCCAATTTGGTTACTTGCACCACTTTCACCCCACATTTGGCATACTGGTGCCCTCATGTAAGTCCCAAGTATATGGTACCCAAGGCATTGGAATAGCAGGGGATCCACAAGGGCTGCAGCATGTATTATGACACCCAGGGGAGCCCATGCAAAGTGTGTCTGCAGCCTGACATTGCAGCCTGCGTGAAAGGGTGCATGCACCCTTTCACTACCAGGTCACTGCACCAGGTCACCGTAAGTCACCCCTATGGCAGGCCCTCCTAACCCAGAGGGCGGAGTGCAAGTACCTGTGGGTGAGAGCACCTCTGCACTAGACTGCATCCTAGTGGAGGCCGCTCGTTCTGCCACCTCGCCGCAAAATCCTGGAACTGCCTCCCCATCCACCTCAGAAAGGGCACCCTCCCTCCAGGATTTCATAAGGGGGCTCAAGCCCTGTTTCTTTGACTGAACCTCTGAGCAGCTGGACCAAGCACCTGGATACCCTCATGGGTGACTAGTGCGCTATACAAATCCTGACTGATTAATATCTTGAGCTCACGGGGGACCACGTCACACATCATCAATGTACGGATGTCACTGGGGGTTTGGGTGTTCAGCCCCTCCAAGGTGTGTTTGAGAAAAGGTAGTAAATTGGTGCATGTTACAGCATGATTTCCACTGAAAATATATAACAAACCACAAGTGGCACGTGTTTAAAAAAAAAGGCAGTTTCAAATGACCTATGAAGTTACGTGGAATCTGTCTAGACCTCTTCCAGTTTCCATCCTGCCCATTCTAGATTCATTCTCAAGCAGACTATGTCCCACGGAGGAGCGGGATGTAAACAAGGCTGAGATCTCGCAGTTTTAGGAAGAACACAGCAGAACTGCACAGTTTGAAAGGACAGCAGTGCTATCTCTCAGGTTACAGAAGCTGAGTCGGTCGCACTGCAGACAGTTTTCACCCGTCTCACAAACTGGGATTTCAGAGACTGGGGGTCATTTGAACTAAAAAGTTAGGTTTAAATATATTGTTGGAAATGCAGTAATTTTGTCCTCCTACAGCTGCTCGTTAGTTCAAGTAGCGCACAAATTTTGATATCAAATATTAGCTTTTTTCAGGGTAAAATAAAATCAGGTATCCAAAAAACAAAACCTCAATTATCCCAAACAACAGCTTAGCAACTTTTAATTTTTTGTAAATACTCATTTCTTGCCCAAACACCAGTTTGTCGTTTTCTCAAGGTACTTGCAGTCACTACTCTCACAAAAGGATTGATTCTTCTTTTATTTCCATATTTAGCCATCTTGTGCCATGGATGCCATTATCACAGGGTAAAGAGGGTGAGCATCATCTTGCCAAGGCCAACTTTATGAAAGGCCAAGTAAGGGGCAACCCTGCATTCTTGGGAACCAGAACGATAGATAGAAAACACGAAACAATGGTTCCCTCGAAGAGAGCCTTGGATTAGGCCTTGATGGACCTCGTAGAATTTCACTCCGCGGAATTCTGCTGAGTTACATAAAACTTTGCGAGACTGTGTGGAGTTCCACAAGCATGCGGAATTGAAGCACATCGTCCTGCTTACGCTGGTTTGTAGAGCCAGGAGCCTGTTCCATGTTGTAAAATCAGAGCAAACGGCATCACGTGGTGTGCCAGAGGGCCTGGCTTCTTTCTGCCCCTCGAGTAGATTTCCTGCTGGAGCATCAGCTTTCTCAACGTGAACGGTCCCGACCTGCCACGACCGCCCGATTTGAGAAATCTCACTGTGAGGCGTTCTATCGGCCAAAATTCCCATTAGGGACTGCAAATTCTCTCTCGCCAACTTAACGTTGATGAGCTGCGCATGAGAAAAAACTCTGGCATGGAGCTGTTGGAGGAGTTTTGCTGGAACTTCGAGCTCCAAGCAGAAGACAGAGTGGGCAAAACTGCACAAACTCTGCCGGTGGAGCGGAGCTTTTCACCCACCCATTCCTTGGACCTACGCTCCCCTGGATGAACAAAACAACTTAGAGGGATGAAACGTATACAAAGTTATAATTGTATCATGGTGTCCTTTTACTAATATACAAGGATGACTGGCACATAGGTGCAGTGCAGGTGAATTGTGAGAAGAGTGATTAATGGTGAACATGGGATACAACAGAGAATTAAGAACTGTTGACTGTTTTGAGGTACAGCTTTAACCATACAGAGCCCCCATGTTGAGTGTGTACATCAATCCACAATGTGTCAAACTGTTGACTGTCATTAAATGATGCCATGATGAGAATATAACTGTGTGGATATTTGATTCCTCAAAATACTTTATTCTGCCGGGGAAGCTTAGGTCTAAGCCTCTCCCGGAGGGAACTATTGTTTCGTGTTTTATATCCAAGGCCAACATTGTAGCAAGGGTGTTGGATAGGATAACACAAATGTCCACGGTGCTCTTAGAATGACCACCAGTGTGCCAAGGCCTACATGATGTAAGGGTAACACTCAATATGCAACAGATGTCCACAAAATGCTAAAAACGCGCACCCTCATTTGTGGAAGCCCACAATTACCAAAGAGTGTTCACTATTGTGCCAGCATTAGCACTTTACCAGGGATCAAGGTGTCTATAACATTGGTGCTAGCATGAGTGCCAGGCAGTGGCCTAGAGTAGAACAGCTGCTGGAGAGGTTGAGGAGGTGTCCATCACCCATCTGAACCTCGGCAGGTTAGGTGGGCTGGGGCCAGACGGCTGTAGGTGGGATATCACCCTTTCTAAGATGCTGCGGTGCCAGGGGCAGGCGGTGTTAGAAGTTGGATGAAACATTCTGCTAAAGGACAGGGGTCATGTTTGATGTGGCGGGAAAAGTATGTAAACCCCCAGAAAAACCAGACAGGAAGTGAGGCACTGTACGTGGAATGTAGTATGACGTGTGGTTTTGTGAAATGTCTGAAGGTTTCTGTCGACCAGATGAGGTTTGTGACAACACTTCAGTTTGTGCTCTGTAGTTGACAAATCCGGATAGGGCGGTGGTTGCCCTTGCGTGTCTGGTTTGGGCGTTTATCTCTGCTTCATGTGACAAAGTCTCTGCAAGTGTACAGCCTTTATATGTCATGTTTATCACACAGGGGACCTGGGCACCTTCTCCCTCTTGTAGGTGAAGCAGTGAGCCAGGAGGCAGCTTGGACCAGGTGGTCTCTCCCACGAGCAAGAACCCAACCTTCTGCAATGAGACTGTTACTGAGAGCTTTAATGCTGTCAGGAAAACACACCGCAGAAGGAACTGAGTCACTGCCACAAATAAACACACACAGAGCAACTCAGGGCCTCACTTACTAAGTTTTGGCACAAAGCAGAGCTGCAAGCCTTTTTTCCTGCGCCACCCTGCGTCAAAACAAAAGGGCAGGAATGTGCTGCATCTATACTATACGATACGGCACAATTCTGTCCTTCTCCACTGCGCCAACGCACAATGGTGCAAGGGTGCCTGTGTTGCAGGGATGATTGCAGGGATGATTGTTTATGTGCAGGAAGGTATACATAAACAATCATTAAAGGAGTTTCCTCTTTCTATGATGTTATTTCTCCCCCTTTTGCCACTTTAACGCCACCTCTGAGGTGGTGTAGGAATCCAACGCTTTCCCAGACTTGTAAATCTGGGAATGCATCAGATTCCATCAGATTCCATGGGTGTTGCATGGTAACAGCAACAGCCATGGACCACCCCTTTCACGCAGTGTTATGCGTGAAAGGGGCCCATTTTTACACTCGAGTGCGGAGTTCGGCCCAAAACTCCGCTAGCCCGGCAGCGGAGCAGAGCTCACTTGCGTGCGCACTGTGCTTCTGCTCTGTGGGCTCACTCGGCTGCACTTCACACTCGGCCCAAACTGAAGACAACATTTGCCCTACGACAGGCAAGGAGACCCCTAGCAAAGGTTTTTCTTTCTTCCGGTCAGTGGCGTGGAGCTTCTGCGAGCTGCTGCTGAGGGGCTGTGCCGTCACCAGCCACTGAACCACGTCTCCCTCCTTTCACTGTCCTCAGCAGCCCGGGAGCAGGGGGCAGAGGGTGGCAGACATCCAGGCTACTGGCAACGGGGACCTGGCCTGGACCCAGACAGCATTCAGGTCAGACCCTCACTTCGCTTTCTCTTCTGTGTGTGCACACAGGGGTGACACTGCGCATAGACACTATTTGCATATGAGGGGCGTATGTGTTTCCCTAGAGTCCCTGGGAGAGGAAGTGCTGTTATGGGGTACGGTGCTGAGGCCAGCAGGGAGCGCTGGAGACCGGGGGAGCATCAGCTGCTGAATGGTAGTCCGGCAGCCCCCGCCATATAGAGATGTGTGTGGCCTGAGAGAGCGCCGTACAGCCCAGTGACAAGCAAGGCTAGGCACTTTGTGAAAATACCAGGCTGCTGGTGGTGAACTGGTTTGTTGCTGCTGGGCCCTAAAGAAAGGGCGGTCTCAGGCTGTGTGTAACTGCAGAGGAAGCGGTTGCAAGGCTGGTGCAAGACAGGGGGTGTGCTTGGCCCTCTGAAGCAAGTTTGTGAAGGAGGGCAGTTGGTGAAGGGAAGTGTGCAAGTGTAGTTGAGAGCAGCAGGCTCAAGGCCGGTGGGCTGTGTCAGCACGAGGCCTGAAACGGCAGCTTTTGCTGCCAGGCGCATTCAGGCCAAGGGTGTTAGGGCAGGTGGCATTCCGCCGCACGCTGAACACTGCGGAATTTCAGAGTTTTTAGCTTACTGCACGGAATTCCGTGGAGTAGAACTCCGTGAGCTCCATCCAACCCTAGTAAATATGGGCCGGCACACTGCACCACAGGAGCGTTAAATAATAGGGTGCTCCGATGGCGCAGTGTGCAGCTAGGGTCTTGTAAATAAGCCCCTGAATATGCAAACGTACACCATAGCTGAGGCTTTCAACATCCCTCACACACAAAAATGTACACAATATACAGCACACATGTGCCACTTTGCAGAGCTTTACACAGCCTTGTAGATATGGCACCCTTTCACGCCTTACTCTGCGTGAGAAGATATTCTGTGGGTGTTGCTGTGGGTGTTCCCACGCAACACCCATGGAATCTGACGCATTCCCAGATTTACAAGGTTTTGTAAACCTGGGAAAGCGTGAGCTTCTCACTTCACCCCAAGGGTGGCGTAAGAGTGGTGCAATGGGGAGAAATAACAATATTTCTCCCCATTTTCTCCTCTTTCTATGTGTGCTGCAGAATGGCCCTTCCTGCACAAAAACAATAATCCCCCAATGAAGGCACCCCTTTACCATGGTGCAAGGGTGTCTGTGTTGTCTGCAGGATTGGGTTTTGCAGGAAGGGGCACCTTCTTGCAAAAAAATCAATCCTGAGGCGTTCTCCTCTTTCTTTGTGTGTTGGAGAACGCAGCGCACATAGAAATAGGAAACAGCGAGAAGAAATAAAGATATGTCTCCTCGTTCCACCATAACTGGGAAGGCGCAGCATTTTGGTGCATTCTCAGGTCTATCACTTCTGGTAAATCTGGGAATGCGTCAACATGCATGGATGTTGCGTGGCAACCCCCATGCTCCACCCATGGAACGTCGTCCCTGGGTCAGAGTAGCGCAACACAACGACTTGCGCCACCTTGCATTACTGCAGATTTATGAAGCCACTAAGGGCCATGCAAGGAGGCCTTGAATGGCTGCATACATCACATTTAGGGCTTGCATCACGCATGCAGCACATTACGTGGTGCATGAGTGACAACCCCACTTATAAATAATGACACCTTACACTACATGTCTGTTACATACATTACGGAGCTGCATTTCACAAAGTCAGCTGTAAGCAACTGTGGAGCAAATCAGGGAATTGACCATTCACTGCTACATTTTACCAGAAGAAACAAATCAAACTATCTCATCCAAGCATCTTGTTACCCACAACAATAGATTAAAAGATGGCTGCACACTTGGACCCTCTTGTTTTCTTCATACATTTCTGATCTACCTGTGTTACAGCGCTCTACAGATGGTCTCCACCCAAGCTCGGGAGACGAGGAATTACCTGGTTATCTGACACAGATGACTTGGTGTTGGTCTCAGTGACATTCAGAGGTCCCCAACACCAGCTCAAGACTCCACCAATACAACCTTGTGAACAACCTCACGACCAATCACTCAAAACCCAAAGCCATGTGTTGCGGAAACACAAGAGGCAACGATCATCAAAAACTGGTAATGTAACAACTGACAGGGTAAGCAATTACGAGTACCTAGGTACACCATCAACGAGAAGCAGGCGTGGGTCCCGCATACCCACTTAAAGAAACACAAAGCAGGATCACTGAGAAAATCTAACAAAAGAGTCGCCTGGGTCTGTGTAGGAAGAGCAATGGGGCACTCAATAAATGTATTAACCACAAAGTCATCCAGCACTCCTTATGTCTCATCAGTTTCAGTAACAAGACCATAACCCATAGGAACACAATCTATGGGCAAAACATCAGATCCCTGCTGCACGTGCGCTCTGCAATGCCGCAAAGTACATTTACACCTTGAATTAGACTTTTCATACTTGTGGGTTTATTACACAGCAGCTGAACTACATCAGCGAATGCAGTAGGGCAAAGACCACACAGAGAAGAGGATGGAAAAGTTAAAAACAACACACTTTACAAAAGATCTTTCAACACTCACAAAACAACTGAAGGCCAAACTATTACCGGGGAGTAGAGGTGAATAAGACCTGCTGATATTCTTGAAACACAAACACACAGGACTGGCTTTAGATTCTTACTTAACCCTCAAGCAACCTACATCCCCTGAAACTTGGAGGTGGAGTTAAGAAGACATTTTTATGATTCAGACATTGGTATATGTCCCAATATCCCACTGTCAAGGATCGTGGGACCATCCTGTGTCAGTAGCAATGGATGGAGACTGGACTGTGGGTCACATTACCTGCCTCTGCCCAAAACTATTGGATCAATCAATCCATCAGGTTTATAAAGTGAGATTCCAATACAGATGGTCGATGAGGCTACACCGCATTGTTTACTACGCAATCTTGTTCTTTTATTGGTAAACTTCTGAAGTATCTGGACCATACCCAGTACCACGTTAACCAAACTTAGTCCATGTCACAATTTTTAATCTACTTTGGTTTTACTTAATGTTTTTATGCTGGTTTTACTCTTTTTAATCACAACTGCTTCATGCATCGTAGTGGACGTTTAAATTTCACATGATGTCTTCTTATGTATTATAAGCACTGATTAATACAATACACTCCTTCATTCATTCATTAAGTGACCCTGCAAGAATATCTGAGATGAATCTTCTCCAGACTCCTCTATTTGTGTGCGTTCCTGCAGGCGTCAGACTAGTCCGGACGCCTCTCCTCAGCAATAGCTGCACGGTGGCACTAGACGGCGCGATTCAGACTCAGGCACTGGGCGTAACCACACTGGGGTATACTGTGCCCAAACCGCTCTCAGGCACCAGTAGCTGTTTTTCCATGCCACACTGTTGTGGGTCCAGAGCTCTCTGTGGTTCTTGGATGTAAAATCTCATATACTTCTCTGTTTGTGTTAATTCTGAGTTTATTTTTATGTCTGCTTAAAGCACACTAAAGCCTTGGCATTATTGGACATTTACACATGTGTTAAATGCACCACCATTTTGTTACCCCATGTAGTACAATGCACATTTAGCCAAACTGTCCAAGTAAGCGCAGGCTGGTTCAGCAGCTGGCGTGAGGAAGCAAGAACCGCAGAAAATGAAGTCAGCCACTCTACCCTAGGTCACAGGCCCTTCCTCAAGGTCCCTGTGCATTCTTCCCATGAGAAGAGCCCAACAGCTGCTCATTAATGCCAACCTGCAGTCTCACTTCTCCCACATCTATTTTCTTCCATTCGTTTGCATTGAGAAAAAGTGTATAAACGCACTGCAAAAGTTATGGCACCTAGGGCCACTTGTACAAAGATCCGGCTTTGCGACTCGCAAACTGCGAGTCTTAGCGACTCTTTGCAAAACCGGATGTACAACAGTGTACTTTACACTGTTTGCGATTCCCAATGGGGTCGCAAATGACCTACCTCATGAATATTCATGAGGTAGGTCGCAATTTGCGACCCCATTGAGAATGGCCGCCCTCACAGGCATGGTGGCCTGCTGAGGACAACGGCCCACCATGTCTGTGACTGCTTTTAAATAAAGCAGTTTTTATTTGTAATGCAGCCTTAGAGGAAAATGAGATGCATTTCAAAATCAAAAATTAAAAGTTTTCTTTTCATTTTTTCAGAGCAGGCAGTGGTCCGTGGGACCATATTTTTTCTGACATTCACAAAAGGGAAGGGGTCCCCTGGGGACCACCTCCCGATTGCGAATGGGTTACAACTGCGATTGTTTTGTGATAGCATTCACGGTCACAAAACAATCATACATACCATTTGGATTAGGTATTAGGAAGGGACGCCCTGGACACGCCCCTTCCTAATACCGAATCGCAAAACCCAAACTGTGATTCGGTAACAAGTTACCGAATCGCAGTTTGGGCTCTGTACATCCCAAACAGCATTTTTCAAGTCGCAAACAGACCGACTCTGCAAATCGGCCCATTTACGACTTGAAAAATGCTTTGTACATCTGGCACTTAGTATGTACATGCTCCAACTCAGCAGGGGCGCAGCGCTGGTCCCCTCCTATGGCGGTCGCCACTTAGGCTCTTCTGTGTCCTTTGAACATGTGTCAGACTTCTCTGAGCTTTCCCGAGTGTCGGTTTTCTTTTAGGGGGGCATGGATTCGCGTCTGTTACTTCTGTCCTCAATCATTTGGCTCGCCTTTATGAAACACGACACCCTTATGATTTGTATATATGTCATGTTTTACCACCCACATCCTGGTTTGCACCTCTTTCTCTGGTCTCCTGTGGGGAACAATCTCTCTTTCTTGGTGGGAAGTTTGCAGTGTCGCTTCTTTCTGAGCACCGGCAAACTCCTGAGTGAAGTGGCCTGGTACTCACGTATGGGCTGCCTCATCAATATATCTGTGGTATCACCAGTGATGGGAGACACACATTGGATGGCCTGGTGGAGTTCCCTAGCCCCACCCACACAATCCTCCTTAGCCATATTCAGTTTTTTTCTAGAGGTGGGTGGTTGGGAGGAGCAGCCCACATCCTACCCAACCCTCCCACCCACTAACAGAAGAAACGACCAAGGATGTGGGGACTGAACGTGGAGGTACTAGGATTATTGCTGTTCTCTTCCAATCCCCACTTCTTTCATTTTTATGACAACTCCATCCTCTGACAATACTTCTCTCTCCATCAGATGCATTGTGGGAGGAAGGAGCGCCATGTCTGTGCCCTAGCAAGGTGTCACACAGGGTCTGGATTCTTTCTTAGTCTAAGAAAACATCCAAACAGTGTCTGTCTCCTTTCTGGAGCACAGAAACACTGATCTGTATCCAAGCAAAGACCCAGACACAGTTTGGATGGTTTTCAGTTTATGAAAAACATCCAAACAGTGTCTGTCTCCTTTCTGGGGCACAGACACAGAGTATGTGCCTCAGCAAAGAGCTAAACGCTGTTTGTTTTTTTACTGGCAAAAATTGTGGGACCAAAATATTCTTGGTAAAATATCAAGGATCAAAACACTGACAAGGTAAGTATTTACCTGTGAGTATAGGTTTACTATATTTAATTGCAAATCTATGCGCCATAAGAATATAACACTCCGAGCCCAACACTAGATGGCAGGAACAGTGCACAGCATGTGTATCTGCAGCTACACATGACATCGAACATATATATATATATATATGTGTGTGTCTTCAAGAGTTATAAATGTGGAATTAAGAATAGTAAATCTATACATACTTCTATGCACCTAACTTCATATTTTGGTTTGCAATATTCAAGCCTCAATATTGTGGCCCCACGATATTCTTCCTCCACGTCAGGGCCTACAATCTTCAAAATAAATCTCTTTGTTCACTACAGTGAGCCGACAATCAGTGGCAGCCTTGGAGTTAATCTTCAACTCTGCAAAGGCAACACCTAATATTTTGACAACAAACCTTGCATCCATCCTCCACGGTTGTTCAACAGAGGCTTCTCTTCAGTAAGGCTGAGCGAGAGGAACCCTTGTTGGGTCCAGCAGTCTACGAACAAATAGCCAGATGACATAAACCCGCCCCGGGTGGCCCATAATGTGTGTTGTCACACACTTTACCAGAAATTTAAGAGGTCTAAGCTTCTTTACCATAAATTCAAAATGTCTGCCCCACATCATCGCCAAATAGAGTCAGACAACCTACTCTATGGGCCAAAAACTCTTCACTTGTGGCAGTCTCGCCCTATGCATGGCGACCACCACACCAACCTGGGGGAGCTGGCGAAACATAGGATCAACAACTTGCTGGACTTCCTAAGAAAACATTTACAGACTTGGTCAACCGGAGTTTGGACGCCTCCAAGCAGACCCTGAAGTGTGGCCTAGATCCTGCACACAGTGTGGCCCTGTACATGGGCACAGCCATCACTCTGGACCACTGAGCTTGAGTGCGCTCACCTGGATTCTCAGGGGATGTCCAGGCAACACTGGGCATGTTCTTGAAGAGTGAGTGGCTGATCAGTCCTGCAATGGTTCAAATACAGCAAAGCTACACCTCACCCAATGGGCCACAGTGATACAATTCCACCACCAATATAAAAAGCTTTGAGGTTAAACTACGGCACAAGCTTCACAGCAGTGGCATACTTTGTGGCTGGTCCAAACACCCCAACAGATGTTGCTGACGTTGACAACACTAGTTTGTAGGGGTCCGCGATTGCAAATACTTGGAGTACTCTCCATCGAGATTGTGATAATAACGTTGTTAGACTGTGGGACCACAACAATACTTTCCATTGGATTTTAGGTAGTGGATAATTTTGCCACTGATGTTCTTGATGGATAACTCGTTTGATGATTTAGTGAAAGCCCTGAGGAAGTCTGCTGATATACAGACAGCGCAGACGAAACATGTTGGCTATGAAAAAATCTTTGTTATCCTGTGTTGAGACTGACGATTGCGGAATTTAACAAAGAAACACTTGGAATGTTGTGCCAAATTGCATGAAAATAAAGACCTCTTTGATGGAAATCACTAGGTTGTGATTTAATTTTGGAGCAGTTGGATCCCCTGCTGTATTGTGGACTTGGTCCATCTGAGGAAGAAGTGGTGGCTTTCCTTCATTTCGAGCACCCAACTTAATTTGGACCGGATCCTTTGCTTGATGAATAAGTGATTAATCCTGGTGTGTGTGCCGTACTCCCAGCCACCAACTGATCTTCTCTCTTGTCACCCAGAGGTCCCACTCCTCTGGGGCAGGGGCAGCAGGCCTAGAGGATGCTGTCGCCAACAGCTGGTGCAGATCCAGTCTCTGCCATCCTCTTCCTGTTGTGGTGCCTCACAACATCTGACTCAGTCCTTACATCCCATCCTTCCAGTGGGATGGAGGGAAGCTGATATCTGCACCATGTGCCTTTATGAAAGTGCTAGCTGCTGTGGGGGCCTCAATATGACGGTTGGGTGTCCGTGTATTTTCATACTTGGCTGGTGAAAGGGGAGTCCCTGGGACTGAGCAAAGAACAGCTTCAGTGCACAATGAGTGCCCTCAATAGCTCGGGCTTTACAATCAATGCCCAGAAGTCTCATCTCACAACAATGCAAAGGCTAACTCTCACAGGAGGTGTGCTGGACACAACCTGCAGGGAAGCTGTTCCTTGGTAACAGAGTTTTGCAGATACTTGGCTGATGATTCTGATGTTTCTGGCTCAGATATGGGTCCCAGTTTTGCATATCTTACATCTCCTTGGTCTCATGGCCTGTCACACACCAGATGACGGTTGAGGGCCGTGGCTGTGTGGACCTACTGGTGTCACACACCAGATGATGGATGAGGGCCGTGGCCCTGTGGACCTACTGGTGTCACACACCAGATGACGGATGAGGGGCGTGGCCCTGTGGGCCTAGAGGTGTCACACACCAGATGACGGATGAGGGCCGTGGCCCTGTGGGCCTAGAGGTGTCACACACCAGATGGCGGATGAGGGCCGTGGCCCTGTGGGCCTAGAGGTGTCACACACCAGATGGCGGATGAGGGCCCATCAGCGTTGCATAAAAAAACAGTGACTAAGGGCCGAGATCTCGCTGCCGTATATAGGATATAATGGGATCATAATATGGTGGACGGGATATGCGTCAAGTCTGTGATGGAGTATTCCCCTCCACCAAGATCTAAATCAGGGCCTAAGTCCTTCAACTCAGGTGCAGGTTGCAGTTGCAGTCAGGTACCCCCACTGCAATGTACCCGGACAACCCAAACATACATCACGGGGATGCAAGACAAACCCACCCCCTGCCTCTTTCCACCACCGCCCCCCGCTCCATCACTGAGCTCAGACAGAGCTCACTGGCACAGGGACATATCAAGGGTTTCCGGGGCTTTGGGCCAAACTTATTTTGGGGGCCCCTGTTCAGAACTGTTTTAAATGTATGATCAGTTTCAGCTCTTTCTTGCCCTCTTTGGCCAGGACACTGACAGTGCAGACACTGGTCCAAATTATAAGTGTGTTTACATCCAGTATTCAGTGATAGTGACGTGTTTTCAATGATTATAGCACAACAGCAGCAGCTCGGTAATATTAATGCGAATAATCTCAGGGACCCCCTCCCCTGTCTGATATGCAAGGTTCTGCTTTGATCCAAGAGAAAACATTTATGGATGTTGAATGAAACATAAACAGAACATTTCCCCGCAAAGTGTCTGTAATTGACTCAGACATCACCCAAATTAAAATAAATCAAAGCAGAACGATATTTACCACATTCTACTGAAGAATTATTCCAGGTCGTCAGGGCAGACTCCCTGCAGGACAGAGCTGGCTCTATCGGGGCCCCTGAAGGGCTGGGGCCCGGGGCCAGAGCTGGCCCTATGGGGGCCCCTGAAGGGCTGGGGCCCGGGGCCAGAGCTGGCCCTATGGGGGCCCCTGAAGGGCTGGGGCCCGGGGCCAGAGCTGGCCCTATGGGGGCCCCTGAAGGGCTGGGGCCCGGGGCCAGAGCTGGCTCTATGGGGGCCCCTGAAGGGCTGGGGCCCGGGGCCAGAGCTGGCCCTATGGGGGCCCCTGAAGGGCTGGGGCCCGTGGCCAGAGCTGGCTCTATCGGGGCCCCTGAAGGGCTGGGGCCCGGGGCCAGAGCCCACCCTGCCCAGGCCATACAACGTCCCTGCACTGGCAGGCACAGACTCAGGTGGGCAGCCTACAACACCAACATAAACAATGTAAGGTGTCACTTCAAGTAGAGCTTCTGAGACCCACTCACCAATCAGAGAGAGAGAACAGTCTCTGACTGTCTGGAATGTCTCCCATGCCTGCAGGAGACGCCAGCCCGGCTCCCCAGGGGTGAGAGGAGTGAGATAGGGACACCCCGGAGAGATGTGGAACCCGAGTAGGGCACAGATGGAGGGACACAGAGGAGGGGGCGGCGAGGGCAGGAATCCTGGCTCCGGCTAATGGCATCAAGCCGTGCAATATTAATGAAGGCAGAGATTGGGCTGTGTCCTGCATTAGTCAGGCGAGGGCTCCATGAGTAGGAACAAAAGTAAATGTGAACATCTGTGACATCACTCAAAAAGCATCCTTCCCCCCTACACACACCCTCAGCCCCTCATCCTTCCGGGATGCTGAGCTGCAGCCCACGGCCCAGCGGGGAGATCTCAGCCACACATGAGGAGGGAAGGGGGAGCTGGGGGCTCCTGTGACCTCTTCTCTCCTCTCCTCACCAGTGGGGGGCAGTATAGGCTACAGAGAGCTCCTGTGACCTCACCTCTCCTCACCGATGGGGGGCAGTATAGGCTACAGAGAGATCCTGTGACCTCACCTCTCCTCACCAGTGGGCTACAGAGAGATCCTGTGACCTCACCTCTCCTCACCAGTGGGAGGCAGTATAGGCTACAGAGAGATCCTGTGACCTCACCTCCCCTCACCAGTGGGGGGCAGTATAGGCTACAGAGAGATCCTGTGACCTCACCTCTCCTCACCAGTGGGGGGCAGTATAGGCTACAGAGAGATCCTGTGACCTCACCTCTCCTCACCAGTGGGGGGCAGTATAGGCTACAGGGAGATCCTGTGACCTCACCTCTCCTCATCAGTGGGAGGCAGTACAGCCTAGTGGGAGCTCCTGTGACCTCACCTCTCCTCACCGATGGGGGGCAGTATAGGCTACAGAGAGCTCCTGTGACCTCACCTCCCCTCACCAGTGGGGGGCAGTATAGGCTACAGAGAGATCCTGTGACCTCACCTCTCCTCACCAGTGGGGGGCAGTATAGGCTACAGAGAGATCCTGTGACCTCACCTCCCCTCACCAGTGGGGGGCAGTATAGGCTACAGGGAGCTCCTGTGACCTCACCTCGTTGCAGCCAGTGACCAGTGGGAGGCAGTATAGGCTACAGAGAGCTCCTGTGACCTCTTCTCTCCTCTCCTCACCAGTGGGGGGCAGTATAGGCTACAGAGAGATCCTGTGACCTCACCTCTCCTCACCAGTGGGGGGCAGTATAGGCTACAGAGAGATCCTGTGACCTCACCTCTCCTCACCAGTGGGAGGCAGTACAGCCTAGTGGGAGCTCCTGTGACCTCACCTCTCCTCACCAGTGGGAGGCAGTATAGGCTACAGAGAGATCCTGTGACCTCACCTCTCCTCACCAGTGGGGGGCAGTATAGGCTACAGAGAGCTCCTGTGACCTCACCTCCCCTCACCAGTGGGGGGCAGTATAGGCTACAGAGAGATCCTGTGACCTCACCTCTCCTCACCAGTGGGAGGCAGTACAGCCTAGTGGGAGCTCCTGTGACCTCACCTCTCCTCACCAGTGGGAGGCAGTATAGGCTACAGAGAGATCCTGTGACCTCACCTCTCCTCACCAGTGGGGGGCAGTATAGGCTACAGAGAGATCCTGTGACCTCACCTCCCCTCACCAGTGGGAGGCAGTATAGGCTACAGAGAGATCCTGTGACCTCACCTCTCCTCACCAGTGGGAGGCAGTATAGGCTACAGAGAGAACCTGTGACCTCACCTCCCCTCACCAGTGGGAGGCAGTATAGGCTACAGAGAGATCCTGTGACCTCACCTCTCCTCACCAGTGGGGGGCAGTATAGGCTACAGAGAGATCCTGTGACCTCACCTCTCCTCACCAGTGGGGGGCAGTATAGGCTACAGAGAGATCCTGTGACCTCACCTCCCCTCACCAGTGGGGGGCAGTATAGGCTACAGAGAGATCCTGTGACCTCACCTCCCCTCACCAGTGGGGGGCAGTATAGGCTACAGAGAGCTCCTGTGACCTCACCTCCCCTCACCAGTGGGGGGCAGTATAGGCTACAGAGAGCTCCTGTGACCTCACCTCCCCTCACCAGTGGGGGGCAGTATAGGCTACAGAGAGCTCCTGTGACCTCACCTCCCCTCACCAGTGGGGGGCAGTACAGCCTAGTGGGAGCTCCTGTGACCTCACCTCTCCTCACCGATGGGGGGCAGTATAGGCTACAGAGAGATCCTGTGACCTCACCTCCCCTCACCAGTGGGGGGCAGTATAGGCTACAGAGAGCTCCTGTGACCTCACCTCCCCTCACCAGTGGGGGGCAGTATAGGCTACAGAGAGATCCTGTGACCTCACCTCTCCTCACCAGTGGGGGGCAGTATAGGCTACAGAGAGCTCCTGTGACCTCACCTCCCCTCACCAGTGGGGGGCAGTATAGGCTACAGAGAGCTCCTGTGACCTCTTCTCTCCTCTCCTCACCAGTGGGGGGCAGTATAGGCTACAGAGAGCTCCTGTGACCTCACCTCCCCTCACCAGTGGGAGGCAGTATAGGCTACAGAGAGATCCTGTGACCTCACCTCTCCTCACCAGTGAGGGGCAGTATAGGCTACAGAGAGATCCTGTGACCTCACCTCTCCTCACCAGTGGGAGGCAGTATAGGCTACAGAGAGCTCCTGTGACCTCACCTCGTTGCAGCCAGTGACCAGTGGGAGGCAGTATAGGCTACAGAGAGATCCTGTGACCTCACCTCTCCTCACCAGTGGGGGGCAGTATAGGCTACAGAGAGATCCTGTGACCTCACCTCTCCTCACCAGTGGGGGGCAGTATAGGCTACAGGGAGCTCCTGTGACCTCACCTCACCTCGTTGCAGCCAGTGACCAGTGGGAGGCAGTATAGGCTACAGAGAGCTCCTGTGACCTCACCTCCCCTCACCAGTGGGGGGCAGTATAGGCTACAGGGAGCTCCTGTGACCTCACCTCACCTCGTTGCAGCCAGTGACCAGTGGGAGGCAGTATAGGCTACAGAGAGATCCTGTGACCTCACCTCTCCTCACCAGTGGGGGACAGTATAGGCTACAGAGAGATCCTGTGACCTCACCTCTCCTCACCAGTGGGGCAGTATAGGCTACAGAGAGATCCTGTGACCTCACCTCTCCTCACCAGTGGGAGGCAGTATAGGCTACAGAGAGCTCCTGTGACCTCACCTCCCCTCACCAGTGGGGGGCAGTATAGGCTACAGAGAGCTCCTGTGACCTCACCTCTCCTCACCAGTGGGGGGCAGTATAGGCTACAGAGAGATCCTGTGACCTCACCTCTCCTCACCAGTGGGAGGCAGTACAGCCTAGTGGGAGCTCCTGTGACCTCACCTCTCCTCACCGATGGGGGGCAGTATAGGCTACAGAGAGATCCTGTGACCTCACCTCCCCTCACCAGTGGGGGGCAGTATAGGCTACAGAGAGCTCCTGTGACCTCACCTCCCCTCACCAGTGGGGGGCAGTATAGGCTACAGAGAGATCCTGTGACCTCACCTCTCCTCACCAGTGGGGGGCAGTATAGGCTACAGAGAGCTCCTGTGACCTCACCTCCCCTCACCAGTGGGGGGCAGTATAGGCTACAGAGAGCTCCTGTGACCTCTTCTCTCCTCTCCTCACCAGTGGGGGGCAGTATAGGCTACAGAGAGCTCCTGTGACCTCACCTCCCCTCACCAGTGGGAGGCAGTATAGGCTACAGAGAGATCCTGTGACCTCACCTCTCCTCACCAGTGGGGGGCAGTATAGGCTACAGAGAGATCCTGTGACCTCACCTCTCCTCACCAGTGTGAGGCAGTATAGGCTACAGAGAGCTCCTGTGACCTCACCTCGTTGCAGCCAGTGACCAGTGGGAGGCAGTATAGGCTACAGAGAGATCCTGTGACCTCACCTCTCCTCACCAGTGGGGGGCAGTATAGGCTACAGAGAGATCCTGTGACCTCACCTCTCCTCACCAGTGGGGGGCAGTATAGGCTACAGAGAGATCCTGTGACCTCACCTCCCCTCACCAGTGGGGGGCAGTATAGGCTACAGAGAGATCCTGTGACCTCACCTCTCCTCACCAGTGGGGGGCATTATAGGCTACAGAGAGCTCCTGTGACCTCACCTCCCCTCACCAGTGGGGGGCAGTATAGGCTACAGAGAGATCCTGTGACCTCACCTCTCCTCACCAGTGGGAGGCAGTACAGCCTAGTGGGAGCTCCTGTGACCTCACCTCTCCTCACCGATGGGGGGCAGTATAGGCTACAGAGAGATCCTGTGACCTCACCTCCCCTCACCAGTGGGGGGCAGTATAGGCTACAGAGAGCTCCTGTGACCTCACCTCCCCTCACCAGTGGGGGGCAGTATAGGCTACAGAGAGATCCTGTGACCTCACCTCTCCTCACCAGTGGGGGGCAGTATAGGCTACAGAGAGCTCCTGTGACCTCACCTCCCCTCACCAGTGGGGGGCAGTATAGGCTACAGAGAGCTCCTGTGACCTCTTCTCTCCTCTCCTCACCAGTGGGGGGCAGTATAGGCTACAGAGAGCTCCTGTGACCTCACCTCCCCTCACCAGTGGGAGGCAGTATAGGCTACAGAGAGATCCTGTGACCTCACCTCTCCTCACCAGTGGGGGGCAGTATAGGCTACAGAGAGATCCTGTGACCTCACCTCTCCTCACCAGTGGGAGGCAGTATAGGCTACAGAGAGCTCCTGTGACCTCACCTCGTTGCAGCCAGTGACCAGTGGGAGGCAGTATAGGCTACAGAGAGATCCTGTGACCTCACCTCTCCTCACCAGTGGGGGGCAGTATAGGCTACAGAGAGATCCTGTGACCTCACCTCTCCTCACCAGTGGGGGGCAGTATAGGCTACAGGGAGCTCCTGTGACCTCACCTCACCTCGTTGCAGCCAGTGACCAGTGGGAGGCAGTATAGGCTACAGAGAGCTCCTGTGACCTCACCTCCCCTCACCAGTGGGGGGCAGTATAGGCTACAGGGAGCTCCTGTGACCTCACCTCACCTCGTTGCAGCCAGTGACCAGTGGGAGGCAGTATAGGCTACAGAGAGATCCTGTGACCTCACCTCTCCTCACCAGTGGGGGGCAGTATAGGCTACAGAGAGATCCTGTGACCTCACCTCTCCTCACCAGTGGGGGGCAGTATAGGCTACAGAGAGATCCTGTGACCTCACCTCTCCTCACCAGTGGGAGGCAGTATAGGCTACAGAGAGCTCCTGTGACCTCACCTCCCCTCACCAGTGGGGGGCAGTATAGGCTACAGAGAGATCCTGTGACCTCACCTCTCCTCACCAGTGGGAGGCAGTACAGCCTAGTGGGAGCTCCTGTGACCTGACCTCTCCTCACCGATGGGGGGCAGTATAGGCTACAGAGAGATCCTGTGACCTCAGCTCCCCTCACCAGTGGGGGGCAGTATAGGCTACAGAGAGCTCCTGTGACCTCACCTCCCCTCACCAGTGGGGGGCAGTATAGGCTACAGAGAGATCCTGTGACCTCACCTCTCCTCACCTGTGGGGGGCAGTATAGGCTACAGAGAGCTCCTGTGACCTCACCTCCCCTCACCAGTGGGGGGCAGTATAGGCTACAGAGAGCTCCTGTGACCTCTTCTCTCCTCTCCTCACCAGTGGGGGGCAGTATAGGCTACAGAGAGCTCCTGTGACCTCACCTCCCCTCACCAGTGGGAGGCAGTATAGGCTACAGAGAGATCCTGTGACCTCACCTCTCCTCACCAGTGGGGGGCAGTATAGGCTACAGAGAGATCCTGTGACCTCACCTCTCCTCACCAGTGGGAGGCAGTATAGGCTACAGAGAGCTCCTGTGACCTCACCTCGTTGCAGCCAGTGACCAGTGGGAGGCAGTATAGGCTACAGAGAGATCCTGTGACCTCACCTCTCCTCACCAGTGGGGGGCAGTATAGGCTACAGAGAGATCCTGTGACCTCACCTCTCCTCACCAGTGGGGGGCAGTATAGGCTACAGGGAGCTCCTGTGACCTCACCTCACCTCGTTGCAGCCAGTGACCAGTGGGAGGCAGTATAGGCTACAGAGAGCTCCTGTGACCTCACCTCCCCTCACCAGTGGGGGGCAATATAGGCTACAGGGAGCTCCTGTGACCTCACCTCACCTCGTTGCAGCCAGTGACCAGTGGGAGGCAGTATAGGCTACAGAGAGATCCTGTGACCTCACCTCTCCTCACCAGTGGGGGGCAGTATAGGCTACAGAGAGATCCTGTGACCTCACCTCCCCTCACCAGTGGGGGGCAGTATAGGCTACAGAGAGATCCTGTGACCTCACCTCTCCTCACCAGTGGGGGGCAGTATAGGCTACAGAGAGCTCCTGTGACCTCACCTCCCCTCACCAGTGGGGGGCAGTATAGGCTACAGAGAGCTCCTGTGACCTCACCTCCCCTCACCAGTGGGGGGCAGTATAGGCTACAGAGAGATCCTGTGACCTCACCTCTCCTCACCAGTGGGAGGCAGTATAGCCTAATGGGAGCTCCTGTGACCTCACCTCCCCTCACCAGTGGGGGGCAGTATAGGCTACAGGGAGCTCCTGTGACCTCACCTCTCCTCACCGATGGGGGGCAGTATAGGCTACAGAGAGATCCTGTGACCTCACCTCTCCTCACCAGTGGGAGGCAGTACAGCCTAGTGGGAGCTCCTGTGACCTCACCTCTCCTCACCGATGGGGGGCAGTATAGGCTACAGAGAGATCCTGTGACCTCACCTCTCCTCACCAGTGGGAGGCAGTATAGCCTAAAGGGAGCTCCTGTGACCTCACCTCTCCTCACCAGTGGGGGGCAGTATAGGCTACAGAGAGCTCCTGTGACCTCACCTCTCCTCACCAGTGGGGGGCAGTATAGGCTACAGAGAGCTCCTGTGACCTCACCTCTCCTCACCAGTGGGGGGCAGTATAGGCTACAGAGAGATCCTGTGACCTCACCTCTCCTCACCAGTGGGAGGCAGTACAGCCTAGTGGGAGCTCCTGTGACCTCACCTCTCCTCACCGATGGGGGGCAGTATAGGCTACAGAGAGATCCTGTGACCTCACCTCTCCTCACCAGTGGGAGGCAGTATAGCCTAAAGGGAGCTCCTGTGACCTCACCTCTCCTCACCAGTGGGGGGCAGTATAGGCTACAGGGAGCTCCTGTGACCTCACCTCTCCTCACCAGTGGGAGGCAGTACAGCCTAGTGGGAGCTCCTGTGACCTCACCTCTCCTCACCGATGGGGGGCAGTATAGGCTACAGAGAGATCCTGTGACCTCACCTCTCCTCACCAGTGGGGGGCAGTATAGGCTACAGAGAGCTCCTGTGACCTCACCTCCCCTCACCAGTGGGGGGCAGTATAGGCTACAGAGAGCTCCTGTGACCTCACCTCCCCTCACCAGTGGGGGGCAGTATAGGCTACAGAGAGCTCCTGTGACCTCTTCTCTCCTCTCCTCACCAGTGGGGGGCAGTATAGGCTACAGAGAGATCCTGTGACCTCACCTCTCCTCACCAGTGGGGGGCAGTATAGGCTACAGAGAGCTCCTGTGACCTCACCTCCCCTCACCAGTGGGGGGCAGTATAGGCTACAGAGAGATCCTGTGACCTCACCTCTCCTCACCAGTGGGAGGCAGTACAGCCTAGTGGGAGCTCCTGTGACCTCACCTCTCCTCACCGATGGGGGGCAGTATAGGCTACAGAGAGATCCTGTGACCTCACCTCTCCTCACCAGTGGGAGGCAGTATAGCCTAAAGGGAGCTCCTGTGACCTCACCTCTCCTCACCAGTGGGGGGCAGTATAGGCTACAGGGAGCTCCTGTGACCTCACCTCACCTCGTTGCAGCCAGTGACCAGTGGGAGGCAGTATAGGGTACAGAGAGTTCGGGTGACCTCAACTTTCCTCACCAGTGGGGTCCGTATGGGGTACAGGGAGCTCCAGTGACATCATCTCTCCGCTGCAGCTGCACCCACTGACCAGTGGGGGGCAGGATAGGCCACAGAGAACTCATCTGACTTCCTCTCTTCTATCCTCGCTGCAGATGCAGTTAAAGACCAGTTGGGGGCACTATCGGCTATTGCGGCGCTTAAATTGTAAACAATAAGTGTCAGGATCCCCATCGGAAGGCCACTGTGGCTTGCACCACCCATTGCCTGTGCCAGCGCTGCGTATGATGCACCAACACAACTATGAGCCAATGTGACAATTCAGACTATTCCAGGCCCCCAACACCATAGGAACGGCTTGGGTGGCAGATATTGGTCCTTTTTCAATGTATATTGAATTAATAAACAACTGTTTTTGTGCTCATTTCTAAATTAGTCTGACAGCGCCACTGTGTGGCAGACTGTCTTAAGTGCCAGTTTTTACAAATAAGTGCTGGTGGCAAGCACCGGACAACACTGGCTCAAATTAGCACCGGGCTGCAAAGCTCCTGTGACCTCATCTCCCCTGCCTGAGCAGAAGTGGACTAGAAGCCGCAGCCAGTGACCAGTGGGGGAGGGGGGTGCTTCTTGTGACCCCCTCTATCCTGTGTGAGCAGAGATTAACATGCTGCAGTTGACCAGTGATCAATGGGGGTAAGGGCTACAGAGAGCTCCTGTATCCTCTCATCTTCTGGCAGGGCAGAGCTTGATTGGCAGCGGCGACCAGTGTGAGGCCGTTTAGGCTACAGAGAGCTTCTCTGGCCTTGTCTTTCCCCTCTGAGCAGCGCTGCACCAGCACGAGCTGAACCAATAACCGGTCAGAGTCAAGACTGATTTGCATATCGCTGGGTTCAAACTGGGGTGACGTGGAGAGCAAAATACCAATGGATTAAACCCAGATTTGTGACTGGGGGTGAGTGTTTGGAATGCTTCAACACTGTTTGTAATTTTATTTTGTGGTGTTGCTTTGTGCGCCCTAAGTGGCAAGGGTATGCCCAGATGTGGGTCCCTTGCTCGCTGCACCACTGGATTCAAGCTAACCTGGCTGATGAGAGGTGATACCCTGAAACCAGTCCCAGAATGCTTGCTTGTTTCTGGTTCAGGGAGTGTAGGAAAGTACCCTCTTTCTTGGCATGGTTACCCCCTTTTTCTATATTATGTCAGTGTGTTTGACTGTGTTCACTATGATCCTGCTAACTAGAACCCCAGTGATTATGCTCTCTCTCCCAAAACTCTGTATTTCATCCCACAATTGGCATACTGGTACCCCCATGTAAGCCCCTAGTATATGATACCTAGGTACCCAGGGCATTAGGGGTCCAGGGGATCCTTATGGGCTGCAGCAGTTATTCTGCCATGCATAGGGAGCCCATGCAAAGGGTTCTGCAGGACTGCGATTGCAAACTGGTAAACTGGGTGCATGCACCCATTTTTACTATAGGTCACTGCACCAGGTCACTATAAGTCACCCCTATGGTAGGCCCCCTCAGCCCAGAGGGCAGGGTGCAGGTACCTGTGTGTGAGGGCACCCTTGCACTCGCAGAGGTACCCCACAAACTCCAGAGCCACTTTACTGGATTTGTGAGTGCGGGGACGCCATTTTACATGGGTACTGGACATAGGTCACTACCTGTGTCCAGCTACATAATGGTAACTCTGAACCTAGGCATGTTTGGTATCAGTCCTGGCACAAAGCTGGACAATGGAAAGGAGAGTGACCACTCCCCTGTCCATCACCAACCCAGGGGTGGTGCCCAGAGCTCCTCCAGAGGGTCCCTGGGTTTTCCCATCTTGAATCCAGGAAACTCTGGGAGCATCTGAGTGGCCAGGCTAGGCAGGTGACGTCAAAGCCCTCTCCTTAAAGGTGCTTACCTGTTTAGCTGACCAATCCCCCTTTTAGGGCTATGTAGGGTCTCTCCTTTGGGTGGTTCCTCAGACTCGGCTTGCAAGATTCCAGCAGGATTCCTCTGCATCCCTTCGACTTCTGACCAAAGAAACTGCATCTGGACTCTCCAGGACCCGACAATCTGCAACAAAGAGGAAGACTTTGACTGCAATATTGTTTCTGTAGCTCCTTCCAGCTTCTGCAACATTTCCCCAGCTGTGCATCCTCTGAGGACAGGAAAGAAGAAGGAGTCTCCTTTGGAGTGAAGGAGTCACTCCTCTGCAGGCCCCAACAGCAACAACAACCAGCTGCATGGATCCCCTCTCCTGCTGAGCTGCGTGGATGCTGCAACACGAATGGTGGTCGGAAGTGGTCCAGACGGTCTTCTTCCAGCTCTCCAACTTTGGTGGAGGTAAGCCCTTGCATTCCCACGCAGGACAGTACCACCATGCACGACATCCTTTGCATCTGTCAAGACTTGTTGGCACTTCTACCAAGGGGTCGTCAGTCTTCTTGTAGCTCCAGCCCCCAGCACTCCTTCCTGCAGCGCACAGCCCCCTGAGTGACTCTTCTGCGCAGTGGGACTCCTTTTTTTAGTGCTGCATGGGCTCCTTTTGCACCTCCTATGTACCCATCCTGTGGGACTCCTGTGCGTGCTGCCTGTACTTCTGTGGGCTCTCTGTGACATGGAGGGCCCCCTCTGGCTCACCTTCCTAGGTTGAGTCTTCCTGGGCCTTGCTGGAACCCGGCAGCACCACTTTCCGTCAACCACGAGTTTTGCCTGTGCCAAGGCTTGTTGGTGGAATCCAGCCACGCAAACCCAACTAGTCTTCCTTCTGGCGTGGGACATCAGCTGCATTCTCCAGGAACTCGACTCCAGAGCTGCAGTGCTGATTTTCATTCTGCACCATCGACCAATTTCCGCAATCCTCAGCTTGGCGGGTACAATGGACTCTGCTGTGTCTTCTGGACTTGTTCCCCTCTTTCCACAGGTCTTCCTCTTCAGGAACCCACCTATGGTTTCTTGCAGTCGTCTCTGGGTTTGCAATTCTTTTCTTTTCTTCTAAGTGGGTGTTCTGGGGAAATTCTAGTAATTTACTCCTGCTTTTCTAGTTGCTGGGGATGTTGTGGTACTTACCTTTGTGCTTTCCTGGTGCCCCCAGCGACCCTCTACACACTTCACTTACCTGGGTGGAGGTGACACTCTCGCATTCCATGTTTTTAGTATATGGTTTGTGCTCCCCCTAGGCCCATATTCTCTATTGTGTTTAACACTATTTGCCCTGTTTTCTAACTATTCTTATGCCTAAAACTGACAACTAGTGTATATAACTTGTGTGTTTCTTACCTCCGAAGGGAGTATTGCCTCTATAGTAATGTTGGTGTTGTGTTACCATAATAAAGTACCTTTATTTTTGTAACACTGACTGTTTTCCTTCATGTGTGTGAGTACTGTGTGACTACAGCGGTATTACATAAGCTTTGCATGTCTCCTAGATAAGCCTTGGCTGCTCTTCCACAGCTTCCTCTAGAGAGACCTGGCTTCTAGACGCTGCCTACATTTCACTAATAAGGGATAACTTGACCTGGTATAAGATGTAAGTACCTTAGGTACCCACCACACACCAGGCCAGCTTCCTACAGGGAGGGCCCGGCCTAGCAGTTCGGGCTGGACTATTCCCATGGGTAGCCGGGTCAAGACTGATTTGCATATGGCTGGGTCCAAACAGGGGTGACGTGGTGAGCCAACTAACAATGGATTAAATCCAGATCTGTGACTGGGGGTGAGTGTTTGAAAAGTTTCAACACTCCGTCCATCATTTTATTTTATTTTGTGGTACTGCTACGTTCGCCCTATGTGGCAGGGGTATGCCCCGACGTGGGTCCCTTGCTTGCTGAACCACTGGATTCAAGCTAGCTGGGCTGATGATGGGTGATACCCTGAAACCGGTCCCAGGATGCTTGTTTCCGGTCCAGAGAGGACCTGGCCTGGCTGATTGGGATGGACTGTTCCCATGGGGAACAGGGTCAAGGCTGATTTGCATATGGCTGAATACAAACTGGGGCGATTTAGCGAGCAAAAAAAGAATGGATTAAACTCTGATCTGTGACTGAGGATGAGTGTTAGAAAACTTTCAACAGTTCATCCATCATTTTATTTTGTGGACTTGCTATCTGTGTCTTGCACGTGCCCCAGAAATCCATCCATGTGTGTGACTTCAGTCCCTGCTGTAGGCCAGGCTGTAACATGCATCCCAGAGGGCTACAGTGATGGAGATCAGGAGAGCAGGAGCCTGGGCTTCAGAGGGAAGGAACACTACAGCACTGTGACCTCACCCAGAGAGAATCCCCACTCCGGCCAGCAGCAACAGCAGATGTAGCCTCAGGCTATGTAGGCAGAAGAGCATGGTTGCAGCATCACCCTGAACCTGGGTACAAAGCATGGGGACACAAACGCACCCTGACTTCGTGGCAGTGGTATGGACATGAGCCAAACCTCTGACACAAGTCTGCATATCTGCATCACACTGTTTACCTCAAGGCCCAGAAAACCTCTGCCATAACTAGAGACAATACCACCAGCAACAGTGAAGCCATGCCTAAATCTGCAACTGACAACGCCACCGTCGGTTCACCACTTGCACCCCCATATAAGCCACAATGTCACTTATTTACCCCTCAGGGTCTGAAACCAGACACTACAGGGCCAACTCGAACCCTAATAGTCAGACTCATTGAAGCCCTCCCTCTTCCAGTGCCTCACTGCAGAGATCACAAACACAACATCTAACCCTCTAAGACCAGACATCCTTTACCACCCACCTGGCTGCCTAGAGGAATTCATGGAGGACTTAAGTGAATACAGCAGGTTCAACGTACCTCCTCGAGGGACCAGATTTCATGCAAGATGGGAACCTCATCTGGGCTAAGGATGAAGACATTTACTCTTCCCTACTTAAGTCATTCTCGCTCCAACATCACACCTCCCCGCTCACAATCTGCATTCCGAGTGGTACACGAAAGGCATACATGCCAACCCTCTTGATTCTGGCAGGAGGCTACCAATTTCAAAGCTATTCTCCCACCTCCCGATTCCTCCATGCAAAAACCCGATTCTTCGACAGGCTCATGCTGAGAGGAACTGGACACGTGTGACTCTGAGTATGCACTGCCAGTAACCTGCTCCCTCAGGCCAACGCACAGCGCTTGCATCACGCTTTCTCTGCATGCACCGCTAGTAATCTGCTCCCTCAGGCCAACGCACAGCTCTTGCATCACGCTCTCTGCATGCACCGCCAGTAACCTGCTCCCGCAGGCCGGTGCACAGCACTTGCAGCACTCTCTCTCTGCATGCACTGCCAGTATCCTGCTCCCGCAGGCCGGTGCACAGCACTTACATCACACTCACTGCATGCACTGCCAGTAACCTGCTCCCTCAGGCCAACGCACAGCTCTTGCATCACGCTCTCTGCATGCACCGCCAGTAACCTGCTCCCTCAGGCCAACGCACAGCGCTTACATCACACTCACTGTATGCACTGCCAGTATCCTGCTCCCGCAGGCCGGTGCACAGCACTTGCATCACGCTCTCTCTGTATGCACCGCCAGTATCCTGCTCCCTCAGGCCAACGCACAGCGCTTACATCACGCTTTCTCTGCATGCACCGCCAGTAACCTGCTCCCTCAGGCCAACGCACAGCGCTTACATCACGCTTTCTCTGCATGCACCGCCAGTATCCTGCTCCCTCAGGCCAACGCACAGCTCTTGCATCACGCTCTCTGCATGCACCGCTAGTAACCTGCTCCCTCAGGCCAACGCACAGCTCTTACATCACGCTCTCTGCATGCACCGCTAGTAACCTGCTCCCTCAGGCCAACGCACAGCTCTTGCATCACGCTCTCTGCATGCACCGCTAGTAACCTGCTCCCTCAGGCCAACGCACAGCTCTTACATCACGCTCTCTGCATGCACCGCTAGTAACCTGCTCCCTCAGGCCAACGCACAGCTCTTACATCACGCTCTCTGCATGCACCGCTAGTAACCTGCTCCCTCAGGCCAACGCACAGCGCTTACATCACGCTTTCTCTGCATGCACCGCCAGTAACCTGCTCCCTCAGGCCAACGCACAGCTCTTACATCACGCTCTCTGCATGCACCGCTAGTAACCTGCTCCCTCAGGCCAACGCACAGCGCTTACATCACACTCACTGTATGCACTGCTAGTAACCTGCTCCCTCAGGCCAGTGCACAGCGCTTACATCACTCTCTCTCTGTATGCACCGCCAGTATCCTGCTCCCGCAGGCCGGTGCACAGCACTTGCATCACGCTCTCTCTGTATGCACCGCCAGTAACCTGCTCCCTCAGGCCAACGCACAGCTCTTGCATCACGCTCTCTGCATGCACTGCCAGTAACCTGCTCCCTCAGGCCAACGCACAGCTCTTGCATCACGCTCTCTGCATGCACTGCCAGTAACCTGCTCCCTCAGGCCAACGCACAGCTCTTACATCACGCTCTCTGCATGCACCGCTAGTAACCTGCTCCCTCAGGCCAGTGCACAGCGCTTACATCACTCTCTCTCTGTATGCACCGCTAGTAACCTGCTCCCGCAGGCCGGTGCACAGCACTTGCATCACGCTCTCTCTGTATGCACCGCCAGTAACCTGCTCCCTCAGGCCAACGCACAGCTCTTGCATCACGCTCTCTGCATGCACCGCCAGTAACCTGCTCCCTCAGGCCAACGCACAGCGCTTACATCACGCTCTCTGCATGCACTGCCAGTAACCTGCTCCCTTAGGCCAGTGCACAGCTCTTGCATCACGCTCACTGCATGCACTGCCAGTATCCTGCTCCCGCAGGCCAGTGCACAGCACTTCCAGCACTCTCTCTCTGTATGCACTGCCAGTAACCTTCTCCTGCAGGCCAGCGCCCAGCACTTGCATCACGCTCTGTGCATGCACTGCCAGTAACCTGCTCCCGCAGGCCATTGCACAGCACTTACATCACGCTTTCTCTGCATGCACCGCTAGTAACCTGCTCCTGCAGGCCAGTGCACAGCGCTTGCATCACTCTCTCTGTATGCATTGCCAGTAACCTGCTCCTGCAGGCCAGTGCACAACTCTTGCATCACGCTCTCTCTGTATGCACTGCCAGTAACCTGCTCCCTCAGGCCAACGCACAGCTCTTGCATCACACTCACTGCATGCACTGCCAGTATCCTGCTCCCGCAGGCCATTGCACAGCACTTGCATCACGCTCTCTCTGCATGCACCGCCAGTAACCTGCTCCCTCAGGCCAACGCACAGCTCTTGCATCACACTCACTGCATGCACTGCCAGTATCCTGCTCCCGCAGGCCAGTGCACAGCACTTGCAGCACTCTCTCTCTGTATGCACTGCCAGTAACCTTCTCCTGCAGGCCAGCGCCCAGCAATTGCATCACGCTCACTGCATGCACTGCAGGTATCCTGCTCCCGCAGGCCAGTGCACAGCACTTGCAGCACTCTCTCTCTGTATGCACTGCCAGTAACCTTCTCCTGCAGGCCAGCGCCCAGCACTTGCATCACGCTCTGTGCATGCACTGCCAGTAACCTGCTCCCTCAGGCCATTGCACAGCACTTACATCACGCTTTCTCTGCATGCACCGCTAGTAACCTGCTCCTGCAGGCCAGTGCACAGCGCTTGCATCACTCTCTCTGTATGCATTGCCAGTAACCTGCTCCTGCAGGCCAGTGCACAACTCTTGCATCACGCTCTCTCTGTATGCACTGCCAGTAACCTGCTCCCTCAGGCCAGTGCACAGCACTTGCATCACGCTCTCTCTGTATGCACTGCCAGTAACCTGCTCCCTCAGGCCAACGCACAGCTCTTGCATCACGCTCTCTGCATGCACTGCCAGTAACCTGCTCCCTCAGGCCAACGCACAGCTCTTGCATCACGCTCTCTGCATGCACTGCCAGTAACCTGCTCCCTCAGGCCAACGCACAGCTCTTGCATCACGCTCTCTGCATGCACTGCCAGTAACCTGCTCCCTCAGGCCAACGCACAGCTCTTGCATCACGCTCTCTGCATGCACCGCCAGTAACCTGCTCCCTCAGGCCAGTGCACAGCTCTTGCATCACACTCACTGCATGCACTGCCAGTATCCTGCTCCCGCAGGCCGGTGCACAGCACTTGCAGCACTCTCTCTCTGTATGCACTGCCAGTAACCTTCTCCTGCAGGCCAGCGCCCAGCACTTGCATCACGCTCTGTGCATGCACTGCCAGTAACCTGCTCCCACAGGCCATTGCACAGCACTTACATCACGCTTTCTCTGCATGCACCGCTAGTAACCTGCTCCTGCAGGCCAGTGCACAGCGCTTGCATCACTCTCTCTGCATGCGCTGCCAGTAACCTGCTCCTGCAGGCCAGTGCACAACTCTTGCATCACGCTCTCTCTGTATGCACTGCCAGTAACCTGCTCCTGCAGGCCAGCGCCCAGCACTTTCATCACGCTCTCTCTGTATGCACTGCCAGTAACCTGCCCCTGCAGGCCAGTGCACAGCACTTGCGTCACTCTCTCTGTATGCACCACCAGTAACCTGCTCCTGCTGTCAGTGCACAGCTCTTGCATCACTCTCTCTGCATGCGCTGCCAGTAAGCTGCTCCTGCAGGCCAGTGCACAGCACTTGCATCACAGTCTGTATGCACTGCCAGTAACCTGCTCGTGCAGGCCAGTGCACAGCACTTGCATCAAGCTCCCTGTATGGACCGCCAGTAACCTGCTCCTGCAGGCCAGTGCACAGCTCTTGCATCACTCTCTCTGCATGCACTGCCAGCAACCTGCTCCTGCAGGCCAGTGCAAAGAGCTTGCATCAATCTCTCTCTGTATGCACTGCCAGTAACCTGCAGTCACACACGCACATATGCCATACAAAACTCACATTGCATAGCACTGATGAACAATATAGTGCGTAAAAAATACAAAACAACACTGGACATTTCCATTGGTTTCTTCTGCCAGAATATAGCGCCTGAGAGTAGAGAATTAACAAGTTTCAGTGCACTAGTGGGATAAGAACTGCACAGGACTGTTCGCAGCTTGTGTGACAGCAATTCTGCACAAGATTGACCCTGAAGCATTGTCCTATGTAGATGATGTTGATCTTTCGGATGATGAATTACTACAACATTTAAGACGTGTATCCCGCATTGTTGTTGGCTACAAATTCAACTTAAAAAAAAACAAAAAATGCCTTCCTCAGCATCCTGTTCCTGGTATATGAGCTATCAAGTGAAGGAAAGAGACTAGCGCCACAATTCTTAGAAAAATGCGCACAACTATAACCTCCAAACACGATAAAAAACTCCAATCTCTATTGGGTTTTCTAAATTTTGGCAGAACTTACATTCCAGATTATGCTTCACGCTTGCACTGCCAGTAACCTGCTCCTGCAGGCCGGTGCCCAGCTCTTGCATCACTCTTTCTGTATGCACTGCCAGTAACCTGCTCCTGCAGGCCAGCGCCCAGCACTTTCATCACTCTCTCTCTATACACAGCCAGTAACCTGCTCCTGCAGGCTGGTGCACAGCACTTGCGTCACTCTGTCTGTATCCACTGCCAGTAACCTGCTTCTGCAGGCCAGTGCACAGCACTTGCATCATGCTCTCTCTGCATGTACCACCAGTAACCTGCTCCTCCAGGCCAGTGCACACCACTTGCATCCCACTCACTGTATGCACTGCCAGTAACCTTCTCCTGCTGGCCAGTGCACACCACTTGCGTCACTCTTTCTGTATGCACCGCTAGTATCCTGCTCCCGCTGGCCAGTGAACAGCACTTGCGTCACTCTTTCTGTATGCACCGCTAGTATCCTGCTCCTGCAGGCCAGTGCACAGCGCTTGCATCACGCTCTCTCTGCATGTACCACCAGTAACCTGCTCCTGCAGGCCAGTGCACAACTTTTTTGTCACGCTCTTTCTGCCTGCTATAGCACGTTCTCTGTGCACCTGACAGATAAGAAAAAAAAGGCATATTTACATTTAGCCCCATACATGACAATAGGCCCAATTCACGCCTCAATAGAGGTCAATGGGAGAAATACATTCTCCTGATTTCTTTTTTTTAAATCTCCCACTTTCCTCTTTTTTATATGTTGGCATGTATGGCACGGCTCTATGACATCATCACAAGCGAATTCCCAACGGCACGTGCAAGACTCCATGAAACCATCACAAGTGGATTCCGAGCAGCACATGCAAGGCTCCATGACATCATCATGAGTGCATTCTGAGTCACGTGCAAGGTTCCAGGACACCATCACAAGTGCATTCCGAGCGGCACGTGCAAGGCTCCAGGACACCATCACAAGTGCATTCCGAGCGGCACCTGCAAGGCTCCATGACATCATCACAAGCAAATTCCGTCGGCACGTACAAGGCTCCATGACATCATCAAGAGTAGATTCCGAGAGGCACGTGCAAGGCTCTATGACATAATCACGAGTACATTGCGAGTGGCACGTGCAAGGCTCCATGACATCATCACGAGTACATTGCGAGTGGCACGTACAAGGCTCCATGACCTCATCACCAGTGCATTCTATGCGGCACGTGGAAAGCTCCATGTCATCATTGAGTGCACTCTGCGCTGCACCAAGGCTCCATGACATCACCATGAGTGCATTCTGTGCAGCATGTGCAAGGCTCCATGATATCATCACGAGTACATTGCGAGTGGCACGTGCAAGGCTCCATGACATCATCACGAGTACATTCTGAGTGGCACGTGCAAGGCTCCATGACATCATCACGAGTACATTGCGAGTGGCACGTGCAAGGCTCCATGACATCATCACGAGTACATTGCGAGTGGCACGTGCAAGGCTCCATGACATCATCACGAGTACATTCTGAGTGGCACGTGCAAGGCTCCATGACATCATCACGAGTACATTGCGAGTGGCACGTGCAAGGCTCCATGACATCATCACGAGTACATTCTGAGTGGCACGTGCAAGGCTCCATGACATCATCACGAGTACATTGCGAGTGGCACGTGCAAGGCTCCATGACATCATCACGAGTACATTCTGAGTGGCACGTGCAAGGCTCCATGACATCATCACGAGTACATTGCGAGTGGCACGTGCAAGGCTCCATGACATCATCACGAGTACATTCTGAGTGGCACGTGCAAGGATCCATGACATCATCACGAGTACATTGCGAGTGGCATGTACAAGGCTCCATGACCTCATCACCAGTGCATTCTATGCGGCACGTGCAAAGCTCCATGTCATCATTGAGTGCACTCTGCGCTGCACCAAGGCTCCATGACATCACCATGAGTGCATTCTGTGCAGCATGTGCAAGGCTCCATGATATCACCACGAGTGCATTGTGAGCGGCACGTACAAGGCTTCATGACATCATCACCAGTGCATTCTAAGCCTGACAAACCTTCAGACCAAGGGCAGCTGCAGCTGGGAGCAACAGGGGCTGCTGAGGACACGCCCAGCAGGCAGGACTGGAACCAGCAGCAGGTATCTCAGAGCCTACTAGTGTAGAGAGTGGCGGGGGCTAGAGAGAGAGAAGAAGAGAGAGGAGGAAAGCAAGAGAGAGGAGAGAGAAAGAGATAGAGGAAGAAAGCAAGAGGGAGGAGAGAAAAGATAGAGGAAGAAAGCAAGAGGGAGGAGAGAAAGAAATAGAGGAAGAAAGCAAGAGGGAGGAGAGAAAGAGATAGAGGAACAAAGCAAGAGAGAGGAGAGAAAGAGATAGAGGAAGAAAACAAGAGAAGGAAGAGGGAGAAGAGAGAGAGGAAGAAAGCAAGAGAGGGGAGAGGAGAGAAAGAGATAGAGGAAGAAAGCAAGAGAGAGGGCGAGAGAGTGAGAGATAGAGGAAGAAAGCAAGAGAGAGGAGAGAGAGAAAGAGATAGAGGAAGAAAGCAAGAGAAGGGAGAGAGACAAAGAGAGAGAGGAAGAAAGCAAGAGGGGGGAGAGAGGCAGAGATAGAGAAAGAAAGCAAGAGAAAGGAGAGAGAGAAAGAGATAGAGGAAGAAAGCAAGAGAGGAGAGAAAGAGATAGAGGAAGAAAGCAAGAGAAAAGAAAGCAAGAGAAAAGAGAGAAAGAGAGGAAGAAAACAAGAGAGAGGAAGAGATAGAGGAAAAATGCGAGAGAGAGGAAGAGATAGAGGAAGGAAGCAAGAGAAAGGAGAGAAGGGATAGAGGAAGAAAGCAAGAGAGGGGAGAGAGAGAAGGATAGAGGAAGAAAGCAAGAGAAGGGAGAGAGAGAAAGAGATAGAGGAAGAAAGCAAGAGAAGGGAGAGAGAGAAAGAGATAGAGGAAGAAAGCAAGAGAAGGGCGAGAGAGAAGCGATAGAGGAAGAAAGCAAGAGAGGGGAGAGAGAGAAAGAAATAGAGGAAGAAAGCAAGAGAGTGGAGAGAGAGAAGAGAGAGAGGAGGAATGCAAGAGAGAAAGAGAGAGAGATAGAGGAAGAAAGCAAGAGGAGAGAGAGAGAAAGACATAGAGGAAGAAAGCAAGAGAATGGAGAGAAAGAGAGAAAGGGGATAGAGAGAAATAAATAGAGGGAGAAAGCAAGAGAGAGGAGAGGAAGGAAGCAAGAGAGGGGAGAGAGAGGAAGAGCTAGAGGAAGAAAGCAATCGAAGGGAGAGAGATAAAGAGACAGAGGAAGAAAGCAAGAGAGTGGAGAGAGAGAAAGAGATAGAGGAAGGAAGAGAAGGGAGAGAGAGAAAGAGATAGAGGAGGAAAGCAAGAGAGGGGGAGAGAGAAAGAGGTAGAGGAGGAACGCAAGAAAAGGAGAGAGAGAAAGAGACAGAGGAAGAAAGCAAGAGAGAGGGTGAGAGAGAAAGAGATAGAGGAGGAAAGCAAGAGAAGGGAAAGAGAGAAAGAGATAGAGGAAGGAAGCAAGAGAGAGGAGAGAGAGAAAGAGATAGAGGAAGAAAGCAAGAGGGAGAGAGAGGAAGAGATAGGGGAAGGAAGCAAGAGAGGGGGAGAGAGGAAGAGATAGAAGAAGAAAGCAAGAGAGGGGAGAGGGAGAAAGAGATAGAGGGAGAAATCAAGAGGGGGAGAGAGAGAAAGAGATAGAGGAAGAAAGCAAGAGAGAGGGGAGAAAGAGATAGAGGAAGGAAGCAAGAGGGAGAGAGAGAAAGAGATGGAAGAAGAAGATGTTATTAAACCTTCTTTCTCGCCCCTTGTTCCGGAGGAACTCGCTGAATCCTATGCCATTGACTGGGCTTTGGCACAGGCACCCACGTTATATCACAATCACGTAGGATGGGATAAAGAATCCCCCTACCATGTAATCCCTATTAAAAATCAACCCCAACCTCAACTACAATACCCAATAAAACATGATGCTAAAGCACCCGTGAGGGAAATCCTCACACAACTTGAGTACCAGGGTGTAGTCTCACCAATGAATCATCATTTATCCCAGTAGCTAAACCAGACCATTCATACAGAATAGTCTTAGACTACAGACATTTAAACAGTCACACACGCACATATGCTATACAAAACTCACATTGCATAGCACTGATGAACAATATAGTGCGTAAAAAATACAAAACAACACTGGACATTTCTATTGGTTTCTTCTGCCAGAATATAGCGCCTGAGAGTAGAGAATTAACAAGTTTCAGTGCACTAGGCTCCCAGAAAAAATTCTGTTGTTTACCTCAGTGGGATAAGAACAGCACAGGACTGTTCACAGCTTGTGTGACAGCAATTCTGCACAAGATTGACCCTGAAGCATTGTCCTATGTAGATGATGTTTATCTTTCGGATGATGAATTACTACAACATTTAAGACGTGTATCCCGCATTGTTGTTGGCTACAAATTCAACTTAAAAAAAAACAAAAATTGCCTTCCTCAGCATCCTGTTCCTGGTATATGAGCTATCAAGTGAAGGAAAGAGACTAGCGCCACAATTCTTAGAAAAATGCGCACAACTACAACCTCTAAACACGATAAAAAACTCCAATCTCTATTGGGTTTTCTAAATTTTGGCAGAATTTACATTCCAGATTATGCTTCACGCTTGCACTGCCAGTAACCTGCTCCTGCAGGCCAATGCACAGCACTTGCATCACTCTCTCTGTATGCACTGCCAGTAACCTCCTTATGCAGGCCAGTGCACAGCACTTGCATCACTCTCTCTGTATGCACTGCCAATAACCTGCTCCTGCAGGCTGGTGCACAGTGCTTCCATCATGCTCTCTCTGTATGCACTGCTAGTAACCCGGTCCTGCAGGCCAGTGCACAGCACTTGCATCACTCTTTCTGTATGCACTGCCAGTAACCTGCTCCTGCAGGCCAGTGCCCAGTGATTCCATCATGCTCTCTCTGTATGCACTGCTAGTAACCCGGTCCTGCAGGCCAGTGCACAGCACTTGCATCACTCTCTCTGTATGCACTGCCAGTAACCTGCTCCTGCAGGCCGGTGCCCAGCTCTTGCATCACTCTTTCTGTATGCACTGCCAGTAACCTGCTCCTGCAGGCCAATGCACAGCACTTGCATCACTCTCTCTGTATGCACTGCCAGTAACCTCCTTATGCAGGCCAGTGCACAGCACTTGCATCACTCTCTCTGTATGCACTGCCAATAACCTGCTCCTGCAGGCCGGTGCACAGTGCTTCCATCATGCTCTCTCTGTATGTACTGCTAGTAACCCGGTCCTGCAGCCCAGTGCACAGCACTTGCATCACTCTTTCTGTATGCACTGCCAGTAACCTGCTCCTGCAGGCCAGTCACAGCTCTTGCATCACACTCTCTCTATGTATGCACCGCCAGTATCCTGCTCCTGCAGGCCAGTGCACAGCGCGTGCATCACACTCTCTCTATGTATGCACCGCCAGTATCCTGCTCCTGCAGGCCAGTGCACAGCGCGTGCTTCACACTCTCTCTATGTTTGCACCGCCAGTATCCTGCTCCCGCAGGCCAGTGCCCAGCACTTGCATCACTCTCACTGCATGCACCGCCAGTAACCTGCTCCTGCAGGCCGGTGTTCAGCTCTTGCATCACTCTTTCTGTATGCACTGCCAGTAACCTGCTCCTGCAGGCCGGTGTTCAGCTCTTGCATCACTCTTTCTGTATGCACTGCCAGTAACCTGCTCCTGCGGGCCGGTGCACAGCACTTGCATCACTCCTTCTGTATGCACTGCCAGTAACCTGCTCCTGCAGGCCGGTGTCCAGCTCTTGCATCACTCTTTCTGTATGCACTGCCAGTAACCTGCTCCTGCGGGCCGGTGCACAGCACTTGCATCTCTCTCTATATGTACCGCCAGAAGAAAGCAAGAGAGGGGAAAGAGAGAAAGAGATAGAGGTAGAAAGCAAGAGAGGGGGAGAGAGAGAAAGAGATAGAGGAAGAAAGCAAGAGAAAGGAGAGAGATAAAGAGATAGAGGAAGAAAGCAAGAGAGGGGAAAAAGAGATAGAGGAAGGAAGCAAGAGGGGGAGGGAGAAAGAGAGGAAAAAAGCAAGAGAGAGGGGGAGAGAGGAAGA
Source organism: Pleurodeles waltl (assembly GCF_031143425.1). Classification (NCBI taxonomy): domain Eukaryota; kingdom Metazoa; phylum Chordata; class Amphibia; order Caudata; family Salamandridae; genus Pleurodeles; species Pleurodeles waltl. Next base: position 1,338,780,531 of record NC_090437.1, read on the forward strand.
GATAGAGGAAGAAAGCAAGAGAGGGCGAGAGAGGAAAGACAAAGACAGTGGTAAAGAGAGAGGAGGAACTGAGAAAGTGTGATAGAGTAAACGGGAGAATAGAGGGAAAAAGTGAGAGAGAAGAGAGCGTCGGACAGATAGAAAGAGGGGCAGAGAAATCAGGGGAAGTGCGATAGAGGGAAAGAAAGGAGAAAGACAAAATGGAGAGGGAGGGAGAGAGAGAGAGGAAAGTATGAAAGAGAGTCTACGAGAGAAGAGAGAGGGGTAGTGAAACAGCGAGCGAGGAGATAGAGTATGGGTGAGTGACAGGTTTACATGAGGAAAGAAGAGTTGGGAGAGAGAATGGCTGTAAAGAAAGAGGGACAGAGTGAAAGACAGAGTGAGAGAGGCACGAAAGTAGAAGTGGAAGAATCGAAAAGGAGGTAGGAAGGGAGGGGAAGTGAAACGAATGAAAGGGAGGGGTGGACGGCCCCCAAGAAAGAACGAGAGGTGCTTAAGTACTAAAAGAATTTGTCCGCAGAGTCAGTGCTTAATTGGTGGAAACATGAGAGCGGGGCCGCGTCAGGAGGGCCCTGCAGCTTGCAGCACCCATTGCCTCTGTCAGCGCGCCAATGACAGGACTAACACAGACACTGACCATCAGACTCCTACAAGTGGGACAATTCAGACTATTCCAGGCCACCAAGCTATGAGGATGGCTCGGGAGGCAGGTGTATATTGAATGTACTCACAACTGTTGCCGTGCTGACTCCAAATAAGACAAACACCGTATAGCAGACTAGCACGAGTGCTGGTGCTGAGCACTGGGAACCCAGGCCCCTCGCGTTAAGCAGCATCACAAACTTCAAAGAGCTGAGGGGCGAGTGGAAAGGTCTGTGACACCCTCAGCTGTCACAAGACGGTCTGTAAACTGACATAGTTACACCTTTGAATGTGCAAAACTTTGGCAACATTTGGAAACCAGATGTAGAGGGAAAGGGAGAAAAGCCCTCAAAGCACTCATCTCCCACACGCGGGCCACAAGGAAAATATTTACAGTCACAGGGGTGTGGGTCACTGGAGAGCTGATTGTACGAGGAGCCGGGCAGGGAGTGACCCTACATACCATGGACCAGGAATGATGGCATATACAGCCATGCCAAGCTTTCAGCCACATTGCCCACCTTAAAAACCCTTTCAGACACATTGCCCACCTTAAAGACCCTTTCTGACACATTGCCCAACTTAAAGACCCTTTCAGACACATTGCCCACCTTAAAGACCCTTTCAGACACATTGCCCAACTTAAAGACCCTTTCTGACACATTGCCCACCTTAAAGACCCTTTCTGACACATTGCCCACCTTAAAGACCCTTTCAGACACATTGCCCAACTTAAAGACCCTTTCTGACACATTGCCCACCTTAAAGACCCTTTCAGACACATTGCCCACCTTAAAGACCCTTTCTGACACATTGCCCACCTTAAAGACCCTTTCAGACACATTGCCCACCTTAAAGACCCTTTCAGACACATTGCCCACCTTAAAGACCCTTTCAGACACATTGCCCACCTTAAAGACCCTTTCAGACACATTGCCCAACTTAAAGACCCTTTCAGACACATTGCCCACCTTAAAGACCCTTTCAGACACATTGCCCAGCGCCTTGAGACCATCATGGGTGATTTGCCTGCTTTATAAATCCTGATTGATTGATTGACAGACAGTAACCCTGAGATGAGGGTCATGAGCGCTCGGATACCATGACACGGAGCCAACCTCTCTACTGTATGCCACGGACCCAGACCAAGATCATTGGCCCCTGTAGCTGCACCAGGAGATACTGGAGCAGATGTTCTTGCTCCAGGTCCATAGCATCTGGTGCAGCTGGTACCAACATGGAATCACAGTGTCCCAAAGAGGTGATGCCACCAGCTGGCACCTACTGACTTACCCTGAAAAGTCCGGTTCTGAATGTTCTTCACTATCTGGATCCCGTCCTTCTTGGAGCCTCCAGCTTTCAGCGTCTCGTTCAACGCCATGGCGTACAGTAGCACGCCGTCATGGAAACAGCCGGCAATGAAGTTCATCTGCCAATAGGAAGAGAGAAAAAGAACGACCATCAGCATCTCAGTCTTCTCACCTGCAAGTTCTCACCTGTGCCTGCGGACATGTCATGTCAGAGAAGATCTCTTTGACGTCCCACATTCACATCTACGCATGCGTTCAGAGCCTGAGGACACCAAAACACGCTGCTTTCAACAACCCTGGGGGACAGGGCCTTCTCAGCTCTAGGCCTATCCTACTGGAATAAGCACAGCCTGGAATATAGTGCTTGAGGTGACGGGAATAGGTCCAAACGGTATTTAGACAAAATATCGTAAACACAAGTATTGTGGGATAGAATATTGTATCAAAAATACCGAGGACAAAAATATCATCAAGGTAAGTTTTTGTAGGTAAGTAAAGTTTTACTATGTATAACTCCACATATCTGTACCTTGACCATAAATATCTTCAAGGAACGTAGATGTGAAGTTAATAACAGTAAATCTGTACTTGCCTATTTGCACTTAGCTTCTCGATATTCTTGTCCTCCATATTTTTGACACAATATTCTGTCCACATGATATTGGTGTTTCCAATGTTCTGTCAGAGATCCGGTCACACACGGATACTTCATGAGCCGGAGGGTGTAACTGTTCAAGGGATCAAGAAGTTTAGGCAGGTGGCCAGTGCAGCTGTGAGCGCAGAGCGAAGCTGCTCCCACACAATGAAGGGTTATCACCGAGAACACAGCCCTCGTAGCGCTAGCAGAAGGATCTAGATCTGTATTGTAGGACTTACATTGTGCTTCATACCCTGCTGTGGGCATTTGTAGACAGGTAGCACTCTACACCGTGTCCTCCTGTTATGCTCCTAAGTGGGACTCGCTCAGGTGGGCAAGTGGCAGGAGGTTCTCTTATCTTGTCTCGGGATGCAGACCCTAGCAGTGTGAGAAGGAGGTGTGACTGTAGTTAGCTGGTGCTTAGAATTCACTCTACTCCCAGGATCAGCATCCTCTGACCATCAAGAGGCCACTAGCCGTCCCTTGTTAAAAAACATTGGAAAAAAACAAGTTCTGGCCTATGTGAGAGCCATTGGCTTTGCCAGTGCTTTTTAGCCATGTTGAAGAGCAGCGGAGGTGCTGCTTCCTACTACAGAGTGGCGTGGCATAGGGGAGAATGGCATAGAAAAGAGTGGCACAGAGGTCAGCGGAGTAGAGTGGCATAGAGTGGAGTGACGTAGAGTGGCCTAGAATGGAGTGACAGAGTGGTGTGGAGTAGCTTAGAGTAGTGTATATTGAAGTGGAGTGGCGTAGAGTGGAGTAGCATAGACAGGAGTGGTGTCGAATGGAGTGTCTTGGAATGGAATGGCGTAGAGTAGAGTGGCGTAAAGTGGAGTGACGTAGAGTAGTGTAGAGTGGAGTGGTGAAGACTAGAGTGGAGTGCATACAGTATAGTGGCGTAGAGTGGTGTGCAGTGTCCCAGAGTAGCGTGGAGTAAAGTGGAGTGGTGTAGAATGGCGTAGAGTGGCATGGAGTGGCATAGAGCAGAGGGGCTTGGAGTGATGTAGAGCAGAGTGGCGTAGAGCAGAGTGACAGAGAGTGGAGTGCCCTAGAGTGGAGTGACATAGAGTGGCATGGAATAGCTTAGAGTAGTGTAGAATTAAGTGGAGTGACGTAGAGTGGAGTAGCATAGAAAGGAGTGGCGTAGAATGGAGTGGCTTGGAATGGAATGGCGTAGAGTAGAGTGGCGTAAAGTGGAGTGACGTAGAGTAGTGTAGAGTGGAGTGGTGAAGACTAGAGTGGAGTGGCATACAGTATAGCGGCGTAAAGTGGTGTGCAGTGTCGCGTAGTAGCGTGGAGTAAAGTGGAATGGTGTAGACTGGCGTAGAGTGGCATGGAGTGGCATAGAGCAGAGGGGCTTGGAGTGATGTAGAGCAGAGTGGCATAGAGCAGAGTGACAGAGAGTAGAATGGAGTGGAGTGGCAATGTGTGGAGTGGAGTGGCGCTGAGTCTGGTGGCGTGGAGTACGGTGGCCTAGAGTGGAGTGACATGGAGTGACATAGAATAAAGTGGCGAAGAGAAGAGTGGGGTAGAGTGGAGTGGAGTACAGTGGTGTGTAGTGGAGTGGCGTACTGTAGAGGGGCATGGGGTAGCGTAGCAAGTGGAGTGGCATAGAACAGGGGTTCCCAAACCCTTACTTTCTGAGGACCCCCACTGAATAATTTCTGGAAGCCGGGGACCCCCAAGCAATTTGTATGATTTAAATTTCAAACATTAAAATGGTCATTTGCAGAAAATACACAAACAAGTACACACCAAACAAATACTCAAATTACTAAACATGTAATTATTTTATATTTAGAAAATATGCAAAAATCAGAAAATGTTAATGGGAAGATTGGTGCTGCATCTCGGTGACTAATTTTACAATGTTTAGTTTTATTTAGGATAGCTGAATCTTCAGGTCAGATTCAACATTTCTCAAGCAATTTCTGTTTTCATTTTTTAGGTACACAAGATCGGAGAAAGTGTTTTTCACATAAATATGTGGTGGGGAAAGAAGTAAAACCATAAGAGCCTCTCATCTCTCCAAAGCCTGCCTGTCACATGTAATTCATTTGTTTTATAGCACCTCTCACACCAGTGTAGGGTGTTAGAGCACTTTAAAGGAGACGACAAGGTGTAGGATTCACATGTCATCCATGCTGGTGGCATTTTCTAAAAGTGCTTGGTCTGGAGAAGCACAAACTCAGGATTCAGAACACAACACAGTGGTTACCTTTGACTTTAATAATAAGAATGTGTTTTTATGCAAACAAACCATTGTAGCAGCATAAGGAAAATGAAAAACTAGGGAAAAAACAACTTTCTAATTTGTGCCATGCAGTTTGCATGCAGCGCCATAATGGCAGTTCAAAGCTCACTGTGCTAGATTACAATTGTAACTTATGAACTGCACAGTAACAAAAGAATCTCTGGAACAAAATGAGTAACCCACTGTGCTATGCACATAAAATACTGTTCTTTGCATGATACACATTCTTTGCAGCAGGCATATTAACTATCTGCGCTACCTTTGAGTCAAAACTGCCACTACACAAAACTCCCATCTCTGTCCAGCAGGTACATTATTCACTAGAGTAATCGTGACGCTTTTATTTTTGCCCGAAAGCTGTGGATGTACAAGGAACTTTGTAGTGCTTTTAAAACTGCTGCTCAAAGGAAGCAATAAATATAAAAACACACATGTGTTTGTCAGAGGCCCCAGCTGGACAAGTGTCTTCCTCCCGGGTCAGGCCTTTGGACCCCCTGGGAATGCGTCAAATACCCCTGGGGGCTGAGGACCACAGATTGGGAACCACTGGTGTAGAGTACAGTGGCGTAGAGTGGCATTGTGTGGAGTGGCATAAAGCAGAGTGGCATAGAGTGGAGTGGTATAGAATGGAGTGGCATAGAGTGGAGTGGCCTAGAGTGGAATAGAGTAGAGTGGAGTTGTGTAGAGATGGGTGGAATGGCATAGAGTGGAGTGAAGCAACATAGACTAGAGTGGTGTAGAGTAGAGTGCCATACATTGGAGTGGAGTAGAGTGGCGTAGCATAAAGTGGCATGGAGAAGAGTGGAGTGGCACAGAGTGGAGTGGTGTAGAGTAGAATTGTGAAGAACAGCGTGCCACAGAATGTTGTAGCATGGGAGTGGCATACAGTAGAGTGGTGTAAAGTGCAGTGGCATAGAGTAGCAGATACTGGCTTAGAGTGATACAGAGTGGAGTAGAGTATAGTTGAGTGAAGTGGGATACAGTGGAGTGGCATAGAATAGAGTGACATAGAGTGGCATAAAGTAAAGGGGATGTAGAATAAGGTGGTGTAGAGTGCGTAGAGTAAGGTGGCACAGAGTGCGTAGAGTAAAGTGGCACAGAGTGTGGTGGAGTGGTAATCGTAGAGTAGCGTGCAGTAGAATGAAGTACAGTGTTGTGGAGTAGCATAGAGTAAAGGGAAGTGGTGTAGAGTGGCATAGAGTAGAGTGACATAGAGTGCATTGTGCGAATGGAGTGGGATAGAGTAGAGTACATGGCATGGAGCTGAGTGGCATACAATAGAGTATTGTAGAGTTGAGTGATGTAGATGGCGTAGAGTGGAGTGGCACTGAGTCGAGTGGTATAGAGTGGAGAGTGGCATAGAGCAGAGTGGTGTAGAGTGGCATAGAGTAGTGACAGAGTAGAGTGGCAGAGTGCATTGTGCGAATGGAGGGGCATAGAGTAGAGTACATGGCATAGAATGGAGTGGCATACAATAGAGCGTTGTAGAGTAGAGTTGAGTGATGTAGGTGGCGTAGAGTGGAGAGGAGTAGAGTGGAGTGGCATATCACAGAGTGGCATTGAGTGGAGTGGCATAGAGCAGAGTGGTGTAGAGTGGCATAGAGCAGAGTGACAGAGTAGAGTGGCATAGAGTGCATTGTGCGAATGGAGTGGCATTGAGTCGGATGGCATACAATAGAGTGTTGTAGAGTAGAGTTGAGTGATGTAGGTGGTGTAGAGTGGAGGTGAGTAGAGTGGAATGGCGTAGCACAGAGTGGCATCGAGTTGAGGGGTATGGAGTAGAGTGTCATAGAGCAGAGTGGTGTAGAGTGGCATAGAGTAGAGTCCATGGCATAGAGTGGAGTGGCATACAATAGAGTTTTGTAGAGTAGAGTTGAGTGATGTAGGTGGCGTAGAGTGGAGAGGGGTAGAGTGGAGTGGCGTAGCACAGAGTGGCATTGAGTGGAGTGGCATACAATTGAGTTTTGTAGAGTAGAGCTGAGTGATGTAGGTGGCGTAGAGTGGAGAGGAGTAGAGTGGAGTGGCGTAGCACAGAGTGGCATTGAGTGGAGTGTCATACAATAGAGTTTTGTAGAGTAGAGTTGAGTGATGTAGGTGGCGTAGAGTGGAGAGGAGTAGAGTGGAGAGGAGTAGAGTGGAGTGGCGAAGCACAGAGTGGCATAGAGAGGAGTGGCATACAATAGAGTTTTGTAGAGTAGAGTTGAGTCATGTAGGTGGCGTAGAGTGGAGAGGAGTGGAGTGGCATAGCACAGAGTGGCATAGAGTGGAGTGGCATACAATAGAGTTTTGTAGAGTAGAGTTGAGTGATGTAGGTGGCGTAGAGTAGAGTGGAGTGGCGTAGCACACAGTGGCATTGAGTGGAGTGGCATAAAATAGAGTTTTGTAGAGTAGAGTTGAGTGATGTAGGTGGCGTAGAGTGGAGAGGAGTAGAGTGGAGTGGCGTAGCACAGAGTGGCATAGAGTGGAGTGGCATACAATAGAGTTTTGTAGAGTAGAGTTGAGTGATGTAGGTGGCGTAGAGTGGAGAGGGGTAGAGTGGAGTGGCGTAGCACAGAGTGGCATTGAGTGGAGTGGCATACAATTGAGTTTTGTAGAGTAGAGCTGAGTGATGTAGGTGGCGTAGAGTGGAGAGGAGTAGAGTGGAGTGGCGTAGCACAGAGTGGCATTGAGTGGAGTGGCATACAATAGAGTTTTGTAGAGTAGAGTTGAGTGATGTAGGTGGCGTAGAGTGGAGAGGAGTAGAGTGGAGAGGAGTAGAGTGGAGTGGCGAAGCACAGAGTGGCATAGAGAGGAGTGGCATACAATAGAGTTTTGTAGAGTAGAGTTGAGTCATGTAGGTGGCGTAGAGTGTAGAGGAGTGGAGTGGCGTAGCACAGAGTGGCATAGAGTGGAGTGGCATACAGTAGAGTTTTGTAGAGTAGAGTTGAGTGATGTAGGTGGCGTAGAGTAGAGAGGAGTGGAGTGGCGTAGCACACAGTGGCATTGAGTGGAGTGGCATAAAATAGAGTTTTGTAGAGTAGAGTTGAGTGATGTAGGTGGCGTAGAGTGGAGAGGAGTAGAGTGGAGTGGCGTAGCACAGAGTGGCATTGAGTGGAGTGGCATACAATAGAGTTTTGTAGAGTAGAGTTGAGTGATGTAGGTGGCTTAGAGTGGAGTGGTGTAGCACAGAGTGGCATAGAGTGGAGTGGCATACAATAGAGTTTTGTAGAGTAGAGTTGAGTGATGTAGGTGGCACAGAGTGGAAGGGAGTAGAGTGGAGTGGCGTAGCACAGAGTGGCATTGAGTCGAGTGGTATGGAGTGGCATAGAGCAGAGTGGTGTAGAGTGGAGTGAAGGGGCGTAGAGTGGAATAGTGTACAGTAGAAAGGCATGGAGTTGGGGGAGTAAGTAACTAAAGCATCTATAGAAACGCAGCTGACTGTATGTCTGTGTTAAAAGCAGGAAAGCACATTGCACGTCCAAGAATAACACCAAAATATTTCTGAAATAAAATAAAAGTATTGCGTTATAAACAAATGAGGAAGAACAAAGACGAGGAAGAACACGTACTTGGTCCATGGTCCAGGAAGGAGCTAACACAAGAAGGGACGGGAAGCCTACGGGAGCGAAGCAATGGAAATATGTTAAAGGAGAGTGACAACGTAAACAACTAATGGTGGTGGGGGGTTGTGAGCCCACTGAATAGTAAACAATACATCTCGCAGCGCATGCGCTCTGTAGGGGAGGCCTCAAAACACACCCACATGTTAGCCGCAAGAGCCCTTGGCCAACAAAGTGACCAAGATGGTGATTGCGCCCCCAACTCCAGGACCCTTGTGGAAACATCGGGCCAGCATCCCTTAATGCCTTTTAAGTTGGCTCGAGACCTGCACATCGTATTGTTCCTCAGCAGACATATCCAGAAGAGAAGACAAATACAAAAGGTGGAAAGAAAGAGGAAGAGAAAGATGGGAAAAGACTGACATCGAGAGAACCTAGCATGAAAGAAAACCTACAAGAGAGAGGTAAAGGGGCAAGGAGTGCCTGGTGCTGGATGAAGAGGAGTCCGCCACCTGGTGTTTGGCACCCGTGGCATCCAGTACTGCTGTTGTGGCCTTCTGAGACAAGCTATGTGAGCCATCACTTACAAATGAAGAACGGATCTAGACAAGACGTGGGACAGGGACTGCTCTTCTCAACACTTGACAGGTGACCCTTATCTTCTTGGCTTCTTGCTGTATCTCTGACCTTACGTTACAAACTGTGTCTGTCTTGTGGTGTCTGACTTCACCCTACATGGTCCTGATGCTTGAGGACACACCGCCCACCCATGTCCAACGAGGGCATTTCTATTCAGCGTTGACTCTTCCTTTCTGTGGAGTCCACCATGGTGCTGTCCCCCCAGGATCTTTGGAGTTTGGAGCTTCTATTGTACTCTCTAAATTTGATTCTTTTTTATTTGCAAGCTCTTGACACTACCTCAGAGTCATTCTCTCAGGACTCCCAGAGCAGTTGTCCCCAGTGAGTCTCTCCACCATTGAGACCTGCATCTCCAGCTCAACCAGCAAGCAGCTCCCGATGGGCCCCAACAATGATAAACTCACAGCCACGGGGATGAGGGCTTTGAGGAACATCTAGGACCTTATTGCGAGCCGGTGGGGCATTGACACACTTGACACTCAGCCACCAGCACCTTTTGGTGGCATCTGACAAGGATGTCAAATGCCTACCTCAAATGAAGACCAACTTGAGAGGTGCCTTCTCCACTTCACCCCCTAGGAGCCATCCTGCCAGTCTGGGCATGACACAGGACACTGATGGGCGCCTCTACACTTCATGGGGTCCCAATTTCAGCCTAAACTTTACGGATATCTGAGAGATAAGGGGGTTTCATGGGCCCCTCACCACATTCATAGAAGTGAAGAAACACACATTGGTGGCTAGGTTCACTAAGAGGCTTGTTTGGGTGACACACATGAAATGTCTTACAAACCAAGGCAAAGTGTTATAGAAGACTTCATGTTCTTGAGGATGATGAGGCAGTTGCTGCTGCATGTTACAAAGCCAGGGCTGGAGCTTCTCCATTTCACACGCAAACCCAAAACATGCTTCTGTGTGTTACCGGTTGAAGTGTCAAGGCAGCTGCTGGTTCATACAGACAAATCCACATCAGATGATTCTGCATTTCACAAAGATGGATCAGGCAGAACACAGCCTATGCAGCTGCTTCTGCTTGTTAAACACAAAGCAAAGGCAACTGTGGCTGGATTTACACAGGATGTCAGGGCACCTGCTGCTGTGTGTCACCAGCAAACCCAAGGACGCGCTGCTGTGTGTTACCAGTAAACTCAAGGAAGCTGCTGCTGTGTGTTAACAACAAACCCAAGGAAGCTGCTGCTGTGTGTTACCAGCAAACCCAAGGAAGCTGCTGCTGTGTGTTACCAGCAAACCCAAGGGAGCTGCTGCTGTGTGTTAACAACAAACCCAGGGGAGCTGCTGCTGTGTGTCACCAGTAAACTCAAGGAAGCTGCTGCTGTGTCTTATCAACAAACCCAAGGGAGCTGCTGTTGTGTGTCACTGGCAAACCCAAGGACGCGCTGCTGTGTGTTACCAGTAAACTCAAGGAAGCTGCTGCTGTGTGCTACCAGCAAACCCAAGAAAGATGCTGCTGTGTGTCACCAGCAAACCCAAGGGAGCTGCTGCTATGTGTTACCAGCAAACCCAAGGGAGCTGCTGCTGTGTGTCACTGGCAAACAGAAGGAAGATGCTGCTGGTATGCTACCAGCAAACCCAAGGGAGCTGCTGTGTGTCACCGGCAAACCCAAGGAAGCTGCTGCTGTGTGTTACCAGCAAACCCAAGGGAGCTGCTGCTGTGTGTCACCAGCAAACCTAAGGGAGCTGCTGCTGTGTGTTACCAGCAAACCCAAGGGAGCTGCTGCTGTGTGTCACCAGCAAACCCAAGGAAGCGCTGGTGTGTGTTAACAACAAACCCAAGGGAGCTGCTGCTGTGTGTCACCGGCAAACCCAAGGAAGCTGCTTCTGTGTGTTACCAGCAAACCAAGGGAGCTGCTGCTGTGTGTTACCAGCAAACCGAAGGAAGCTGCTGATGTGGGTTACCAGCAAACCAAAGGAAGTTGCTGCTGTGTGTCACCATCAAACCCAAGGACGCGCTGCTGTGTGTTACCAGCAAACCCAAGGAAGCTGCTGCTGTGTGTTACCAGCAAACCCAAGAGAGCTGCTGCTGTGTGTTACCTGCAAACCCAAGGAAGCTGCTGCTGTGTGTCACCAGCAAACCCAAGGAAGCTGCTGCTGTGTGTCACCAGCAAACCCAAGGAAGCTGCTGCTGTGTGTTACCAGCAAACCCAAGGAAGCTGCTGCTGTGTGTCACCAGCAAACCCAAGGGAGCTGCTGCTGTGTCTTACAAACAAACCCAAGGAAGCTAGTGCTGTGTGTTAACAACAAACCCAAGGAAGTTGCTGCTGTGTCTTACCAACAAACCCAAGGAAGCTGCTGCTGTGTGTTACCAGCAAACCCAAGGAAGCTGCTGCTGTGTGTCACCAGCAAACCCAAGGGAGATGCTGCTGTGTGTCACCAGCAAACCCAAGGAAGCTGCTGCTGTGTGTCACCAGCAAACCCAAGGGAGATGCTGCTGTGTGTCACCAGCAAACCCAAGAAAGCTGCTGCTGTGTGTCACCAGCAAACCCAAGGAAGCTGCTGCTATGTGTTACCAGCAAACCCAAGGAAGCTGCTGCTGTGTGTCACCAGCAAACCCAAGGGAGATGCTGCTGTGTGTCACCAGCAAACCCAAGGGAGATGCTGCTGTGGGTTACCAGAGTGATAGAAAGACAGAGGCCTGTCCAAGCATTCACGGAGACAGCAAACACAAGACTGCTCTAGCAGCAAGACAGATAGACAGACAGAGGACGGCCCTACCAGGCACAGAGACAGATAAGCTTAGGACTGCTCTAGTGGGCAGAGAGATAGAGAGATAGAGGACTGCCCAAGCAACTACCCTAGCAGGCAGAGAGACAGACAAACACAGGACTGCTCTAGTGGGGTGAGAGATAGACAGACAGAGGCCTGCCCTAGCAGGCACAGAAACAGACACAGGACTGCTCTAGCGGGCAGAGGGATAGAGAGACAGAGACCTGCCCTAACATGCAGAGAGATGGTGGTCCCCTCAGACCATTGCATCTTTCTTCACTCGACATTACCATGTTATGAACTGACAGTGGTCAATGCTGGGAAAGCTTCAATCTTCACAATAAAATCCTATCACCAATGGACCCAGCCCCGCCCCCTGCTGGCCCCGCCTCCTGCTATCATTGGGCAGCTGAACCTCTGACACCAACCACGACAGAGCTGTGCAATTTGCATCTAAACCAGGGGCGAATCTTCAGGGGGTGTTTGGGGTGTTACAACTCCCTAATAGTGCCATTGTGTGACAAACAGTTGGGTGCAAGTGCCTTCAGTCGGGAATGGTGAGGTGTCACCAGGAACCTTTACGCATGCAGACAAAAACACACACACCCTCCCTCTCTGGTTGGAAAGACTTCAAAAATGTTGGTTATTTCACAAAATAAGGTGATTTTTCTGCCTTAGTGCCCCCACCAAATGCACACTCCTCTCCCTTTTCACTGCCCCTAAGGCCCGCTCATGCACCTCGCTTGTGTATGATGTATTCAAACATTATATGCCAGAGTGATGGTTGGGAAACCCGAAGATCACCCCCCCAATCTTACTGACCAAGCTGCACCCCCCCTATCATCTCTGCCACCTGCCCCCAGCGTGGGGGACACACAGCCCCTCCAATGGTACAGGAGCCTTCAGCAGATACTCTCCAATGCAGAACTAGAGGCCCACCTCCAGGAAACGTGCTGCTGCGAAAATAAAGTATGAAGATGTAGACAGACTGGACGGAAAGACATTTGGACAGAAGGTGCTTGATAAGACACACGTGGCGTTTTGAGTACTTCACTGAACAGAGACTGCTCAGGTGTCGGTTTTGGACAACATTAGAATGCCATTGTGTGGAGGCCGCTGCACAGCTCTGACCCACATGGGTCTCAGCGCTGCGTTGCACCTGTTCAGCTCTGGGTCTCAGCTCTGCGTTGCACCTGTTCAGCTCTGACCCACATGGCTCTCAGCGCTGCGTTGCACCTGTTCAGCTCTGACCCACATGGGTCTCAGCGCTACGTTGCACCTGTTCAGCTCTGACCCACATGGGTCTCAGCTCTGCGTTGCACCTGTTCAGCTCTGACCCACATGGGTCTCAGCTCTGCGTTGCACCTGTTCAGCTCTGACCTACATGGGTCTCAGCTCTGCGTTGCACCTGTTCAGCTCTGACCCACATGGGTCTCAGTGCTGCGTTGCAGCTGCTCAGCACTGATCCAGATGGATCTCAGCACTGTGTTTCAACCACCCACTGCTGACCCAGGTGGATGTCAGCGCTGTGTTGCAGCTGCTCAGCATTCATCCAGATGGATCTCAGTGCTGCATTGCAGCTGCTCAGCGCTGACCCAGATGTATCTCAAAGCTGTGTTGCAGCTGCACAGCATTTATCCAGATGGATCTCAGTGCTGCATAGCAGATGAGCAGCATTCATCCAGATGCTTCTCAGCAATGTGTTGCAGATGTGCAGCATTCATCCAGATGGATCTCAGTGGTGTGTTGCAGCTGCACAGCACTGATCCAGATGGATCCCAGTGCTGTTGTGCAGTTTCTCAGCGCTGACACAGATTGCTATCCGTGCTGCATTGCACCTGCTCAGCACTCATCCAGATGGATCTCAGTGCTGCATTGCAGCTGCCAAGCGCTGATCTAGATGGATCTCAGAGCTGTGTTACAGCTGCTCAGCTCTGACCCAGATGGATCTCAGCACTGTGTTGCAGCTGCTCAGCATTCATCCAGATGGATCTCAGTGCTGCATTGCAGCTGCTCAGCTCTGACCCAGAGGAATCTCAGCCATGCAATGCTGACCCAGATGGATCTCAGAGCTGTGTTGGAGCTGTGCAACACTGATCCAGGTGGATCCCAGCACTGAGATGCAGCTGCTCAGCGCTAACCCAGATGGATGTCCGTGCTGCATTGCAGCTGGTCAGCGCTGATCCAAATGGATCTCAGAGCTGTGTTGCTGTTGCACAGCATTCATCCTGATGGATCTCAGAGCTGTGTTGCTGTTGCACAGCATTCATCCAGGTGGATCTCAGCGCTGTATTGCAGCTACACAGCGCTGATCCAGAAGGATCTCAGAGCTGTGTTGCAGCTGCTAAGCGCTGACCCAGATGGATCTCAGCGCTCTATTGCAGCTGTTCAGCATTCATCCAGGCGGATCTGAGCTCTGGGTTGCATCTGCACAACATTGATCCTGATGGATCTCAGCGGTGCATTCATCCAGGCAGATCTCAGCACTGCACTGCAGCTGTGCAACGCTGATCCAGGTGGATCTGAGCGCTGGGTTGCAGCTGTTCAGCATTCATCCAGGCGGATCTGAGCGCTGGGTTGCATCTGCACAACATTGATCCTGATGGATCTCAGCGGTGCATTGCAGCTGCACAGCATGCATCCAGATTGATCTCAGAGCTGCATCACAGCTGCACAGCATTCATCCAGGCGGATCTCAGCGCTGCACTGCAGCTGCGCAACGCCGATCCAGATGGATCTCAGCGCTGTATTGCAGCTGTTCAGCCTTCATCCAGGCGGATCTGAGCGCTGGGTTGCAGCTGTTCAGCATTCATCCAGGCGGATCTGAGCGCTGTGTTGCTGTTGCACAGCATTCATCCTGATGGATCTCAGTGCTGTGTTGCTGTTGCGCAGCATTCATCCTGATGGATCTCAGTGCTGTGTTGCTGTTGCACAGCATTCATCCTGATGGATCTCAGAGCTGTGTTGCAGCTGCGCAGCATTCATCCAGGTGGATCTCAGTGCTGTGTTGCTGTTGCACAGCATTCATCCTGATGGATCACAGAGCTGTGTTGCAGCTGCGCAGCATTCATCCAGGTGGATCTCAGTGCTGTGTTGCTGTTGCACAGCATTCATCCTGATGGATCTCAGAGCTGTGTTGCAGCTGCGCAGCATTCATCCAGGTGGATCTCAGTGCTGTGTTGCTGTTGCACAGCATTCATCCTGATGGATCTCAGAGCTGTGTTGCAGCTGCGCAGCATTCATCCAGATGGATCTGAGTGCTGTGTTGCTGTTGCACAGCATTCATCCTGATGGATCTCAGTGCTGTGTTGCTGTTGCACAGCATTCATCCTGATGGATCTCAGTGCTGTGTTGCTGTTGCACAGCATTCATCCTGATGGATCTCAGAGCTGTGTTGCAGCTGCGCAGCATTCATCCAGGTGGATCTCAGTGCTGTGTTGCAGCTGCGCAGCATTCATCCAGGTGGATCTCAGTGCTGTGTTGCTGTTGCACAGCATTCATCCAGGTGGATCTCAGTGCTGTGTTGCTGTTGCACAGCATTCATCCAGATGGATCTGAGCGCTGTGTTGCTGTTGCACAGCATTCATCCTGATGGATCTCAGAGCTGTGTTGCTGTTGCACAGCATTCATCCTGATGGATTTCAGTGCTGTGTTGCTGTTGCACAGCATTCATCCTGATGGATCTCAGTGCTGTGTTGCTGTTGCACAGCATTCATCCTGATGGATCTCAGAGCTGTGTTGCAGCTGCGCAGCATTCATCCAGGCGGATCTGAGCGCTGCATTTGATCGAATCTCTCATCATCTCATCTTTCACAGACTGCAGGTGTCGGATGGGCATGGTGGAGCCTTAGACGGTTTTCCTGCTTTGTGACCAGTTGTAGTAAAGCGGTGAGGATGTGGACTTTCTCTGCCACAGAGGGAGCTGTACTGTGTGGGGTGCCAGACAGCTCTGTATTAAGCCCAGGGCCACTTGAATTATGCAGCAGATGAGGGCAGCAGGTCTGAGTAAATTATGTGGCATAAAAAGGCAAATTATTCGGCATAATGCTGCACATTTTGTGATAGTTTTACTTCACTATTTTGGCATTTTCAAACCTGTTAACACTCTCTGGGCATTGGTTCACCTCATTAGTACGACTTTAACAGCTGAATTTAGCAACAAGCAACAGAGAAGGGACCAGTCAGTCTTTGCAAAGGGGCCTTTTCTACTTGACAACACGTGTCGCTGGGTTTTTAGGAACTTTTGAACTTTTTGAGCTAGAATCACTTTTTTGTTAAATTCAGCAGATTATGCGGAAGATGTCGGATTATGCGGCAAATGCGGCAACACTATAATTAGGCGGAAACTGCTGCAGCGGCACAAACGTATAATTCCAATGCCCCTGAAGAACCCCTCTCTGTTTAATGCTTCGGTTGCCGTCCTCGCCATGGTGATACACACATTTCTGTAATTGCTTAGGTCATATGCCGATGCCACATAATGAAAATGTCACTTACCCAGTGTACATCTGTTCGTGGCATCAGTCGCAGTAGATTCGCATGTTCTGCAATAGCTCGCCATCTGGTGTTGGGCCGGAGTGTTACAAGTTGTTTTTCTTCGAAGAAGTCTTTCGAGTCACGGGACCGAGTGACTCCTCCTTTTGTCTCCATTGCGCATGGGCGTCGACTCCATCCTCGATTGTTTTTCCCCGCAGAGGGTGAGGTAGGAGTTGAATTGTAGTAATAGTGCCCATGCAATGGAGTGACTAAGTATGCACTTATTTAAGGTTGAGATGATACATATATAAATAATTGAAGGTAACTTCCAAACTGCTACAGGCTCCCGGGGAGGCGGGTGGGCACATGCGAATCTACTGCGACTGATGCCACGAACAGATGTACACTGGGTAAGTGACATTTTCAGTTCGATGGCATCTGTCGCTGTAGATACGCATGTTTTGCATAGACTAGTAAGCAGTTATCTCCCCAAAAGCGGTGGTTCAGCCTGTAGGAGTGGAAGTAGTCTGAAATAATGTCCTTAATACAGCTTGACCTACTGTGGCTTGTTGTGCGGATAGCACGTCTACACAGTAGTGCTTGGTGAATGTGTGAGGCGTAGACCATGTGGCTGCCTTACATATTTCTTGCATTGGGATGTTTCCTAGAAAGGCCATGGTAGCACCTTTCTTTCTGGTTGAGTGTGCCCTTGGTGTAATGGGCAGCTGTCGTTTAGCTTTAAGGTAGCAGATTTGGATGCATTTAACTATCCATCTGGCTATACCTTGTTTTGAAATTGGGTTTCCTGCATGAGGTTTTTGAAATGCAATAAAGAGTTGTTTAGTCTTTCTGATGTTCTTTGTTCTGTCAATGTAATACATTAATGCTCTTTTGACATCTAATGTATGTAGTGCCCTTTCAGCTACGGTATCTGGCTGTGGAAAGAACACCGGAAGTTCCACTGTTTGATTTAGATGGAACGGTGAAATAACCTTTGGCAAAAATTTAGGATTGGTCCTTAGGACGACTTTATTTTTGTGTAGTTGTATAAAAGGTTCCTGTATAGTAAACGCCTGAATTTCGCTTACTCTTCTCAGGGAAGTAATGGCGATGAGAAATGCCACCTTCCAGGTTAGGAACTGTATGTCGCAGGAGTGCATGGGTTCAAAAGGTGGACCCATAAGTCTAGTTAGGACAACATTTAGGTTCCATGAAGGAACAGGTAGTGTTCTTGGTGGTATAATTCTCCTAAGGCCCTCCATGAATGCTTTAATGACTGGTATTTTATATAGGGAAGTTGAATAGGTAGTCTGCAGGTATGCAGATATTGCTGCAAGGTGAATCTTAATGGAAGAGAAAGCTAGGTTAGATTTTTGTAAGTGAAGCAAGTAACCCACTACATGTTCTGGAGTTGTGTGTAATGGTTGTATTTGATTAATATGGCAGTAGCAAACAAACCTCTTCCATTTACTTGCATAGCAGTGCCTGGTGGATGGCCTTCTTGCTTGTTTTATGACTTCCATACATTCTTGGGTAAGTTGTAAGTGCCCGAATTCTAGGATTTCAGGAGCCAGATTGCTAGATTCAGCGATGCTGGATCTGGGTGTCTGATCTTTTGGTTGTGCTGTGTCAACAGATCTGGCCTGTTGGGCAATTTGATGCAGGGTACCACTGATAGGTCTAGCAGCGTTGTGTACCAGGGTTGCCTTGCCCAAGTTGGTGCTATCAATATGAGTTTGAGTTTGCTTTGACTGAGTTTGTTTACCAGGTAAGGAAGGAGAGGGAGAGGAGGAAAAGCGTAAGCAAATATCCCTGACCAGTTCATCCATAGGGCATTGCCTTGGGATTGTTTGTGTGGGTATCTGGATGCGAAGTTTTGGCATTTTGCGTTCTCCCTTGTCGCAAACAAGTCTATCTGAGGTGTTCCCCAGAGTTTGAAATAAGTGTTCAGTATTTGGGGGTGAATTTCCCATTCGTGGACCTGTTGGTGATCTCGAGAGAGATTGTCTGCGAGTTGATTTTGTATCCCTGGTATAAACTGTGCAATTAGGCGAATTTGGTTGTGAATTGCCCAATGCCAAATTTCTTGTGCTAACATGCTTAACTGCGTGGAGTGCGTCCCTCCCTGCTTGTTTAGATAATACATTGTTGTCATGTTGTCTGTTTTGACGAGAATGTATTTGTGAACTATTATTGGTTGGAAAGCTTTTAGTGCTTGAAAAACTGCAAGAAGTTCTAGGTGATTGATATGCAGTTTTGTTTGATGTACGTTCCATTGTCCTTGTATGCTGTGTTGATCGAGGTGTGCTCCCCACCCTGTCATGGAAGCATCTGTTGTTATTACGTATTGTGGCACTGGGTCTTGGAAAGGCCGCCCCTTGTTTAAATTTATGTTGTTCCACCACAGAAGCGAGAGGTAAGTTTGGCGGTCTATTAACACCAGATCTAGAAGGTGACCCTGTGCTTGAGACCACTGTGATGCTAGGCATTGTTGTAAGGGCCTCATGTGCAGTCTTGCGTTTGGGACAATGGCTATGCATGATGACATCATGCCTAGGAGTTGTAATACCATCTTTGCTTGTATGTTTTGTGTTGGATACATGCGTTGTATGATGGTGTTGAAATTTTGAATTCTTTGTGGACTTGGAGTGGCTACTCCTTTTGATGTGTCTATTATGGCTCCCAGGTATTGTTGTACCTTGCGTGGCCGAATTTTGGATTTTGTGAAATTGACGGTGAACCCTAGTTTGAAGAGGGTTTGTATGATATGATTTGTGTGATTTGAGCACTCTATTAACGAATGGGCCTTGATTAGCCAGTCGTCTAGATATGGGAACACATGTATTTGCTGCCTTCTGATGTGTGCAGCGACTACCGCTAGACATTTGGTAAAGACTCTTGGTGCGGTTGTTAATCCGAAAGGCAGTACCTTGAATTGGTAATGTATTCCTTTGAATACAAACCTTAGGTATTTCCTGTGCGATGGGTGAATTGGTATATGGAAATAAGCATCCTTGAGGTCTAAAGTTGCCATGTAGTCGTGCAGCTTTAGCAATGGCAATACTTCTTGTAGTGTGACCATGTGGAAGTGGTCTGATTTGATGAAAGTGTTGACTACTCTGAGGTCTAGGATTGGTCTCAGTGTTTTGTCCTTCTTTGGTATCAGAAAGTACAGTGAGTAAACTCCTGTGTTTATTTGTGTGTTTGGCACTAATTCGATTGCATTCTTTTGCAATAGTGCCTGCACTTCTATCTCTAGGAGATTGGAATGGTGTGTTGTTAAATTTTGTGCTTTTGGTGGTATGTTTGGAGGGAACTGTAGAAATTCTATGCAGTAACCATGTTGGATAATTGCTAGAACCCAAGTGTCTGTAGTGATTTTCTCCCATGCTCTGTAATAATGACCTATTCGTCCCCCCACTGGTGTTGTGTGGAGGGGGTGAGTGACATGTGAGTCACTGTTTAGTAGTAGGGGTTTTGGGGCTTTGGAATCTTCCTCTATTTCTAGGGAATTGCCCTCCTCTATATTGTCCCCGAAAACCTCCTCTATACTGTCCTTGGTAACTGGACGGTGTGGCTTGTGAGGTGCTGGCTTGTGTGCTTTGACCCCGAAACCCCCCTCGAAAGGGCGTTTTACGGAATGAGCTGTAATTCCCTCTGCTCTGCGGGGAGTAGAGTGCGCCCATGGCTTTAGCAGTGTCCGTATCTTTTTTGAGTTTCTCAATCGCTGTGTCCACTTCTGGACCGAACAGTTCTTTTTCATTAAAAGGCATATTGAGAACTGCTTGTTGAATCTCTGGTTTAAATCCAGACGTTCGGAGCCATGCATGCCTTCTGATAGTTACAGATGTATTAATTGTCCGTGCAGCTGTATCTGCAGCGTCCATGGAGGAGCGGATCTGGTTGTTGGAGATGGCCTGTCCCTCCTCAACCACTTGTTTTGCCCTATTTTGGAAGTCTTTGGGCAGATGTTCAATGAGATGTTGCATCTCGTCCCAGTGGGCTCTGTCATAGCGCGCAAGTAGTGCCTGGGAGTTCGCGATGCGCCACTGGTTTGCAGCTTGTGCTGCGACTCTTTTACCAGCTGCATCAAACTTGCGGCTTTCTTTATCTGGGGGTGGTGCATCTCCAGATGTGTGAGAGTTGGCCCTTTTCCTAGCTGCTCCTACAACAACAGAGTCTGGTGGCAGCTGTGTTGTGATGAAAGCCGGGTCTGTAGGAGGCGGCTTATACTTTTTTTCCACCCTTGGTGTGATTGCCCTACTTTTGACCGGGTCCTTAAATATGTCTTTTGCGTGCCGGAGCATACCAGGGAGCATAGGCAGGCTTTGGTAGGAGCTGTGGGTGGAGGAGAGTGTGTTGAACAAGAAATCATCCTCGACCTGTTCTGAGTGGAGGCTTACGTTGTGAAATTGTGCTGCTCTAGCCACCACCTGAGAGTACGCGGTGCTGTCTTCTGGTGGAGATGGTTTTGTAGGGTATGCCTCTGGGCTGTTATCTGACACTGGGGCGTCGTATAGGTCCCATGCGTCCTGGTCTTGGTCACCCTGGCTCATGGTGGTGTGAGCTGGGGAGTGTGATGGCGTTTGTGCTGGTGAAACGTTAATCACGTGCGGAGGAGAGGGTGGTGGTGTAACTCTTTTCACCACTTTTGGTTGTGGTGCTTGTTCCGTCTGGAACTCCAACCTTCTCTTTCTCCTAATGGGGGGAAGGGTGCTTATTTTTCCTGTCCCCTGCTGAATGAAGATACGCTTTGCGTATGGTCCGCATCAGTTGCTTGTAGCTCTTCCTCAAACCTATGCTTCTGCATTTGGGAGGTTAGCGAGTGCTCTTCTGTATAAGAGCCTGAAGCTGGGTCGCTTGCAGTTTGTTTCGGCGTCGAAACTTTGTCTGCGTGTTTTTTCGGCTCCGAGGTGACTTTTTTCCTTTTCGGGGCCGAAACCTCTCGGCGTCGATCTGTTTCGGTGCCGCTGTCTCGGCGTCGAGCCGTGTCCACACCGGCATCTCGGTGTCGAGGCTTGTCTCCAGCACTTTCTCGGTCCCGAGAAGGCTGCGTGCCGGTGTCTCGACCGGAGTCGGACGATCTCGGCACTGTTTGGGCCTTTTTCGGTGCCGACGGTCGGTCACCGATTTTATGGGTTGAGCCATGGCCTGGTGGCAGTGGCGTCCCCTGGGCCTTGTAAATGTTTCTTTGTGTGGTTTTCGACGTCTTACTCACGGTTTGTGTATCGTCGAATCCTTCGGAGTCTGAGTCTTGGATCGAGAAGGTACCTTCCTCTTCCTGTTCCTCGAACTCCCGTCGGGCTGTCGGTGCGGACGCCATTTGAAGTCTTCTGGCTCGACGGTCTCGGAGTGTTTTTCGGGACCGGAACGCACGACAGGCCTCGCAGGTGTCTTCGCTGTGCTCAGGTGACAGGCACAGGTTGCAGACCAAGTGTTGGTCTGTGTAGGAGTATTTATTGTGGCATTTGGGGCAGAAACGGAACGGGGTCCGTTCCATCGGCGTTCTTCAGCACGCGGTCGGGCCGACCAGGCCCCGACGGAGGATCGAAAAATTACCCCGAAGGGCACCGGAGCTCTTCGATCTTCGATGCGGTGTTGAATGTAAGTATGCCGATCCCGAACGCAACAATACCGACGAAAATCTTCCGAAATTAACTATTTTTTCTGTTCCGAAACTCGGAGCGACAGGAACACGTCCGAACCCGATGGCGGAAAAAAAACAATCGAGGATGGAGTCGACGCCCATGCGCAATGGAGACAAAAGGAGGAGTCACTCGGTCCCGTGACTCGAAAGACTTCTTCGAAGAAAAACAACTTGTAACACTCCGGCCCAACACCAGATGGCGAGCTATTGCAGAACATGCGTATCTACAGCGACAGATGCCATCGAACATTATTGTTTCTGTGGCCACTAATTTTCACGGCTGTGTGACCTCAGTGCCCCGGTGAGTGTGCACCAGTGCACTACAGGTGAACAGGGACAAGACTGTGCTGTTGTGACCCACTAACAATTACCCCCTCGCCACATCGTGCCACTGAACTAGGAGAAGATGGAACTCTCTGAGTGACCAAAGACAACGGCCTTACTATAGATGAGTAAATAAATAGGTTCTCAGCTTCTTCTTTTAGTATTTAAGGATGCTGGTTAAAGTGCTTCCAGTGTTACTGAAACAAACTCACAAAAAGGTGGTCCAAGCCACCATCCTGTCTCACTTGGTGGGCTGCAACGCCCTATATTAGGGGCTGCTGATAATACCTGTTGCATGAACCCAAAACTGGACCCTGAGACTCCTGTCGGGCAAAGCATTAGGACCCTACCACGCCAGTACTTACACTCTACACTGATTGCCTATTAGTAAGAGAATATATATATATATTAAATCTTTCTATTGCAATTACAACAGACAACAAGGACACATGAAGACCCCCGCGAGTCAGCATGTCTATGGTTCTATTAGACTATTCCACATCCCACGCTCCCACGACCCTCCCCTATATTCAGGAGCCCTCCATCCCAACATCAGCGTCGTTCACCATCATCCCCGAGCCACACGGGGCTGGGCAGGGAGACCCACGATAAGTGTTCCATTTGCCCCAGATCTTTTCCTATTGTCTTGGACACCCCCGACCTTCATATATCACTTTTTCAGCGATCACGCTCCTGTCCTCGATTCTCCGCACCCCAGATCCTGGCTGCATTCCGCTTTCCAACAACCATTCCTAGTGATACCCGCAGGGCTTAATTTGTAAATACAAAGGTGCCGGTGCCCAAAACCCTCCTCTTAAACGCGCGGCTGCAGCAATTAAATGTGTGAACACGGAATACTGAGGCAGCGTAATCCTGAAGCCAACTCGGGCCTCTTCAATCCATATAAAGCCACTCCCTGCCCCTTCAGCTCACTCCTGCAGCTTCCTGTTTCCTTTTTGACGCTTTTTATATTTTTCCCTTCACCCACCTTTCCCCTCTGTGTCTTTTGCTCACAGCAAATGCTTGAGGCAGAAGTATAACCCCAGCCCTCAAAAATAAGTGCCGGTGCTCAGCACCGGAAACAACAAGCACAAATTAAGGACTGGTTACCCGTCTCTGGTCCATGCGCCCTGCATCCGTTGTTTCCACACATTAACTAGGCGCTATTTAGCGGAGCCTTGAGGTTACAGCGGCTTACCACAGACATGCAGCTCACCACTGAGACACAAAACTTCTGTATCTGTGGACAATTCCAAATGACATGAAAAAGGTACCCACATCGGTACCCAGACCACCACAGCCCCTGCGACCACGTGCATCAGTTCTCCATTCCGTGGGAAGGGCACTGCTCAGGAGAAATATACCCTCTGTAATACCTTCAGTTGCACCAGTCTAAACCTAGGCAACCCCTCTAGGGGAGTCCAGGGCCTCGGACCACTCGTCCTCAGCTCCCCCAGGTCCACCACCCTTCGCTCTCCAGGACGTGTAGTAAATCAGGCCGGTTAGTGATTAACTTTTGATAGGTGATAGGGATCGCCCTGCGTGGCAGGTGTTCATCCAGTAGTCTATCTTCTAAGGGTGATGATTCGGGGGGGTTAATCCACTAGGAATCACCGCCCTCAGGACACGTCATATTTGTAAGTAGTGAAAAGTCTCCGTATAGGACAAGTCGTATTCTTTTTGTAAGTCTGAAAAGGGTATGATGTCTCCCCGGGTCCAGAGATCCCCGATGCTCAAGAGGCCTATTAGGTCCCACTTATCAAAGCCTTGGTGTTGCCCCAATTGACTCGGTATTTCAGAGTCCCACAGTGGGGTGGCCTGGGTAAGTCTACCCCCCTATCCCAGTGCACTATGTACCAACAGCCACAGTTGGGTTGGTGGCTTTGTGGGCCACTAAGGGTTTGGTGTTTCGTTGACGTGTAAAGGGCATGCATGTATCCCCTTAGACCCGGCACATAACGGTCCATATTGTTTGCCGGAGCCTCGATTGGGCAATGGACCCCCTGGGTGATGACCACAAGTTGTGAAGCCCAATACTATTGTTGTATATCAGACAGTGCTATCCCCCCCATCATGCCAACCCTGGGTCAATTTGTCTATTGCAGGGTTCTGCAAAGTCGGTCCTGGAGAGCCGGGTCCATGCCAGGTTTTTAGCATATCCACATTTAGAAAAAGGATGTTTCAGAAATCTACATTTTTCTAAATGTGGATATGCTAAGAACCTGGCATGGGCCCGGCTCTCCAGGACCGACTTTGCAGAACCCTGGTCTAGGGCAATTCGTGGAGGTCCACCATCCCAAAGTTGCTTCCTAATTTCGGCCTTAATCATTTGGTAGTAGTCATCGGGGCCCAGGAACTTTGTGTTCTGCAACACGTAAACTAATTGTGGCATTTTAAATAATGCTGCTCTGCCTAAGAGCGGTTGTGACTGCCAGTTACTGCCCTAAGACATAGTGGGGGGTTGAAGATTCTTAGCATCGAATAGTGTGTGGTCCGTGGAAACATAAATACCCAAGTATTCCAAGCCACTTCTTGTCATTTGCAGTGGGCAGGCTGCCGGAAGACGGCGGCCACCACCACAGAGAATATACAGAATACATTTGGACCAATTAATAGTGTATCCAGAGTGTTGTCCAAATATGGTAAAAATGTGTAGAAGCCTTGGAGGGGTAGTGGGTGGATCAGTGAAGTAGAGTAATATATCATCCACGTGGAGTGGAATTCTATCCTCCCACTCCACAGTGCATTGGAGGCCACGCACCAGTGGGTCAGCCCGATCCATGCCACCACAGGTTGTAGAGTCAGAGCAAACAGGAGTGGAGAAAGAGGACAACCTTGCCTGGTTCCACACCGAAGGGGGGAACAGCTTAGATAATCGGCTGTTGACTAGCACTTGGGCTAGGGGTTCAGTATACAGAAGTCTCACCCAGGATTGTCCTTTGGGGCCAGAACCCAGACGTTCCAGCACTGCGGAAAGGTACGGCCACTCTACTGTATCAAAGGCCTTTCGAACGTCCAGTGAAAGGACCATAGCGCCTTACCGGGTGGTATGTGTGGAGAATATTGTTGAAAACATATGTATGCCCCACCAAGCCTATTACAAGCAGTGCCCTGAAATTCCATCAGAGAAATGTCTGCCCTACCCCGGCGCAGGCCTTTACGGTCTGCAAATCCTCTCTTCTTCACAGCTCCTCGAGTAAACTTTGCTCAAAGGGGGGGTAAGGCTTTTTTCCTTGCTGCCTAAACTGTGCAAAGCCCTCCCCCTCCAGGTGATCATCTCAGGATTCATAAAGGACTAAGGGGCATATTTGTGAGCACAGAGATAGACAGACAGACAGACAGGCAGACAGAGGATGCTCCAGCAGGCAGGGACAGACGGTGGATTGTCGATGAAGAGAGAGCAATAATCAGAAAGATGGCCGCCCTCGCATGAGCAGGGTAGACACAAAGTTGGTGCTGTGTGGAGGGTGCTGTCTTACCAGGGAATAGTTCAGGTCCACTCCGAACTGCTCCTTCGCTTTCTGAATCAGCTTCGTCTGGAACTGCAGGTACTCGGGGTTCTGGGGCTCCCGATATGTGATGATGAGCACTGTCTGCAAAGAAATAGAGAGAAGAGACTCAGGGTGGCAGCAAGAGACCCCACAATCTGCAAACTGAGAGTCAGGGTTAGTATTTGCAAAAAGAGAATCGAGGTTTTCAGCAGAGAGTGGCAAGCAAACAACAACTAGAAGCGAAAATAGAAAAAGAAACCCCACAACATGCAAAGTAAGAAGGGGCAGCAGAGTGGGGACTGAAAGAGAAGCGGGACATCTAAAAACATCTAAAAACAAGGAAAGACATAGAGAACGTCACCTGAGAAAGGAGATTAACTGTCATCTAAAAACAAGACGAGGAAACAAGAGAGGAGGGCAGGAGAGTAGAGGACAGGACACCAAGATGAAACAAGGCAGGCAAGAAGATGAGAGACAGAGATGGGGAGACAACAGCAGGGAAAAAGAAAGAGTAGAGATTAAAAAGGAGAAAGAACAGCTGAGGTCCAACAACGTCTAAAAATAAGGATAGCTAAGGACAGGATGCATCTGAGACAGGGGCACAGGCCCAGAACAGTCTAAAACCAGGGATGGATAGAGTGAGGGGGCAAATAGAGGGAGAGAGAGAGAGAAAGTGGGAGAAATCCAAGACCATTCAAAGGCAGGGGCAGCTCCTCCATTAGAATGGAGGGGCGTTGCCCCGCTAAAATGCCCCAGGGACAAAAAATAAAATGGTACAACGGTTAATTCATTACCATTTTATTTTTCGTCAACCCGTCCTCAACCGAGTGTTGGGGCGGGGCAGTACCTGCTGAGTGATAGCAGTGGTGGGCTGCCTGTGCACTAATTTAAAAGTGCGCATGTCACCTTGGCCAGCGGTCTTGTGATGGCCAGCCTGACATGCGCGCTTTTAACCTCTCAACCGCACTGTCTAAGGAGAGCTTCTAGTGTCCTCGGGAGTGCTGAGACAGGCCGCTTCCTCCAATCCCGGCGCTTCTCCCATACTGGTTAACAGCATGAGAGCAGCGCCAGGATTGGTTAAGTGAGTTCGCGGGGGTCCTGGACATGATGTGAGGAGGAGAAGAACAAGAGGACCCGAGTGAGGTGGACGTGTCTGCAGAAACACAGTAAATAACTTTTCTTTTCTTTTACTGTTTAAAGTACTTTTTTTTACTGCAAACACCCACCACCCATTTGCCCATCCCTCCACTCGCTATAGTCTCCAGCCGAGCCAGGGCAGGAAGAGGCAGAGTGTCAGGAAGGTGACCAAACACCGACTAGACATTAGACTAGCCGAGGAAAGGAGGGGCTGAGAGCAAAACAGGCCCCACGAATGAAGACAAACATGGAGCGGGAGAGAAAGATGGCAGGCTGTCGCGGTGCCGGATGCTGAGGTGTTCCTTGCTCTACCGTAGTAGGAACCCTCTGCAACACGGTGTCTGGTTTATGGACCATGAACCAGACCCTGTCCACCCATAGTAATCTGTCCCCTCTTGGGGCCCTATTATACAAAGTGCCCCTGGGGCGCAACAGGCAAGTGCGTCTGCTTTGCGTGTCCCCGGGGCACTTTGGTATTTCAGAAGGGACCACAGATGCCTGAGCGGACCGTCCTGTAATGCAGATAGCGGTGGCAAGGATATAGAGCCAGCGCTATCTCAAGACGGCGTTCCCTCATTTGAATGGGGGCGTTGTCCATGCAAATGAGGAAATCCCTTTGCCTCTGCACACGCGCTGTATTAGAGACATGGGCTCAGAGGCAAAGATGCTGTCAGGAGGCTGACTGTCAGTGCACCTCCTGAAGGCAGCCCTCTGAAGAGAGAAAAGAGGGCCCTATGGACCCCCGACATCCCCTTCTAGGTGGGTGCAACCACCTGCAAGGGGATCTCTAACCCCCCTTAAAAGTGCAGGCGGGTTACTCCCTGCAAGTGAAACAAGCAACGGCTGCTTCAAAGCTGCTCCGTTTTTCACTTGAATACCCCACGGGCAGCAGGAGTTTGTGGCTGCCCTGGGGCTGTTCTTCAATGTAATAGGACGCACTTTCTCTGTCTGTGCCCAGCGTGCCCTATGTGTAGTAGGGCACCTAGTGTTTGGTCAGCGGATCCTTTGGTCCTGAAGGGAACCCTTCCCATATAACCAGCTAGACCCGTGGGAAGAGAGATAGGGGCGAATTGTAGGCCCAACGGCTGGAAGGGATTTTAATGGAAGTTCTTGAGGCGTCTGCCGATCCCCCCAAGAAAGGAAATTGCACTCAGTATTTCAGGGATATTGCCTAACAGTCCATCAGTATCAAGTCACTTCCCAGCGCCTTGATGACCTTCTATGGAAAGCCAGTCTCCGATGCCGGGCAGTGGGCTATGAGTAGGGTCTTGTATGAACTATGGCACATCCCTGGGACCCACCATCATCGAACACGCACCACTGGAGGTCCATGCAGGAGCAGAGGCCCCTGAGAGTTGCTTACTTTGAAGGCTTCCTTCAGCTGCGGCTCCTGGCTCTGGTTGGTCTGCCAGGGTTTCGAGGCGCCTCTGCCCGCGTCAGCTCGCAGACTCTCTCCGAACACATCCACGTAGAAGAAAACATAGTCCCCGTTGGTCATGTCCTCCTTGTGGGCCTGCAGCATGATCCGGTGCAGCATGTCCAGGGGGCCGCAGATATAGATAACTGGAGAGGACAGAAAAGAGAATGCCTGCTTCAGTCAACACACAGTGCACAGGTATGAAAACCACCTACATCTGACATATGTGAGAAGCGTGTAGTTATTACCAAAGGGCCAGCGGAGCTGTGAAGACAGCCCTGATAGAGAAAATCTACCTAAATGTATTTTCTTAACCTTCTTATTACAGATCTGGTCAGCGCTTGTGTAACATCATCAGGGACTGCCTATGTGGTGGGAACCGACTTTACAATAAACACTACATTTAGTTACCACAAAGACTTAAGGGCTGATTTACATATTGGCGGATTAGTTTCTCTGTCACAGCGGTGAAGGATATCCCATCCGCCGAAATACAAATTCCATTACATCCTATGAGATTTAGACTTTGGCGGACGGGCTATCCGTCACTGTTGTGACAGAGTAACTCGTCCGCCAAGATCTGAATCCGGCCCGGAGTAGTTTGGCTTTGCACGCTGCCTTCGCTGTACTGAGTCGGCCTGCAGGACCGCACTGGTCATTTACAACAGCAAACTATGCCGTAGCAGTGAGTACATAAACACAAGGCATTGGGCTGAGCTCACAGGCCAAAGAGTAAAATTACTTTCAGAGATCTACACCTCTGATTTAACATATTTTAATACTTTTTTGGAATTTACTAACATTCCCATTAGTATCTGTATTAAGATTCACAAGTCACAGGTATAAAGACTTCTCTGTCATCTCTGGTACATATTTTGATTTTTTTCTCTACTGGCACAACATGTTTCTCCACGAAAGAAATCTCTACCCTACAACACACCATGTCTAGGAGTGGCCCCTACCTCTTGTCATCTTAGAAAGAGATTTGCCTCAGCCATTTATAGGAGCAAACCTCCAACCATTTCTAGGGTAGAAAGGGTCAGAGAGGGGTCTGAGACTGCAGATTGGTTTTAACAATGAGCAAAGTGGGCTCTGGCCCAGGGCCCCAGCCTTTCAGGGGCCCCCTGATACAACCAGCTGTGTTCTGTGAGAGCCTTGTCCTGGTGGCCTTGAATACTTCTTAAAGAGATTGTTTTAAATGAAGTTTTCCTTTAATTTACTTTTAATATGGGTGATGTGTGGGAGTCTAGTAACACCATTTTGCAGAAAAATGTTCTGTGTGTTTCATGCAACAACCATAAAAACAGGTTGTTTTAGATCAAAATAGGACTTTATATATAAGAAATGGGGGGATGTCAAAGAAAGTATTGCAGTAATATTCGTGAGCTGCTGTTGTGTTAGAATATTGAAAACACACATCACTATCCCTGAACATTAGCTGTAAACACATTCAGAATCTGGCATGGACCAGTGTCTCTGTGCACTATCAGTGACCTGCCAAAGCAGGCATGAAAGAGCTGAAACTGGATCACAAACTCAAAGCAGTTCCAAACAAAGGCACCTCAAAATACCTTTGGCCAAGTCCCTCAAAATCCTTAAGATGTCCCTGTGTGGCTGCCCACACTCTCATCTGTCTGTGGGCACTGACAACCCCACACGACTTCTTCCCTTGCATCGGAAGACCCACTTTCTGCCCTTTACATGAGATTTACTCCTGCTTATTTGGAATATGTCTCCCATGCGTGTTTTGTGCTGGTTGGTGTCTCTTCCTGTCCAGAAACAATCATGCGTGCAACGCAGGCACCCTTGCACCATTGTGTTGGCGCTGGGCTGCCGAAACGGCAGAGCAGAGGAAAGGACAGGAATGCACCACTTGCCTAAAGTACGGGGCATTCCTGTCCTTTCCCGCTGACGCAGCGCTGCACTGCGCCGCTTTCCCAGAAACAAGTGGAGTTCACGCATGCGCAGTGAATCACGCTTCTTTTATCCTAAGGTCACTTGGCACGAGTCCTGTAAATGTAATGCTGTGCGGATACTGTACCAAAGTGCATATGATTTTTATGAATTATTCATATAAACCTGCATTCTTTGGTGTGATTGCCCATTCTTAGCTACATGTGTACTTTGTTGGTTCGAATGTACATTTGTTAGAATTAATCCACACTTATTTTTAAACTATACATTCATTACAGCCTAGAAGATTCGCTGCTCCACCCAGAACAATCAGCTAAAACTGACCCCACAGAGGAGCATCGTCTGCAAGCAGCCAGGGTTACGCATGCCACACTCCTGGACCGGCGCAGGTGCATTGGCCAAGCTGCATATGCGTAAAGGTTCCCTCTGAAGGTGATAAGGCTTGAAGGCTGATAGCCTGGTGAATTACACCCTAACTTGACAGACTCCTATACTGTCTATTACCACTCCAGCTGCTGCGACAGTCCACACCCAACCTGAGTTCAGTAACACCATTGAAGACCATTACACAACCTTATATTCTGCAACCAGCCTCCTAATCCTAGAGAAGCTAGAGGCATTCCCACCAGGGATTACCTTCCCACTAGTGACCCCGCGAGTGAACCGAGTCCTGGGTGCCCCAATTTCTGAGCATGAAATCCACCAGGCTATAAGGGCATTACGAGAAATAAAACACCTGGCTCTATGCGCTATGCATTGAGGGGTATATTTACAAGCACTATGGCGCAGGGCAGCACAGCAAGTGACCTCGCAGCGCTGCCATACGTCACAGGGAAAGTGCAGAAATGCTCTTTATTTACAGGATCCTTTTCCCTGTGCTAGCGCACAAATTACTGCCTACTGCCAACGCAGCACTGTCAGCAGGATTCTTTTTGTGCAGGAAGAGGCACCTTCCCGCACAAAAACATTCCAGAGAGGCGTATTCCCCTTTCTATGTGCGCTGCAGCGTTCCCAGGTGTACAGATTCTTGTAAACCTGGGAATGCCTCAAAACCCCTGGGTGTGGTGTGGGAACACCCACTGCAACACCCATGGTACGCTTCCCTGAGGCTGTGTAAAACAACGCATGGACTTGTGCTGCGTTGCCTTACATCATAGCTACAAGGCCATGAAAAGCTGTACAAAGTATCTCTGGGTGGCCTTGTACGTATGGGCCTGTACTCTACGCGGCCGGAGCGTCATAAAAAGTGACGCCTCAGTTTCGCAAAGGGCTTGTAATTATACCCCTGAGTTTTATGCTCCACTTGAACTGCAGTTAGCACCCAAATTACTGAATCTATAGGAGGTAGCTTGGGTTCATGGTAACCTCCCTGCTCCTACTAATGAAGCCATAGTTACTTTGTTAACACTGAATATAACATTTTGAGTAAGTTGCCGGCTAAGAGACTCCACCCCCACTTGGCCACCCTTATCCACGATGGCCAAAGCGGTTCATACCACAAAGAGACGCGTCCTTGAATATACACCGCCTGAATCACATAATGACACCTGAAAACTGGGGCTCCCTATGTCCCGAGAGCAAGGGTAATAATGTACGAATATAACAGTGTCCTGCCAGGAATGACTTAGAGTATTGTTGTCAATCTTATCGTATAAGAACAAGAGGAAAACAGAGGAAAGAAGACAAAATATCCACATAAATGAAGGTAGTAGATTTATATTTCAAACATCCATTACAAAACCATAAACTGGACAGCAGATGTAATCAAATGTAGGTGCTCCAAGTGACGGCGCAGTGTAAGTGCAAATCAGTGAGCCATTCAACACAACACAGTGTGAAAAGAATGAGTATTTACGATATGTACACAGGGCCATTACCCATAGAATACAAGGATAAATCAATAGCAACCCCAATGATATGGAGATTTGAGTTTGAAAGTCCTTCAATTGAAAAAATGGGCAGACTCATTGAATGTGAGCGTTTCGGCCCCTTTAAGAAGAATAACCTGGGGTCTTCATCAGGACAAAGAACTGGTAGCAACCTAACCAGAGAAATCAGGCTCAACATATTCCAATAATAGCATGTACCAATCACTGTTCACCAACTGGCAAGACAATTCAAGCTCACTGGAAATGAAGCCGGTCATGCAATCCGACACTGTCTGTATCCGATAATGGACACGGCCCTACAACAATGGCCAGACTCAGTGTGCATAGCTCTTGACTTGGAGCAGGCCTTTGACACATTGAGCTGGGCTGACATGGCTAAACCAATGGAACGCTTTGCTATCCATCCACAGTTCATAAAGTCAGTCAAGCTTCTATACGCTGCCCCGACAGCTAGAGCATCGACTATATTACAGGAGCTTATCCAAGCACTACAGGCAGAGGTACAGGTACGAGACAGGTTTACCTTCTGTATCGCCTGTTATTCGCTTTGGCCATGGAGTCATTAGCATTCAAGATGCGGGCCTCAGCTCCGTAATGGGCCATCCTTTTGGCTGGAATGTTAGAGCCTATTTACTCTTGATTGATGACAGGCTGCCCTACATCTGTGACGTAGGCTTAGATCTTACACCCATTGCAACCCTCCTTCATGAATTTGGGGAAGCATCAGGCTTTAATGTCAATCATGCTAAGCCAAATGTCCTTAAATGATCTTGCCCTCAGCTGCAGCAGACAGAATCACTAAGTAACCGAGATATACACCGGCCTTCTCACACATTTTGCTATTTAGGAATTCAAATCTACCATGAAGCTACCAATTTATTAGAGGGCAACCTAAGGAGCTCCATTGTCTCCTTAAAATCACAAATTGCATTCTGGATAACGCTTCAAATGTCGGTAGCAGGTCATATCACAATAACAAAAATGGTAATGCTCCCCCAACTTCTGTATTTGTTTTCAAACCTTCTATTGGTAGTCCCAACTACTATATTCAAACAGCTGCACACGTGTTATAAAGGTATGTGGGGCATATGTCACCATAGGGTGCGCTCAGGTAAGATGCAACAACCATCAGATACAGGATCTATCGGGGATCCAGAGTTTAGAGAAAACACCATGGCGGCTCAGCTACCATGGGCAGCTTATTGGCTAGCTGGCCATCCTCTTAAAGAGAAAGGTCTTACTACACAACAGCTCCAGAGGGGAGCTGCATAGGCTGCTACTTTGTACTGCTCTAGAATATAGAGCGTCAGACTGGTCTACACTTAATTAACACCTCATGCACAGGCAATCCCACCGCGGACCTTGTGACCATTGCAGGTGCCCTCATACCGCACGGGCTGTCACCATGGGAGACAGCGGGTGTAGCCCAGGTGGGCAATCCTAGTGCACCAGTGATTCCTCTACAAGGTCTTCTGACCATCGCAGGTGCTCTCACACCGTGCAGGCTGTCACAGTAGGAGACAGCCGATGTAGCCAAGGTGGGCAGTCCTTATGCACCATAGATCCCACTAGCAGGTCTTCGAACCATGGCGGGGGCCCTCAAGCTGGTGTCACCCAGGTGGGTGATTTGTTTAAGAAGATGGAGAGTCTAAATTTTCTAACCTTGGGTTAGTCTTGTGGTATAAAGAGGGGTCAATTCCTGACATATGCTAAAATAACACAAACCTGCCATAGAACACTGGGTCATTTATGTGGCTGAACTAGACACTTATGCGTTAGTCCAAACCTTAGCCATGGCAGCAGACTGTTTACTTGGTTGTATAGGCAGTTAGGCAGAATGCCGGGATTCCCCTAAATCCTCTTTGTATTAAGTGGGAAATGGACATAGCCCGGGCGCCTTAAGATAAACCCTAGCAGAAAACATAGAATACCCCGAGAAAGAGTGCCAAAGTGCCCATTTCAAGTGAATTCAATAGTTTATACTTCACGGGGATTTCCTTACCCCCCATAAAATTTGCCTGATTTATCAAAGTGGGGTTGAAGACAGCCCAAGCTCTCAATATTCGCCAGCAGTTTCGGGCTTCTCCTGCTTTGACAAACTACTAGACTGCAATACAGCTACACTCCT
The DNA here is from genome assembly GCF_031143425.1 of Pleurodeles waltl. NCBI lineage: Eukaryota > Metazoa > Chordata > Amphibia > Caudata > Salamandridae > Pleurodeles > Pleurodeles waltl. The sequence goes on from NC_090437.1 coordinate 1,338,814,699, forward strand.
CAAGCCATGTGGAAGTCACAGTGGGGCAATGTTGGACCTGGCCCTTTTTACAGGGTCATCCCCAAACTTTTTGCCTTCCTCCTCCTATTTTTTCTCACCCTTTTTGTTGACGTTATGACAATGGGCCCTTTATCACTGCTGATCAGTGCTAAAGTGCAGGTGCTCTCCCTTGTAAACTTGGTATGATTAGCTTATACCTAATTGCCACATTTAATTTACCTATAAGTCCCTTGTACAGTGGTATCCCTATACCCAGGGCCTGTAAATTTAATGCTACTAGTGGGCCTGCAGCGCTGCTTGCGCCACCCACTGAACTAGCCTTTCAAACCTGTCTCAGGTCTGCTAGTGCAGGACCTGCGTGCGCAGTTTTCTGCCGCAGGGACCTGGCATTTAAATTTACTTGCCAGGCCCAGAACTCCCTTTTTACTACATGTAAGTCGCCCCTAAGGTAGGCCCTAGCAATCCCTATGGGCAGGGTGCCATGTATGTAGAAGGCAGGACATGTGCCAGGTTGCGTGGCCTGTCCTGGTAGTGAAAAACCTCACTGCTGTGAGTGCTGCCTTCTCGTAAGATTGCATTAGAAATGCCCTGCCTTATGTGTAAGGGGTATTGTCTGATTTATGAGGGGTAGCATAGGCATGGTTGGTGTGGTTGTAATGGTAGTGAGAAATGCTGCTTACTGGTGTAGGTGGATTTTTTACTACCATTATAGAAATGCCACTTCTAGAAAGTGAGCATTTCTCTGTGCTTATGACTCTGGTGTTTTGCAGCTTGACTCCAATCCATGTCTGGGGCAGAGTGACAGCTGGGCTTTGTGCATACCTCTCAGACAGCTTGTACACTGAGAGGGTGGAGGTGTCACAGAGGTGCATCTGCATATTAAATGGTCTTCCTAGGCTGAGAGAGGTGGGGCACAACTGCATTTTAAAGGCTGTGCCCTGGCCTCAAACAAAGGGCTCATTTTCCTCCACTGATGTCTGGAGCCCGTGTTGGAGGAGAGAGGAGACACTCCTAGAACCAGTTGGAACTGGTTGGAACCTCTTCTCCCCCTTTTTTGTGAAAGCTTGTGCAAAACTGAGTATAAGTACAGGGGGTTTTCCCCATGTTAAGACAGACACTGCGTGGACTTGTACCCGGATGCTCCTGGAAGGATCTGGGACCATCATTGAGGAGCAACCTGCTTGGTGTGCTGACCTGTGGCCTGCTAGGTCATCAGGAGGACTGCTACTGGACTGTCAGGGCCCTCTTGTGCTGGCCTACCCTCACCCACTCTTAGGGCCCCAGTGATCTCCCAGGGGCCAGCACAGGATTCCCTCTGCTGAAAAAGCTGCCCCTGGTTCTGCAGTTGTAGCACCTGGGGAGTGCTGTAATTTTCTTCTGTGGGGGTGCTATACATTTGTAGCAGGTGGAGAGCGCTGTCCGCTGCCTTTTGGAACTCCCACCGTGTATGAGGAATGCTGCCTGAGGCCCCATATGTTCTTTTATGCAAGACGTGTGGTGAGCGCATTGTGGGCTACAAAGTCTAGCGCTTGGTAGGCGCTTCTCTGAGCGCCACTCTGTGAAATACACCTCCCCCTGGGTCAGCGTGTAGGGGAGGTGCGCTTTCACCGTCCCCGGGGCAGGGTAGGTGCTGCGACCCTGTGTGCCCCTGCAACTCTGTCGCGGAAAAGCAGGAGGAATTCTATGTCAGGACCGGAGGCTTCGGATTATGCTTCTCTTAACTTTACTGACAAACACAGCAGCCAATAAAAACAATGATTTTAAAACTACAAATCCCATGAGCCTTAGACCACAAATCATGGCTCAATACTGTCCATAAATAGCATGAATACTATAGTCCTTCCTCTTTCTTTGCTGCTCCAGCAGCCAGTTAAGTCACGCGCGAAACACTCTAATGCTTTGTTTTTTGCTGTATACTAATTTAAACGAGCGCGCTTAGCAATAACAACTTGTTCTTTGTTTATAAACGTTCTGGAGGTTCGGCTCCGCTCTAATGCCTTGTTGTTTGCTGCATATTAATTTAAACGAGCGCGATTAACAATAACAACTTGTTCTTGGTTTTTAAACGTTCTGGAGCTTCGGCTCCGCAAAATTGTTGTTTATCTTGTTTTTAAAATCCTACCCGGTGTGGAGCGGGAGCAGGGCAAAAGAACGAGCGCTCGCTCGTCTCACGCCCATGCATGCGCACGCGCACTGAACCGATCGGAGGTTTTCCGGCCGGTTCTTGCTGCGTGTGTGCACCGAGCGGCAATATTTAATCCCAAATCGGCCTGAAATCGCCCGCAGGGGCTGCAATAATACTTGTAGAGCTTTGCTCAGGGGGCATATTTGGTTTTTCACCAAATATTAAAGAAATTAAAGATTTTGCAGGTGGCTCCCTCCACATAAAAGTTTTTTACTGGTAATATTTCAACTTTATACACCTGCTCAGGGTTTTTTGCCCCCCGTCAACTCCTCCTGCCAGAGATGGAAAATGTCACTTACCCAGTGTACATCTGTTTGTGGCATTAGTCGCTGCAGATTCACATGCTGTGCACATCCCGCCATCTGGTGTTGGGCTCGGAGTATTACAAGTTGTTTTTCTTTGAAGAAGTCTTTTCGAGTCACGAGACCGAGGGAATCCTCCCATTTCGGCTCCATTGCGCATGGGCGTCGACTCCATCTTAGATTGTTTTCCCCCCCAGAGGGTGAGGTAGGAGTTGTGTATGCTAGTAATAGTGCCCATGCAATGGAGTAATGTACATAATGTAGTTTAAAGTAATATATTTACAAATATATAGATGTTCAAGATCAACTTCTAAACGGCTACAGGCTCCCGGGGAGGCGGGTGGGGAATCTGCAGCGACTAATGCCACGAACAGATGTACACTGGGTAAGTGACATTTTCCGTTCGATGGCATGTGTAGCTGCAGATACACATGCTGTGCATAGACTAGTAAGCAGTTATCTCCCCAAAAGCGGTGGTTCAGCCTGTAGGAGTTGAAGTTGTTTGAAACAATGTTCGTAGTACAGCTTGACCTACTGTGGCTTGTTGTGAAGTTAACACATCTACACAGTAGTGTTTGGTAAATGTATGAGGCGTAGACCATGTTGCTGCCTTACATATTTCGGTCATTGGAATATTTCCTAGAAAGGCCATGGTAGCACCTTTCTTTCTAGTTGAGTGTGCCCTTGGTGTAATGGGCAGATCTCTTTTTGCTTTAAGATAACAGGTTTGAATGCACTTAACTATCCATCTAGCAATGCCTTGTTTAGAAATTGGATTTCCTGTATGAGGTTTTTGGAAAGCAATAAATAATTGTTTTGTTCTGCGAATTAGTTTTGTTCTGTCAATGTAGTACATTAACGCTCTTTTGATGTCTAATGTATGTAGTGCTCTTTCAGCTACGGAGTCTGGCTGTGGGAAGAACACTGGCAATTCTACTGTTTGATTTAAGTGGAACGGTGATATGACTTTTGGTAAAAATTTAGGATTTGTCCGTAGAACTACTTTATGTTTGTGTATTTGAATAAATGGTTCTTGTATGGTAAATGCTTGAATCTCACTTACTCTTCCTAAAGATGTGATGGCAATTAAAAATGCAACTTTCCATGTTAAGTATTGCATTTCACAAGAGTGCATGGGCTCAAAAGGTGGACCCATGAGTCGTGTTAAGACAATGTTGAGGTTCCATGAAGGAACTGGTGGTGTTGTTGGTTGTATAATTCTCTTTAGACCTTCCATAAATGCTTTTATGACTGGTATCCTAAATAGAGAAGTTGAGTGCGTAATTTGCAGGTAAGCTGAAATTGCTGTAAGATGTATCTTAATGGAAGAAAAAGCTAGCTTTGACTTTTGCAAATGTAGTAAGTATCCTACGATGTCTTTGGCAGATGCGTGTAAGGGTTGAATTTGATTATTATGGCAGTAATAAACAAATCTTTTCCACTTATTTGCATAGCAATGTCTAGTGGTAGGTTTCCTAGTTTGTTTTATGACCTCCATACATTCATGTGTAAGGTCCAAGTGTCCGAACTCTAGGACTTCAGGAGCCAGATTGCTAGATTCAGCGATGCTGGATTTGGGTGTCTGATCTGTTGTTTGTGTTGCGTTAACAGATCTGGTCTGTTTGGTAGTTTGACATGAGGCACTACTGAAAGGTCTAGTAGTGTTGTGTACCAAGGTTGTCTTGCCCATGTTGGTGCTATTAGTATGAGTTTGAGTTTGTTTTGACTCAACTTGTTTACTAGATATGGAAGGAGTGGGAGAGGGGGAAAAGCGTAAGCAAATATCCCTGACCAACTCATCCATAGCGCATTGCCCTGAGACTGATCTTGTGGGTACCTGGATGCGAAGTTTTGGCATTTTGCGTTTTCCTTTGTTGCAAATAGATCTATTTGTGGTGTTCCCCAACTCTGGAAGTAAGTATTCAGTATTTGGGGGTGAATCTCCCATTCGTGGATCTGTTGGTGATCCCGAGAGAGATTGTCTGCTAACTGATTCTGAATTCCTGGAATAAATTGTGCTATTAGGCGAATGTGGTTGTGAATCGCCCAATGCCATATTCTTTGTGCCAGGAGACACAACTGTGTTGAGTGTGTCCCTCCCTGTTTGTTTAGGGTATACATTGTTGTCATGTTGTCTGTTTTGACAAGAATGTGTTTGTGGCTTATTATGGGTTGAAATGCTTTCAGCGCTAGAAATACTGCCAATAGTTCTAAGTGATTTATGTGAAAGTGTTTTTGGTGACTGTCCCATTGTCCCTGAATGCTGTGTTGATTGAGGTGTGCTCCCCACCCTATCATGGAGGCATCTGTCGTTATTAAATATTGTGGCATTGGGTCTTGGAAAGGCCGCCCTTGGTTTAAATTTATACTGTTCCACCATTGAAGCGAGGTGTATGTTTGGCGGTCTATCAACACCAGATCTAGAAGCTGACCCTGTGCTTGTGACCATTGTGATGCTAGGCACTGTTGTAAGGGCCGCATGTGCAACCTTGCGTTTGGGACAATGGCTATGCATGAGGACATCATGCCTAGGAGTTTCATCACCATTTTGACTTGTATTTTTTGTTTTGGATACATGGCCTGTATTACATTGTGAAATGCCTGAACCCTTTGTGGACTTGGAGTGGCAATCCCTTTTGCTGTGTTGATTGTTGCCCCTAAGTATTGCTGTGTTTGACACGGTATAAGGTGTGACTTTGTGTAGTTGATTGAGAAACCTAGTTTGTGGAGGGTTTCTATGACATACTTTGTGTGTTGTGAACATTTTTCTAGCGTGTTGGTTTTGATTAACCAATCGTCTAGGTACGGGAACACATGTATTTGCTGCCTTCTGATATGTGCAGCTACGACTGCCAGGCACTTTGTAAAAACTCTTGGCGCTGTTGTTATTCCGAATGGCAACACCTTGAATTGGTAATGTATCCCTTGGAATACAAACCTTAGGTACTTTCTGTGTGAAGGATGTATTGGTATATGGAAATATGCATCCTTTAGGTCTAGTGTTGTCATGTAGTCTTGTTGTTTGAGTAGTGGGATCACGTCTTGTAATGTCACCATGTGAAAGTGATCTGATTTGATGTAGGTATTTAATGTTCGGAGATCTAATATAGGTCTCAGACTCTTGTCTTTTTTGGGTATGAGAAAGTACAGAGAGTAAACTCCTGTTCCTTTCTGGTGTTTTGGTACTAATTCTATTGCTTCTTTTAGTAGCAATGCCTGAACCTCTAGTCCTAGAAGATCTATATGTTGTTTTGACATATTGTGTGTTTTCGGTGGGACGTTTGGAGGGAATTTGAGAAATTCTATGCAATAACCATGCTGGATAATTGCTAGGACCCAAGTGTCTGTTGTTATTTCCTCCCAATGTTTGTAAAATTTGGTTAGTCTCCCCCACACAGATGTTATGTGTTGGGGATGTGTGACTTGGAAGTCACTGTTTGTTTTGAGGAGTTTTGGGACTTTGGAACTTTCCTCTATTCTTTTGGAACTGTCCCCCTCTATATTGTCCCCGAAAACCTCCCCGCTGATACTGGCTCTGGTAAGTGGGTCTTGTCTGTGAGGTTGTGGGTTCTGTGCTTTGTCCTCGAAACCCCCCTCTAAACTGTGTTTTTCGAAATGTGCCTCTGCCCTGTGGGGAGTAGAGTGCGCCCATGGCTTTGGCCGTGTCAGTGTCTTTTTTAAGTTTTTCGATGGCAGTGTCCACCTCTGGCCCAAACAACTGCTGTCCGTTGAATGGCATATTCAGCACAGCTTGCTGTATTTCTGGTTTAAATCCTGATGTACGAAGCCATGCATGTCTCCTTATTGTTACTGCTGTGTTGACAGTTCTAGCAGCTGTGTCTGCAGCATCCATTGCTGACCGTATCTGATTGTTAGAGATACTCTGTCCTTCTTCTACTACTTGCTGCGCTCTCTTTTGGAACTCCTTGGGCAAATGTTCTATAAAGTGTTGCATTTCATCCCAATGGGCCCTATCGTATCTGGCCAACAAAGCCTGTGAATTGGCAATACGCCACTGGTTTGCTGCCTGTGCCGCCACCCTTTTGCCTGCTGCGTCGAATTTTCTACTTTCTTTATCTGGAGGTGGTGCATCTCCTGAAGTATGTGAGTTCGCTCTTTTGCGCGCAGCCCCTACTACAACTGAGTCCGGTGTTAGCTGTTGTGTGATGTACACAGGGTCTGTTGGTGGCGGTTTATATTTTTTCTCCACTCTTGGAGTAATGGCCCTCCCTTTTACAGGCTCTTCAAACACTTGTTTGAAGTGTTTTAGCATTCCGGGTAGCATAGGAAGACTTTGATACTGGCTGTGTGTGGACGACAGTGTGTTAAAAAGAAAGTAGTTTTCAATGGGCTCAGCATGCAGGCTGACATTATGAAATGCCGCTGCTCTCGACACCACCTGTGCGTAGGCTGTACTATCCTCTGGTGGCGACGGTCTAGCTGGATAACATTCAGGACTATTATCTGACACTGGTGCGTCATAAAGCTCCCATGAGTCAGGGTCATCTTGACTCATTCCTGTATGAGTTGGGGATTGCATCATTGGTGGAGTGGCTACCGGTGATGGTTGCGGAGAGCATTGTGGATATGGTGGCGGGGTTACTTGTTTAGCCACCTTTGCCTGTGGCTGCTTGTCTTTTACCTGAAAGGCAAGTTTGCGTTTCATTTTAATCGGAGGGAGAGTACTGATCTTCCCTGTTTCTTTTTGGATATGGAGCCTTCTTTGTGTATAGTCTGGCTCTATTGTTTCCAATTCCTGTCCAAATCTATGTGTCTTCATTTGTGTGGACAGTCCTTGTTCCTCAGTGTAGGAACTTGTTTTCGGTTCCGAGGCCGGATGTTTCGGTATCGAAACCTTTTCGGCTGCTTTTTTCGGTTCCGACGAAACCTTCTTTACTTTCGGCATCGTAGTCTCTCGGTGCCGACCCATTTCGGTGCCGCTATCTCGGTGCCGAACCTGCTCGGAGCCACTATCTCGAGCCCGAGATTGCTGTGTGGCGGTATCTCGACCGGAGTCGGATGACTTCGCCCCCAGCGTGCCCTTTTTCGGTGCCGATGATCGGTCACCTATTTTTCAGGTTAAGCCATGGCCTGTTGGCGGTGGCATCCCCTGGGCTTTAGTGGTTTTTTCGTGAGTTTTGTGTTTCGACGTCTTACTCACGGTTTTCGCATTTCTTCGGGATCGATCTCATCCGAGTCCGATTCATGGATGGAGAATGTTTCTTCCTCCTCCTCGAAACGCTCTTGTCCTGTCGGCACCGACGCCATTTGCAGTCTCCTTGCTCTTCGGTCTCTTAGTGTCTTCCTGGACCGAAACGCTCGACAGGCTTCACAAGTATCTTCCTTGTGATCCGGTGACAAACACAAGTTACAGACCAGATGCTGATCTGTATATGGATACTTGTTATGGCATTTTGGGCAGACGTGGAATGGGGTCCGTTCAATCAGCCTTGAAGAGACACGTGGCCGGGCCGACCAGGCCCCGACGGGGGATCGAAAAAAACCCGAAGGGCCACCGGAGCTCTTCAAAAGTCAGTGTCGATCTGTTGTAACTAACCCGATACCGAACGCAAACAATACCGACGATTTTTCCGAGATTCTAACTAACTTTCCGACCCGAAACACGGATCGAAAAGGAACACGTCTGAACCCGATGGCGGAAAAAAAACAATCTAAGATGGAGTCGACGCCCATGCGCAATGGAGCTGAAATGGGAGGAGTCCCTCGGTCTCGTGACTCAAAAAGACTTCTTCAAAGAAAAACAACTTGTAACACTCCGAGCCCAACACCAGATGGCGGGATGTGCACAGCATGTGTATCTGCAGCTACACATGCCATCGAACATATATATATATATATTGAGATGGCGTACTACGCCAATGAGGACGAGCAGTATGGCGAACTGCAAGAGGTACCCTCAGAACATCAAATGGAGGAAAGACTGGTGGAAGCACTTGGTTACCACGTGCAAGATTCCGTGAACTGGGCACTAATTCAGGCCCTCAAACCCTTTACCCAACCTCAATCTAACTTCGCCAAAAGAGAATTTTTGGGCGAGAGTAGCCAGCAACCTTGCTTACAGGCCGGGGATTCCGGTGAAGTGTTGTTGGGTCTTAAACTGCAACGCTCAAGTGGCACTTCTTCTGCAGAAATTTTGTCGCAAATGGCAACCTCTGTGTTGCATGACCATGCATATGGAGGGTATCTTCCTCCTCAAACTTCGTCTTCCAACCCTTTGCAATCTTCTTCTCATTCCAGTTATCACGACCCTTCCTCCTCAAAATTGGATTCGGACGATTCACAAGCTGACCCTCAACCGCGCAAAAAGCAGCGCAAGACGAAGCATAGTACAACCGAGGGTGACACCCCTCAAGGCAAGAATCTCTTATTCTCCCCAGAAGATATCATCCACCCTCGCTCTACTGAGTGGGTTCCTCACCAAGAGGTGGCTAATTACGTCCAAAACAGACTGCGCAGAAGCTTTGAAAAAGAAGTACGCAACACCCTTAGGTCAGAATACCCCCGCCCTTCCCTCCTTGGCAAAGTGGCAGACACGCCAGAGTTGGATCCTAGCATGGCGACCTTTCTCCGGAAATTCGCCAAAGACCCAAAAAAGGGTCTAGACCGTGCCTGAAGAGGCTGCCAGGACAAGTTATTGGACATGTGCGGTCCGCTAACGAAAATACTGGATTTAGCCATAGAATCCAAAGAAACGGATACGGAGGCAATACTTCAATGGGCTCAGAGAGCAATCTGCCTCCTTGGCAACGCAAACTGCGCCATGTCAACGGAACGCAGACGATCTTTCCTCATTCGTTTTAGACCCAAAGCTCGCAGAGTTGGCCACTAACGAAGCTGGTTCATCGGCCAATGGTATGCTCTTTGGAGATAAATGTATTTCCAATTTGAGCAAATACGTAGCTACATTTACAGCCCTTGACAAGGCCCAGTCTAACATCAAGAAACTATTCAACAACGCTCTTTTTATCCGGGCCGGACATTTCAGGGGCCGAGCGCCAGGCCGAAGATACCAGGCTCTCAGATACGCCTCCCAGGGTAACCGTGGAAATTACTCAAACCAAGGCAACTTCTACCCCAATCGCTACAGGGGGCGAGGTAGAAACTCCAGAGGATATCGTGGAGGTAACTCCAATCAGGACAACACAAACTCAGGTGAGAATTATTCCTCCCTCAGAAGTCATATTGGGGGGCAGGATTCAATTCTTTCTCCCGGCTTGGGAATCTATTACTCAAGACCCTTGGGTTCTTCAATCAGTTCAGGGCTTTCAACTAGAATTTTACGGCCCCCCGAGGCAAACGAGCCCTCCTATGCCTCTCCTTTTTTCCCTCGCAGATCGCAAATTCATAAAAGAGGAGATTCTCTCTCTCATTCAAAAAGGGGCAGTGGTGGAATCCTCACCTCACCCTCGAGGTTTCGCCAGCACTATCTTCTTAGTACAAAAGAAGGGCGGCGGATCCAGACTGGTCCTAAACCTAAAGCATTTCAATTCCTGGATGGTGTATCGCCATTTCAAGATGGAGGGCATCCACCTCCTCAGGGAACTTTTAAGAGACAAAGACTGGATGGTACGGCTAGACCTCAGTTCCAATCTTCGCACCTGACAGGCGTTTCCTACAATTCCGATGGGAATCCCAGTGGTTCGAATTCAAGGTGCTTCCCTTCGGCCTCTCCTCAGCGCCCTGGTGTTTCACCAAACTCCTTCGCCCAGTGGTGCAGAACTTAAGAGAACGAGGAGTGCGCCTAATTATTTACCTGGACGACATTCTTATCATGGCCCAGGACAGGGATCTTGTGCTGACTCATCTCAACTGGACAATAAAATTACTCCAGGATCTCGGGTTTATCATAAACTCCGAGAAATCCAGCCTGACCCCTTCACAGAATATAGATTTCCTGGGGTTCCAGATAGACTCTGTAACATCCTTATTAATTCTCCCGATCAACAAGCGGAACCTGATCAAGAAGGAATTGAGGAGAGTGCTTGCCTCTCCGACTATATCATTGAGGACATTAGCCCGCCTCGTCGGCCTACTAGCCTCATCCATTCAGGCGATTTTCCTGGGGCCCCTGCACTACAGAGCCCTTCAGAGATTGAAGACTCTTCACCTTCAAAAAGGTCTTCAATATTCAGAGTTAATTCCCCTTTCGGAAGAAGCCAAGACAGAGATATCATGGTGGCTAGACCACATGGATGCATGGAATGGCAGAGCAATTTTTCCTTCCAATCCGGATGTGGTGATAGAGTCAGATGCCAGCCGTTGGGGCTGGGGGGCACGTTGCGGCCATGTGGAGACAGGGGGCCGTTGGTCCCCGGGGGAACTATCCTACCACATCAACTGCCTGGAACTCCTGGCAGGATCGTTTGCCATCAAATCCTTGGCTCCTCGCCGGGCTCATTGCTGCATTCTACTGCGGATGGACAATGTCTCCGCAGTCAGATACATCAATCGCCTAGGAGGGACCAGATCTCGCCTCCTAGCGGAGATAGCGAAGGAATTCTGGCAATTTTGCCTCAGCCAGAAGATTTCAGTGGTAGCGGAATACATTCCGGGCATTACCAATACGACAGCAGGTTGGAACTCTCGCTTTCTTCGGGATGGCAGCGATTGGAGGCTCAAGCGGAACATTTTTCAAGCTCTTCAACTTCATTGGGGGACATGTCAGATGGATTTATTTGCCTCCCGATTGAACAGTCAGGCCCCTTGTTTCTTCAGTTGGAGGCCGGACCCTCAAGCGATGGGGACGGACGCCTTCATGCAGTTGTGGCCGAAGGATCTTCTCTATGCCTTCCCTCCTTTTGTGATGATTCCTCGCGTCCTGGCACAAGTGCGTCGCCAAAGCTCGGAAATCATTCTAGTGACCCCCTTGTGGAGTGCTCAACCCTGGTTCCCGTCCGCAATGAACCAGTCATGTGACTTTCCGGTGAAGATTCCGTGGTCTGTGGACCTTCTCTCGGATCCGTCAAACAGTTTTCACCCACTAGTTCTACAGGGACTGTTAACCCTGATGGCCTGGGGACTTTCAGGCGACGATGGCAAGTGCCTGGAGTTTCGGACTCAGCAATGTTTTTCTTATCCCAATCTTGGGCCCCCTCCACTCAGAAAAGATACGAGGAGGCCTGGAGGAAGTGGGTACGTTGGTGCGATACAAGGAGTGTGGATCCCCTGGGGTCAGATATTCATGTCATAGCCAATTTTTTTTCAGAATTGGCCTCCCAGGGTTTGGCATATAGGACAATTAACAATTGTCGCTCAGCTCTTTCTGAAGGTCATCCCCACATCCAGGGGAAACCGGTAGGAGAACATCCCTTGATTTGCAAATTGCTTAGGGGTATCCGTATGGCAAAACCCCCACAACCAAAATATACCTCCTTATGGGATGTTAACATCATTTTGCGTTTCCTTAGAAACTGGCCGGATAATGATGGTTTATCTTGCAAACAATTATCCGCAAAATTGACTATGCTTTTATGTTTGCTCTCCTGCAGAAGAGTCTCAGATGTTAAAGCTCTGGATTTATCAGGTAGAGTATTTACTCCTAATGGAGTATCTTTTTCCATTTCTAGACGTACGAACACTTCATCCAAATGTATTTCATACCCCTCTTTTCCGCATAATAAGAAACTATGGGGGTCATTCAGACCTTGGCGGACGGCGGAGGCCGTCCGCCAAGGTACCGCCGACAAATGACCGCACCGCGGTCAAAAGACCGCAGCGGCCATTCAAACATTTCCGCTGGGCCGGCGGGCGCTCTCCAAAAGAGCGCCCGCCGGCCCAGCGGAAATGCCCCTGCAACGAGGACGCCGGCTCAGAATTGAGCTGGCGTAGTTGCAGGGGTGCGACGGGTGCAGTTGCACCCGTCGCGTATTTCAGTGTCTGCAAAGCAGACACTGAAATACTTTGTGGGGCCCTCTTACGGGGGCCCCTGCAGTGCCCATGCCATTGGCATGGGCACTGCAGGGGCCCCCAGGGGCCCCGCGGCACCCCCTACCGCCATCCTGTTCATGGCGGGTTTCCCACCATGAACAGGATGGCGGTAGGGGGTGTCTGAATCCCCATGGCTGCGGAGCGCGCTCCGCCGCCATGGAGGATTCAATGGGGCAGCGGTAAACCGGCGGGAGACCGCCGGTTTACCCTTTCTGACCGCGGCTGAACCGCCGCGGTCAGAATGCCCTTGGGAGCACCGCCAGCCTGTTGGCGGTGCTCCCGTGGTCGGTGACCCTGGCGGTCACCGGCCGCCAGGGTCAGAATGACCCCCTATGTGTTGTTCAGTGTTTGAAAAGTTATGAAGATGTCACAAGAGAATTCAGACAGAATGTTTCTGGACAATTGTTGATTTCCTTACAAAAACCTTACAACCCAGTCACTGCAGCAACCTTAGCCCGATGGGTCAAATGGTTATTAGCCGAAGCTGGTATTGACATAAGTGTGTTTGGGGCCCATTCGGTTAGAGGAGCCATGGCCTCCAAAGCCTTTGCGACTGGAGCTAGGCTGGAGGACATCATGGCTGCAGCTGACTGGTCAAATGACTCCACTTTCAAGGTTTTCTATCACAAACCCATTGTGGATGTAGTGTCAGAAGTAGTAAAAAAACTTTGAACTAGCATAATCCGAAGCCTCCGGTCCTGACATAGAATAAAAAAAATTCTAGCTGTCGCGTCAAGAATTTTAGATTCTATTAAGGACACGGAGGGGAGGATTATCCCACCCAATATGTACATTTTATGTCAATGATGTTGTAAATGCTAAATTATCATAATTTAAAACGTGAATTAAGTACCCTCCCATGGTATGCCCGATATTAGTTGATTTTTTGTCTCACTCAGGAACGTCCAACACGACTTCATGAAAATCTCCAACGAATCATCGCTGGTGCGGTTAATCTCCAACGTCTTGAGTTCGTTTCAGGGACATGGAAAGAGTTCGTTACCAAGTTCTGCAAGTTAACGTATGTTTGAACTGTTTTCGCAAAGAAAGAGGAAGGACTATAGCGTTCATGCTATTTATGGACAGTATCGAGCCATGACTGGTGGTCTAAGGCTCATGGGATTTGTAGTTTTAAAATCATTGTTTTTATTGGCTGCTGTGTTTGTCAGGAAAGTTAAGAGAAGCATAATCCTCGCCTCCGTGTCCTTAATAGAATCTAAAATTCTTGACGCGACAGCTAGAACATTTTTAATCCTGCGGCAGCCCCTGGAGCCGTCTGACGCACGCAGACGAGGTGCGCACTCTGGTGCAACCACGCTGCGCCCCAGCCGAGACAGGAGGAGGAGCACTGAGGTCTTCCAGCGCTTGCCAGAGAGACTGCCTTTGCACCCCTGCGGAAGGGGCTGAATTCCCTAGGCCTGACTGAGGGAGGTCGTAGGAGACCTCTCAGGCTCGCGCTGAGTCTTGTCCAAGAAAGGCAGTGTGTCCGCTTGAGCCAAACGAGGCACCTAGGTCCGGAGGCTGTTCCAAGCTACCATATTTCCCCTTGTAGGGGCGTATCCTGCAGTGACCACAATCGGCCCACAAGCGTTCCCCAAGCGGGGGAACCCAGGGAGAGCCCCCACTGAGGTGGGAGGTGTGTGCCCTCCACCTCCCCAGCAGCGTACCTCCATTTAGGTGCACTTTCCCTCTTCCTAGCCTTCGTGGGATGGAGCGGAGGCCTCGACGGAGGCCCTGTTCTTGCTGGAGGAGATCTCATCTTGAGTAATAGGAGCGCTGGAGCTCTATATTGGGGCGAGAGTGTCCCTGGTTCACCTACAACTTATAGTAGTAGAACAGATATCCTTGCATCCCACGGAAACGTAAATACTACCATATAGCGCCTGTTAGGAGCCCAGGAGTGATGGGCTCTACACTTCTCCGACGATGTGAGCTACTTGCCATGTCGGGAGTAGCAACATAGCCTCCGGCTTGTTGCAGACTACCAGTAACCTGTACGTTTATCTGACTACTGCTGGCTTTTGCAGAGTCCTGGCGACCTGTGTGATGTCTGACAGCTGCTTGTGTAGCCGGGTATTTTTGATGGATGTCGTTTGTGGTCTAATAATATTTTATGTAATACAGTTTGTTTTTATAGAACTTGGTGTTGTGTCTCCTTTGTTGTTTATTTTTTGTTTCATGTGTGTTGAGTGTGTTGTGCCACTGCTTTACACATTGCCTCTTGGATAGGCCTGACTGCTCGTGCCAAGCTACCAAGGGGTGAACAGGGGTTGTCCTGGGTGTAGGAGGCTGGACTGGCTTGTAGTGAGTACCAAGGGGTACTTGCACCTTGCACCAGGCCCAGTTATCCCTTATTAGTGTATAGGGTGTCTAGCAGCTTAGGCTGATAGATAATGGTAGCTTAGCAGAGCAGCTTAGGCTGAACTAGGAGACGAGTGAAGCTCCTGCAGTACCACTTAGTGTCATATGCACAATATAATAAGAAAACACAATACACAGATATACTAAAAATAAAGGTACTTTATTTTTATGACAATATGCCAAAAGTATCTCAGCGAGTACCCTCAGTATGAGGATAGCAAATATACACAAGATATATGTACACAATACCAAAATATGCAGTAATAGTATTAGAAAACAGTGCAAACAATGTATAGTTACAATAGGATGCAATGGGGACACATAGGGATAGGGGCAACACAAACCATATACTCCAAAAGTGGAATGCGAACCACGAATGGACCCCAAACCTATGTGACCTTGTAGAGGGTCGCTGGGACTATTAGAAAATAGTGAGAGTTAGAAAAATAACCCTCCCCAAGACCCTGAAAAGTGAGTGCAAAGTGCACTAAAGTTCCCCTAAGGACAAAGAAGTCGTGTTAGAGGAATAATGCAGGAAAGACACAAACCAACAATGCAACAACGATGGATTTCCAATCTAGGGTACCTGTGGAACAAGGGGACCAAGTCCAAAAGTCACAAGCAAGTCGGAGATGGGCATATGCCCAGGAAATGCCAGCTGTGGGTGCAAAGAAGCTTCTACTGGACAGAAGAAGCTGCGGTTTCTGCAGGAACGAAAAGGGCTAGAGACTTCCCCTTTGGTGGACGGATCCCTCTCGCCGTGGAGAGTCGTGCAGAAGTGATTTCCCACCGAAAGAACGCCAACAAGCCTTGCTAGCTGCAAATCGTGCGGTTAGTGTTTTTGGACGCTGCTGTGGCCCTGGAGGGACCAGGAGGTCGCAAATTGGACCAGGAGAGAGAGGGGACATCGAGCAAGACAAGGAGCCCTCTCAGCAGCAGGTAGCACCCGGAGAAGTGCCAGAAACAGGCACTACGAGGATGCGTGAAACGGTGCTCACCCGAAGTTGCACAAAGGAGTCCCACGTCGCCGGAGACCAACTTAGAAAGTCGTGCAATGCAGGTTAGAGCGCCGTGGACCCAGGCTTGGCTGTGCACAAAGAATTTCCGCTGGAAGTGCACAGGGGCCGGAGTAGCTGCAAAAGACACGGTTCCCAGCAATGCAGCCCAGCGAGGTGAGGCAAGGACTTACCTCCACCAAACTTGGACTGAAGAGTCACTGGACTGTGGGGGTCACTTGGACAGAGTCGCTGGATTCGAGGGACTTCGCTCGTCGTGCTGAGAGGAGACCCAAGGGACCGGTAATGCAGCTTTTTGGTGCCTGCGGTTGCAGGGGGAAGATTCCGTCGACCCACGGGAGATTTCTTCTGAGCTTCTGGTGCAGAGAGGAGGCAGACTACCCCCACAGCATGCACAAGCAGGAAAACAGTCGAGAAGGCGGCAGGATCAGCGTTACAGAGTTGCAGTAGTCGTCTTTGCTACTATGTTGCAGGTTTGCAGGCTTCCAGCGCGGTCAGCAGTCGATTCCTTGGCAGAAGGTGAAGAGAGAGATGCAGAGGAACTCGGATGAGCTCTTGCATTCGTTATCTAAAGTTTCCCCAGAGACAGAGACCCTAAATAGCCAGAAAAGAGGGTTTGGCTACCTAGGAGAGAGGATAGGCTAGCAACACCTGAAGGAGCCTATCACAAGGAGTCTCTGACGTCACCTGGTCCACTGGCCACTCAGAGCAGTCCAGTGTGCCAGCAGCACCTCTGTTTCCAAGATGGCAGAGGTCTGGAGCACACTGGAGGAGCTCTGGACACCTCCCAGAGGAGGTGCAGGTCAGGGGAGTGGTCACACCCCTTTCCTTTGTCCAGTTTCGCGCCAGAGCAGGGCTAAGGGGTCCCCTGAACCGGTGTAGACTAGCTTATGCAGAATTGGGCACATCTGTGCCCAAGAAAGCATTTCCAGAGGCTGGGGGAGGCTACTCCTCCCCTGCCTTCACACCATTTTCCAAAGGGAGAGGGTGTCACACCCTCTCTCAGAGGAAGTTCTTTGTTCTGCCATCCTGGGCCAGGCCTGGCTGGACCCCAGGAGGGCAGATGCCTGTCTGAGGGGTTGGCAGCAGCAGCAGCTGCAGTGAAACCCCAGGAAGGGCAGTTTGGCAGTACCAGGGTCTGTGCTACAGACCACTGGGATCATGGGATTGTGCCAACTATGCCAGGATGGCATAGAGGGGGCAATTCCATGATCATAGACATGTTACATGGCCATATTCGGAGTTACCATTGTGAAGCTACATATAGGTAGTGACCTATATGTAGTGCACGCGTGTAATGGTGTCCCCACACTCACAAAGTTCAGGGAATTGGCTCTGAACAATGTGGGGGCACCTTGGCTAGTGCCAGGGTGCCCTCCCACTAAGTAACTTTGCACCTAACCTTTACCAGGTAAAGGTTAGACATATAGGTGACTTATAAGTTACTTAAGTGCAGTGTAAAATGGCTGTGAAATAACGTGGACGTTATTTCACTCAGGCTGCAGTGGCAGGCCTGTGTAAGAATTGTCAGAGCTCCCTATGGGTGGCAAAAGAAATGCTGCAGCCCATAGGGATCTCCTGGAACCCCAATACCCTGGGTACCTCAGTACCATATACTAGGGAATTATAAGGGTGTTCCAGTAAGCCAATGTAAATTGGTAAAATGGTCACTAGCCTGTTAGTGACAATTTGGAAAGAAACGAGAGAGCATAACCACTGAGGTTCTGATTAGCAGAGCCTCAGTGAGACAGTTAGGCACTACACAGGGAACACACACATATAGGCCACAAACATATGAGCACTGACAGGTAACACATTCAGGCACACTTATGAGCACTGGGGCCCTGGGTTACCAGGGTCCCAGTGACACATACAACTAAAACAACATATATACAGTGAAAAATGGGGGTAACATGCCAGGCAAGATGGTACTTTCCTACACAACCCCCCCCCCCAAACGAAGGACAATAAGACTAGCCATGACCTGATGAGTCTTCATTGTCTAAGTGGAAATATCTGGAGAGTCCATCTGCATTGGAGTGGCTACTCCCAGGTCTATGTTCCACTGTATAGTCCATTCCCTGTAGGGATATGGACCACCTCAACAATTTTGGATTTTCACCTTTCATTTGTTTTAGCCAAAGTAGAGGTTTGTGGTCTGTCTGAACAATGAAGTGAGTGCCAAACAGGTATGGCCTCAACTTCTTCAGAGCCCAGACCACAGCAAAGGCCTCCCTCTCAATGGCAGACCAACGCTTTTCTCTAGGGGTCAACCTCCTACTAATAAAAGCAACAGGTTGATCCTGGCCCTCAGAATTAAGTTGTGATAGGACTGCCCCTACTCCTAATTCAGATGCATCAGTCTGGACATAGAATTTTTTAGAGTAACAAGGGCTTTTCAGGACAGGTGCAGAGCACATGGCCTGCTTCAGCTCCTCAAAAGCTTTCTGACAGTTTGCTGTCCATAATACCTTTTTAGGCATCTTTTTGGAAGTGAGGTCATTAAGAGGGGCTGCAATGGAGCCATAGTTCTTAATGAACCTCCTGTAATACCCAGTGAGGCCTAGGAAGGCTCTCACCTGAGTCTGAGTGGTAGGGGGAACCCAATCAATAATTGTTTGGATTTTCCCCTGAAGTGGTGCAATCTGTTCCCCACCAACAAGGTGTCCCAGATAAACCACCTTACCCTGCCCTATCTGGCACTTTGAAGCCTTGATAGTGAGGCCTGCCTTTTGCAGGGCCTCCAAAACTTTCCATAGGTGGACCAGGTGATCATCCCAGCTGGAGCTAAAGACAGCTATATCGTCCAAATATGCTGCACTGAAAGCTTCCAGCCCTTGCAGGACTGTGTTCACCAACTTCTGAAAAGTGGCAGGTGCATTTTTCAAACCAAAAGGCATTACAGTAAACTGGTAATGTCCTCCAATGGTTGAAAATGCAGTCTTAGGTTTAGCATCTTCTGACAATTTGATCTGCCAATACCCTGCAGTCAAATCAAAAGTGCTTAGATACTTGGCAGATGCCAGTGTATCTATGAGCTCATCTGCCCTGGGTATAGGGTGAGCATCAGTTTTGGTTACCAAGTTGAGACCTCTATAGTCTACACAAAACCGCATTTCCTTCTTTCCATCTTTGGAATGGGGTTTTGGTACAAGTACCACAGGAGAAGCCCATGGACTTTCAGAGTGCTCAACCACTCCTAGCTCTAACATTTTCTGCAACTTTTGCTTTATGCAATCCCTGACATGGTCAGGCTGAATATAGATCTTACTTTTGACAGGTAAACTGTCTCCAGTATCTATAGTGTGCTCACACCAAGAAGTGGTACCTGGCACAGTAGAGAAGAGTTCAGAGAATTGATCTAGGAGATTAATGCAATGGTCTTTCTGCTCAGCAATAAGACAATCAGCCAAAACTACACCTTCCACAAGAGCATCTTGTTCTGTGGAAGAGAAGAGATCAGGTAGAGGATCACTGTCTTCTTCCTGTCCCTCATCAGTTGCCATGAGCAGGGTGAGATCAGCCCTGTCATAGTAGGGTTTCAGGCGGTTGACATGGAGCACCCTAAGGGGACTCCTGGCAGTGCCTAAGTCAACTAAATAGGTGACTTCTCCCTTCTTTTCAACAATTGTGTGGGGTCCACTCCATTTATCTTGGAGTACTCTTGGGGCCACAGGCTCCAAGACCCACACTTTCTGCCCTGGTTGGTACTGAACCAAAACAGCCTTCTGATCATGCCATTGCTTCTGGAGCTCTTGGCTGGCCTGAAGGTTTTTACTGGCCTTTTTCATGTACTCAGCCATCCTTGATCTGAGGCCAAGTACATAATCCACAATATCCTGCTTAGGAGCTTTTAAAGGTTGTTCCCAACCCTCCTTTACAAGTGTGAGTGGACCCCTAACAGGGTGTCCAAAAAGAAGTTCAAAGGGGCTGAAGCCCACTCCTTTCTGGGGTACCTCCCTGTAGGCAAAAAGGAGGCATGGTAGAAGGATATCCCATCTCCTGCGGAGTTTTTCAGGGAGACCCATAATCATGCCTTTGAGAGTTTTATTAAATCTCTCCACCAGTCCATTTGTTTGTGGATGATAGGGTGTTGTGAACTTGTATGTTACACCACACTCCTTCCACATGGCCTTTAAGTATGCAGACATAAAATTGCTTCCCCTGTCTGATACTACTTCCTTTGGGAAGCCCACCCTGGAAAATATTCCCAGGAGGGCCTTTGCCACTGCAGGTGCTGTAGTGGTCCTTAAAGGAATAGCTTCAGGATATCTTGTGGCATGGTCCACTACCACCAAGATGAATCTATTGCCTGAAGCAGTTTGAGGGTCAAGGGGGCCAACTATGTCAACCCCTACCCTTTCAAAGGGAACCCCAACCACAGGCAGTGGGATAAGGGGTGCCTTTGGGGTGCCACCTGTCTTGCCACTGGCTTGACAGGTTTCACAGGACTTACACAATTCCTTTGTGTCCTCAGACATTCTAGGCCAATGAAACAGGGGAACAAGCCTGTCCCACGTTTTCATTTGTCCTAGATGCCCAGCTAGGGGAATGTCATGTGCCAGGGTTAGGAGGAACTTTCTGTACTCCTGAGGAATCACTAATCTCCTGGCAGCTCCAGGTTTAGGATCCCTATGCTCAGTGTACAAGAGGTTGTCCTCCCAGTAAACTCTATGAGAGTCACTGACATCCCCATTAGCCTGTTTGACAGCTTGCTGTCTGAGACCCTCTAATGTGGGACAGGTTTGCTGTGCCACACTCAGCTCCTCTCTGGCAGGCCCCCCTTCACCCAAAAGCTCAGCAGTGTCTGCTTCCAGCTCCTCTGGTGTAGGTTCTGCACAGGGAGGGAATTATTCTTCCTCAGAAGTTGAATCCACTGTAGAGGGAGGGATAGTAGGAAGTGGTTTGCTTCTACCAGCCCTAGCTTTAGGGAGCACTTGGTCCATTGTTCCAGGATCCAAGCTTCCCTGTCCTTTTTGCTTTTTGGCCTGAGCCCTTGTCAAAGCAAAAATATGCCCTGGGATGCCCAGCATTGCTGCATGGGCCTCCAACTCCACATCTGACCAAGCTGATGTCTCCAAATCATTCCCTAATAGACAGTCTACAGGTAAATCTGAAGCTACCACAACTTTCTTTGGACCAGTAACCCCCCCCAGTTGAGATTAACAACAGCCATGGGGTGGCTAAGTGTGTTGTTGTGAGCATCGGTTACTTGGTACTGGTGACCAAGTAGGTGTTGTTCAAGGTGGACCAGTTTCTCTATGACCATAGTCACACTGGCTCCAGTGTCCCTGTAGGCCTGAACCTCAACACCATTTATTAGGGGTAGCTGCTTGTACTTATCCATATTAAGGGGACAAGCAACTAAGGTGGCTAAATCAATAGCCCCCTCAGAGACTAACACAGCCTCTGTGGCCTCCCTAACAAGGCCAACCCCAACTAAGTTACCAATAGTGAGCCCAGCTACTCCCTTGGATTGGCTATTAGTAGGTTTGCTCCCACCACCACTGTATTAGTAGGGACACTAGGGGTAGCAGTAGGGGTTGTAGTGGTAGGAGCATTGGTGCTTTTCTTTGGACAACTGGGATCTGTTGTCCAATGGCCTTTTATTTTACATAAATAGCACCATGGTTTCTTTTCCTTGTTCTGATTAAAAGAGGATTTGGGCCCACCACCCCCAACAGAGTGTTTTTGTGGGCCTGATGAAGACTCATTTTTAGATTTGTCCCCACCCTTGTCAGAAGACTTACCATCCTTCTTTTTGTTGCCATCTTTGTCACCCCCTGTATGAACTTTTCTGTTCACCCTTGTTCTGACCCATTTGTCTGCCTTCTTTCCCAATTCTTGGGGAGAGGTCAGATCAGAGTCCACCAAGTACTGGTGCAACAAATCAGACACACAATTATTAAGAATATGCTCTCTCAGGATTAAGTTATACAGGCTGTCATAATCAGTAACTTTACTGCCATGTAACCACCCCTCCAAGGCCTTCACTGAATGGTCAATGAAATCAACCCAGTCTTGTGAAGACTCCTTTTTGGTCTCTCTGAACTTTATCCTGTATTGTTCAGTGGTTAAGCCATAACCATCCAGGAGTGCATTCTTAAGAACTTGGAAATTATTAGCATCATTTTCTTTCACAGTAAGGAGCCTATCCCCACCTTTTCCACTAAATGATAGCCATAGGATAGCAGCCCACTGCCTTTGAGGGACATCCTGTACAACACAGGCCCTCTCAAGTGCAGCAAACCACTTGTTAATGTCATCCCCCTCCTTATAAGGGGGAACTATCTTGTGCAGATTCCTGGAATCATGCTCTTTTGCAGGATGACTATGGGGAATACTGCTGCTGCCACCATGGGTTTCTAAACCCAACTTCTGTCTTCTCTATTTCAAAAGACTGTCTATCCAAATCCAGCTGTTGCTTTTTAAGCTTCAGTCTGGTTTGTTCCACCCTCAACTTATTGAGTTCCCTCTCTAACATTCTGTCATCAGGGTTGGTGGGAGGGACATTCCTAGATACAGAGGTGTGATGGGAATGAACAGAAGGAGACCTGTCCCTTACAGAAGCCACCCTAACAGCTTGGCTAACAGAAACATCACTACCAGTATGGTGAGAATAAATGCTTTTGCTATGATGTGAGACAACACTATTTGTATGGTGTGGCTCTTCATCATTACCAACTATGCTAGACTGTCTTGTAATGGGAAGGCTAAGAAGTTTCTTTCCTGAACCTTTACCTGGGGGAGTCCCTGGATCAGATTGAGAACCATTAGCTACTTTTTCAACAGATGGGGCACTTTTAGCCTTATCATGTTCTCTAAGCATGTTAAGTAACAGTTCCAAGGAAGGATTCTTCCCTACACTCAAACCTCTCTCTATGCAGAGACTCCTTGCTCCTTTCCAGCTAAGGTGATCATATGCAAGTTTGGACAGATCAACATTTTGGCCTGTGCCACACATTTTTAGAGAGAGTTAAAGTGATAGAAAAAGAGAAAAAAGTTTGTCAGGGCTTTTAGAAAGACAGAGAAATTTTTTTTTAGAACTTTTTAGAAAGTTAGAAGTACTTTTCAGCACTTAGAAAAGAGTGAAAAGAGGAAATGCAAAACTTTTTGGCAATGTGTATATACACTGAACTTGTTTTGTATATTTTTCTCTTATGAAAAGTACAATGACAAGAGTGGTAAGTAGTCTCAAAGCACTTATCCCACCGCTGCACAACCAATGTAGGAGGCTGGACTGGCTTGTAGTGAGTACCAAGGGGTACTTGCACCTTGCACCAGGCCCAGTTATCCCTTATTAGTGTATAGGGTGTCTAGCAGCTTAGGCTGATAGATAATGGTAGCTTAGCAGAGCAGCTTAGGCTGAACTAGGAGACGTGTGAAGCTACTACAGTACCACTTAGTGTCATATGCACAATATCATAAGAAAACACAATACACAGTTATACTAAAAATAAAGGTACTTTATTTTTATGACAATATGCCAAAGTATCTTAGAGTGTACCCTCAGTGAGAGGATAGGAAATATACACAAGATATATATACACAATAGCAAAAATATGCAGTATAGTCTTAGAAAACAGTGCAAACAATGTATAGTTACAATAGGATGCAATGGGGACACATAGGGATAGGGGCAACACAAACCATATACTCCAAAAGTGGAATGCGAACCACGAATGGACCCCAAACCTATGTGACCTTGTAGAGGGTCGCTGGGACTATTAGAAAATAGTGAGAGTTAGAAAATTAGCCCTCCCCAAGACCCTGAGAAGTGAGTGCAAAGTGCACTAAAGTTCCCCTAAGGACAAAGAAGTCGTGTTAGAGGAATAATGCAGGAAAGACACAAACCAACAATGCAACAACGATGGATTTCCAATCTAGGGTACCTGTGGAACAAGGGGACCAAGTCCAAAAGTCACAAGCAAGTCGGAGATGGGCATATGCCCAGGAAATGCCAGCTGTGGGTGCAAAGAAGCTTCTACTGGACAGAAGAAGCTGAGGTTTCTGCAGGAACGAAAAGGGCTAGAGACTTCCCTTTTGGTGGACGGATCCCTCCCGCCGTGGAGAGTCGTGCAGAAGTGTTTTCCTGCCGAGAAAACGCCAACAAGCCTTGCTAGCTGCAAATCATGCGGTTAGCATTTTTGGATGCTGCTGTGGCCCTGGAGGGACCAGGAGGTCGCAAATTGGACCAGCAGAGAGAGGGGACGTCGAGCAAGACAAGGAGCCCTCTCAGCAGCAGGTAGCACCCGGAGAAGTGCCAGAAACAGGCACTACGAGGATGCGTGAAACGGTGCTCACCCGAAGTCGCACAAAGGAGTCCCACGTCGCCGGAGACCAACTTAGAAAGTCGTGCAATGCAGGTTAGAGCGCCGTGGACCCAGGCTTGGCTGTACACAAAGGATTTCCGCCGGAAGTGCACAGGGGCCGGAGTAGCTGCAAAAGTCGCGGTTCCCAGCAATGCAGCCCAGCGAGGTGAGGCAAGGACTTACCTCCACCAAACTTGGACTGAAGAGTCACTGGACTGTGGGGGTCACTTGGACAGAGTCGCTGGATTCGAGGGACCTCGCTCGTCGTGCTGAGAGGAGACCCAAGGGACCGGTAATGCAGCTTTTTGGTGCCTGCGGTTGCAGGGGGAAGATTCCGTCGACCCACGGGAGATTTCTTCGGAGCTTCTGGTGCAGAGAGGAGGCAGACTACCCCCACAGCATGCACAAGCAGGAAAACAGTCGAGAAGGCGGCAGGATCAGCGTTACAGAGTTGCAGTAGTCGTCTTTGCTACTATGTTGCAGGTTTGCAGGCTTCCAGAGCGGTCAGCAGTCGATTCCTTGGCAGAAGGTGAAGAGAGAGATGCAGAGGAACTCGGATGAGCTCTTGCATTCGTTATCTAAAGTTTCCCCAGAGACAGAGACCCTAAATAGCCAGAAAAGAGGGTTTGGCTACCTAGGAGAGAGGATAGGCTAGCAACACCTGAAGGAGCCTATCACAAGGAGTCTCTGACGTCACCTGGTGGCACTGGCCACTCAGAGCAGTCCAGTGTGCCAGCAGCACCTCTGTTTCCAAGATGGCAGAGGTCTGGAGCACACTGGAGGAGCTCTGGACACCTCCCAGGGGAGGTGCAGGTCAGGGGAGTGGTCACTCCCCTTTCCTTTGTCCAGTTTCGTGCCAGAGCAGGGCTAAGGGGTCCCCTGAACCGGTGTAGACTGGCTTATGCAGAATTGGGCACATCTGTGCCCAAGAAAGCATTTCCAGAGGCTGGGGGAGGCTACTCCTCCCCTGCCTTCACACCATTTTCCAAAGGGAGAGGGTGTCAAACCCTCTCTCAGAGGAAGTTCTTTGTTCGGCCATCCTGGGCCAGGCCTGGCTGGACCCCAGGAGGGCAGATGCCTGTCTGAGGGGTTGGCAGCAGCAGCAGCTGCAGTGAAACCCCAGGAAGGGCAGTTTGGCAGTACCAGGGTCTGTGCTACAGACCACTGGGATCATGGGATTGTGCCAACTATGCCAGGATGGCATAGAGGGGGCAATTCCATGATCATAGACATGTTACATGGCCATATTCGGAGTTACCATTGTGAAGCTACATATAGGTAGTGACCTATATGTAGTGCACGCGTGTAATGGTGTCCCCGCACTCACAAAGTTCAGGGAATTGGCTCTGAACAATGTGGGGGCACCTTGGCTAGTGCCAGGGTGCCCTCCCACTAAGTAACTTTGCACCTAACCTTTACCAGGTAAAGGTTAGACATATAGGTGACTTATAAGTTACTTAAGTGCAGTGTAAAATGGCTGTGAAATAACGTGGACGTTATTTCACTCAGGCTGCAGTGGCAGGCCTGTGTAAGAATTGTCAGAGCTCCCTATGGGTGGCAAAAGAAATGCTGC
The DNA here is from genome assembly GCF_031143425.1 of Pleurodeles waltl. Lineage (NCBI taxonomy): Eukaryota > Metazoa > Chordata > Amphibia > Caudata > Salamandridae > Pleurodeles > Pleurodeles waltl. The sequence goes on from NC_090437.1 coordinate 1,338,840,396, forward strand.
AGCCCATAGGGATCTCCTGGAACCCCAATACCCTGGGTACCTCAGTACCATATACTAGGGAATTATAAGGGTGTTCCAGTAAGCCAATGTAAATTGGTAAAATGGTCACTAGCCTGTTAGTGACAATTTGGAAAGAAATGAGAGAGCATAACCACTGAGGTTCTGATTAGCAGAGCCTCAGTGAGACAGTTAGTCACTACACAGGTAACACATTCAGGCACACTTATGAGCACTTGGGCCCTGGGTTACCAGGGTCCCAGTGACACATACAACTAAAACAACATATATACAGTGAAAAATGGGGGTAACATGCCAGGCAAGATGGTACTTTCCTACACTGGGTGTGTAAACCCCTCACCCTGACTAGAGTGGGTGGGTTCTGCCTTGCTTAGGTGTATACCCTGGCCAACCAGAAACCCCATTTCTAACAGGCAACGTTGATAGCTGCTTTTTGGGGTTAAACCCCATGCCAAGGAGATCCAAGCTTCTGCCAACCTTTACAGGCCTAACGTTCCTTGCTGAAAGGATACTCATCATGAGGTGGACCCCGGTGGTGACCCTGTGGCACAAAGATGTGCTACGGACGTAAGGTGCTCCAAAAAGCAGTGCACTGTACAAGGACCGGAAGTAAGGTGCTCCAAGAAGCAGTGCACTGGGCAGAGGTCGAAAGAGAGGTGCTCCAAGAAGCAGTGCACTGGACAGAGGCCTGAAGTGAGGTGCTCCAAGAAGCAGTGCACTGGGCAGAGGCCGGAAGTGAGGTGCTCTAAGAAGCAGTGCACTATGCAGAGGCCGGAAGTGAGGTGCTCCAAGAAGCAGTGCACTGTACAAGGACTGGAAGTAAGGTGTTCCAAGAAGCAGTGCACTGGGCAGAGGTCGGAAGAGAGGTGCTCCAAGAAGCAGTGCACTGGACAGAGGCCTGAAGTGAGGTGCTCTAAGAAGCAGTGCACTATGCAGAGGCCGGAAGTGAGGTGCTCCAAGAAGCAGTGCACTGTACAAGGACTGGAAGTAAGGTGCTCCAAGAAGCAGTGCACTGGGCAGAGGTCGGAAGAGAGGTGCTCCAAGAAGCAGTGCACTGGGCAGAGGCCGGAAGTGAGGTGCTCTAAGAAGCAGTGCACTATGCAGAGGCCGGAAGTGAGGTGCTCCAAGAAGCAGTGCACTGTACAAGGACTGGAAGTAAGGTGTTCCAAGAAGCAGTGCACTGGGCAGAGGTCGGAAGAGAGGTGCTCCAAGAAGCAGTGCACTGGACAGAGGCCTGAAGTGAGGTGCTCCAAGAAGCAGTGCACTGGGCAGAGGCCGGAAGTGAGGTGCTCTAAGAAGCAGTGCACTATGCAGAGGCCGGAAGTAAGGTGCTCCAAGAAGCAGTGCACTGGGCAGAGGTCGGAAGAGAGGTGCTCCAAGAAGCAGTGCACTGGACAGAGGCCTGAAGTGAGGTGCTCTAAGAAGCAGTGCACTATGCAGAGGCCGGAAGTGAGGTGCTCCAAGAAGCAGTGCACTGTACAAGGACTGGAAGTAAGGTGCTCCAAGAAGCAGTGCACTGGGCAGAGGTCGGAAGAGAGGTGCTCCAAGAAGCAGTGCACTGGGCAGAGGCCGGAAGTGATGTGCTCTAAGAAGCAGTGCACTATGCAGAGGCCGGAAGTGAGGTGCTCCAAGAAGCAGTGCACTGTACAAGGACTGGAAGTAAGGTGTTCCAAGAAGCAGTGCACTGGGCAGAGGTCGGAAGAGAGGTGCTCCAAGAAGCAGTGCACTGGACAGAGGCCTGAAGTGAGGTGCTCCAAGAAGCAGTGCACTGGGCAGAGGCCGGAAGTGAGGTGCTCTAAGAAGCAGTGCACTATTCAGAGGCCGGAAGTAAGGTGCTCCAAGAAGCAGTGCACTGGGCAGAGGTCGGAAGAGAGGTGCTCCAAGAAGCAGTGCACTGGGCAGAGGCCGGAAGTGAGGTGCTCTAAGAAGCAGTGCACTATGCAGAGGCCGGAAGTAAGGTGCTCCAAGGAGCAGTGCACTGGGCAGAGGCCAGAAGAGAGGTGCTCGAGGAAGCAGTGTACTATGCAGAGGCCAGAAGGGAGGTGCTCCAGGAAGCAGTGCGCTATGCAGAGGCCTGAAGTAAGGTGTTACACAGGAAGAGAAACAGCCGATGCATCTCCTTACAATTGGACAAACTCAGAATCCTGCAAAGATGCTGGAAAGGTGATGTAAGGCGTCCCTGCATGATGTCGGTGACCATCTCTGCTCTGAGCCGAGAGGTGTGATGTACATTAGCTGAGGTAGCTATTTCTTTTTCACATGTTGTGCTGCCTGTGTCCTTAATTGTTGTGTGGGCTGGGACCAGGATGAAAGAATATATAATCGTATGTACCCTATTCATATAATAAGCAAACATTTGCAGTGCAAAAGGTCTTGCATTTGCTTGAGATAGAGCTTTTGGCACGGTAAATTCATAACTAGACTTTTCTTGCCACGTAAATTGGTCAAGTCTGCTTCATAATTTAATCTTTTCCTGCCATATAATTCCGGTGGCCCTGCATATAACTAGAGCACTTCCATTTATCTTCTTCTCCTATCTTAGGGCAAAAACCATTTAGCATCCTAATTTAAATCTCCCATGCTAATTCCAATAGAATACCACTTTCATCACCCACCATCAGAGTGCTGGCTGGCTAACACAATTCCCCAAAAAAGACACAAGACAGCCACAGAGGAGAAATAAACTAGAAGGGTCACCCAAACATATCAAGAGCGTTCAAACAGTCATGGAAAGAAGGCCATCGTCGAATAGATGAAGAACAGCTGCCTCAAACTCAATTTCGACAAGATGGAGGTCCTCATCTTTGGCTCCACCCCCTCCGCATGGGATGACTCCTGGTGGCCGGCCACTCTCGGATCCGCTCCGACTCCCACGAACCACAAACGCAACCTAATATTCATCCTGGGCTCCTCACTATCCATGAACCAGCAAGCAAACGCCATCTCCTCCTCCTGCTTCAACACCCTCTGCATGCTCCGTAAGATCTACAAATAGATCCTCACAGAACCCAGAAGAACAGTCACCTGAGCCCTCGTAAGCAGCAAACAGGACCACTGTAATGCCCTCTACACAGGAACCACAGCCAAACTCCAGAAAAGGCTGCAACGCATCCAGAGCACCTCCGCACGCCTCATCCTGGACATCCCCTGCCACTGCCACATCACAGACCACCTGAGAGACCTGCACTGGCTCCCCATCAACAAGAGAATCACCCTCAAGCTCCTCACCCACGCTCCCAAAGCACTGCATAACATCTGACCAGAATACCTCAAAAGATGGCTCTCCATCTTCTCCCCGACCCGAAAGCTCCGCTCCATCGACCTCGCCCTTGCAACTGTGCCACGCATCCGCAGAACTACAACCAGCAGCAGATCATTCTTGCACCTCACCGCCAAGACGTGGAACACTCTTCCCACCCACCTGCATCAGACCAAGGACCTCCTTACCTTCAGGAGGCTTCTCAAGACCTGGCTGTTCGAGCAGTAGCAGCGCCCCCTCCCCTCAGCGCCTTGAGACCCTCACAGGTGAGTAGTGCGCTTTACAAATTCCTTGATTGATTGATTGATAGTGTAATAAGGATGGTAAGTTGCCCTGAATCATGGTCATAATTATAGTGTGGAGAGATTATTAAAACATATCCAATTAGCAAATAAACCTTTATCAGAAATAAAATATTGGCATCAGACTGTAATGCTCAAAACAGCCTGTAGAGTGCACCATAACAAAAATATCATTTGTAAGAAACATGGTCATGTAACCATATTATTAGCCCCCTAGAGGGCATAACCCATGGAAAAAACAGGAGACAGTAATGCAGTGTAACCATACACTTTTTGGGCATTTTAGGGCTAGCAGGCCTACTGCAATGATATTACAAACAAGGCCTTTAAAGCTTAAAATACACTGAAGGGTGGGAGGGGTTATTATTTTGGGGTCCCCACTAATCTAGTGTGTGGACCCAGAGATGATGTAGACAGAAAGAGCATGTTGAAGGTGGTCCATTGTCCTAGGACCACCACAGGCTGAGTTATGAGCAAATATATTTTGTAAAAGTAATGCCTTGGAATGCATTATGTGGCAAGTTTTCATGCCGAGAATATTATAGTATGTTGACTGCAAAACTCAGAACAGCCCCTAGAGGACACCACAATAAAAATAGCATTTGGAAGAAACAGTGCCATATAACCATACAGTTAGCCCTTAGAGAGCATAACCGCATGCAAAAGAGAATGGGAGAAAGTAAACCAGCGTAATGATATATATAGCCCCTAGAAGGCGCATTACATGTTTCCAAGGCTAGCAGACCCATTGCAATGATATTACAAACAAGGACCATAAAACATAACTTCTCTCAGATATAAGACAAAGTTCCACCCATGAGAGAGCTTAAAAAGACACTGGCTGGTGGGAGGGGTTATTATTTTGAAGTCCCCACTAACATTGAGTGAGGACCTCAATATGATGTAGACAGAATGAGCACATTGTGGTCAATGTTTTGAAGGTGGTCCCATTAACCTAGGACCACCACAGGCTGAGTTATAAGCAAAAATGTTTTGTAAAAGTAATGCCCTGCAAAGCATTATGGGGCAAGTTTCCTGCCATGCATATTTTAGTATGTTGATATGACTGTAATGCTTAGAACAGCCCCTAGAGAACATGATAATGAAAATAGCATTTGTAATAAACATGGTCATGTAACTAGTTAGCCCCTAGAGCGCATAACCACACAAAATGAAAATGGATTTAAATAATGCAGTGTAACCATATAATTAGCTCCAAGAGAACATAGTGCATTATACGTTTTCAGGGGTAGCAGACCTATAACAAGGGTATTACAAACAAGGCCCGCTTAAAAAGACACTGGCTGGTGGGAGGGGTTATTATTTTGGGGTACCCACTAACCAAGTGTGGGAACACAGAGATGATGTTGACAGAAAGAGCATGTTGTGCTGAATGTTTTGTAGGTGGTCCCATTGTCCTAGAACCATCACAGGCTGAGTTATGAACACAAATGTTTTGTAAAAGTAATGTGCTGCAAAGCATTATGGGGCGAGTTTCCCGCGTGCAGTTTCTATTGTAGTATTGTTGCTCCCACTGTGCCGGGCGAGCCGCTTTTGCATTGAGGATTTCTGTTTTACATAAAACATTTACCAATTTCAAGTGTTTTATGGGGAGAGCCACAAGAAATGACTGATTGGGTAACTGTGAACAATGTGACCAGTGCTCCAATACCGCCGATTGAGTTCACGCTGTTGAGCCTGTTCTCACTGTGAGCGCCATGGCCGCCATTCAGCACAGAGGGGAGGGACAAAAGAAAAAAAAATAGTTTGCCCACTCTGAAGTATATCAGCAACTGTGCAATAATCCATTTAACAGGGGCAGTGTGCAAGGCGTGACAAAAACAGCCTCAAGGCAGGACAAATGTAAAGAATTTACCAATGAGACTAAGTGAGTTTTGAAAGGCAAGTCCAGTAGCACATGAAAGTGATGGGCGTGGTCAAAAGCCCACAATACTTACAACAGGTCAAAGAGCTTGTGTGCTCGACCTAAAAACCATACAATAGACGCTCACATTAAAAATCCTGCTATACCAGATTAAGAATTTCCAAGGCACTAGTAAGGTGGCAGAATGGGGGTGGCAGGTGAGAGAATAGGGGAGCCATTATTTGTTTAGCGTTCAAATAAATTATTTCCTACTTTATACATTTGTGTTTTTTCTTGTGGCGATAATCAGAACATGTGACGCATACTAACATATTCTATACTCTTTGTATGCAATAATCTAACAAAATAAAGATATAAAAAGTTATTATTTTGGTACTACTGATCCTTACGGGTTCCGTTGCGAGAATCTGGTTTCTATTCTGAATAACTACGCAAAACGCCGAACTGGATTTTTTTTGTATATTCATGAAATATAGGGTGACCAATTTTAAATCCCAACATTTGGATCGTTTGGCAAAAGTAAAAGAAGGAGTACAATTTTATATCAAGCGAACAACACAGAATGACAGCCATAATCATCCTAGAACCACAGAAGAAACACTAAGAAATTAAATAAAATGCATTTTTTAAAACCCAATAAAATACATTCTAATTAAATTACTATATTGTAATAGCTGCAAACTATTCCTGCTATGTAACTCACAAAAACAGTTTTTAGTTTACCTGTCTCCAAAAACCAGGAGAGAAGCCAAATTTGCCTAAAACTGGCGGGACAGCTGGTGGGAAACCGGGACTGTCCCGGCAAATGTGGGACAACTGGTCGCCCTAATGAAATGGCCATTGCTCTTTAACCGGAGAGACCGATCTCGCATCGGTGATGTTGGCACGGAGTAGTGCCAACATGATACTTTTCAGATTCTCAGTTCATATGAATTTGTTCCAATCCACACAGTGGCAACCACACTATATAGAAGAGCTCCACACAAGTTTAAAGTGTCTTTTTACTCAAACGTATAAGCAGGGCCACAATTGTGTGATTGTGCAGCTGCGGCGATTGTTGCATAATTATATGTGCAAATTATATATTCATAATTGTTTGTACCTCAAACGGGTGAAAAGTTACTAAAAACACAGTGCCACGAGTTGCTGCGCAGTGGAAGGCCCTTTACAAAGATTGACTCGTCACCTTTCTGTTGTTATTGCTACATTTGGGTGTTAAAGGGGTCCTAATGAGGTGGAACCAATACCCAGACAGAATAATCACAAAATGTGCCACGCTAAGCCGCTTAATTTGGCTTTTCTTGCTGCATAATTTATTCGACCCTGCCGCATAATTTGCCCCCCTCCTGCCGCATAATTCGAATTGCCCTGCCTATAAGGCACATTTTACAATATATTAAAGTAGACTCAGCCCAGGCAGATTATAAATGTATATCAACTTGTGAAATATTTATTGAATTAGATTTGAGAAATGTGTGTCTTAATGTGATCTACCAAGAACCTCAGCAAACAGTCACCTAAAATACAATCTTTTAAAGTACGGAGCCCTTAATCAATAGTCAGTGAACGGTGTGTGCAAAGGTGCACATGTGCCCTGACGCCTCTTAGTAACTTGGTGAATTGAAGTCAGAGGTTTCAAACTTTTAGCCACAAATTAGATTTCCACTTGGAAAGTGTAATGTGAGGTGAACTACAGTGGGGTTTCCGCACTGTCCTGCTGTTACAAGAGGTATTTGTGTTTGTATGGCGGGTAAACTGTGGGCGACTGTGTGTTAAGGTTCTGTGCAGGAATGTGTGGAGCTGTCAATCTAAGCGCTTTGTGGACCTTCTTGAAGTGAACCACACAATGTCTTAAATAACTTAAAAAGCTGCAGACAAAGGGTTCCGCGGAGGTGGAGGCAGGCAGGGTCATGCCACGTGCCACCCATGTCCTGGGAGACACAGACCTTCCCTCTAGGGCGGGACTTCCGGCTGCAGCAGGGGCTGGTGTGTTCCTCGTCTGTCACTCAAGGCTGTCAGCCGGATGTGCCGTTGGACTTCCGGCAGCAGGGAAGGGGGGGACCACATGTACAGTTGATGATTCGTGTATCCCTTCTATGATGCAAATCTGAGGATCTCCTTCGATGGTAATCACCAATGAGTGATTCCTAAATGACACTAGGGGCCTTATACAAAGTGCCCGCGGGGTGCAATGGGCATGTGTGCCTGATTTCCGCGCCTTCGGGGCACTTTGGTATTACAGAAGTGGCCACAGACGCTTGCGCGGCCCGTTCTCATTCACAGATAGTTCCGACGCACGTATAGCTCCACCGCTATCACCAGAGGACGCTCCCTCATGTGCATGGGGTGAACCCTTTGCCTCAGCGCCCGCGCTGTATCACAGACGTGAGCGCAGAAGCTAAGGAACTGTCAGGGGGCGCACTGAGACTGCGCCGCCTGATGGCAGCCGCTCTGGAGGGTGCAAAGGGGGGCATTCACTGCACCCGCTGCAAACACGGAAACTGAAGCACGGAGCGGCTGTTTGCCCCCAGGGCAGCGGGAGGTTGCGGCTGTTCTGGGGTCAGTGTATTCAATGTAATAGAGCGCACTCTCTCTGTCTGCGCCTGGCGCACCTTAGAACAGGTGCACCAGGTGCAAACAAAGAGCGCCCTGCGTGTCTAGGCCCCAGAACTCCTTAAGGGTGCGTGCTATGGATTGTTTTATAGAGCACTTTTATTGAAACAGGAAAATATCTATTTAAAACCCTACCACATCATAGCGCTGCCATGTCACTTACCTATGGGAAATAAACCACTCATCGGGTGGCTTCGTTCCTGAGAAATACGGGTTTTGAAACCACAGCGTATGCCTCATGATTATGGCCCCCGGTTTTTATGGTATTTATTTTTTTCATCATTTACATTCGTATTTATCCATATTTATTTTTTGCTCATTTTTTTCAGCATTTATCCATTTTTATTTTGTGTTTACTGTATATATAATGCTCACCGTGTCCCGCCCCGCCCATTTTCCCTCCTGCAGGCTGCGACGGCTGGCACTTATAATTGACACTAGTGAAAATCATTCAAAGAAGGCCTATTTTACCTATTTTTCTGTTTTAAAAATAAATACAGACAGGAATATAAATAGTTTTTTGTCTGTGTTTATCTACAAAGGTCACTAAAAAAGTAAAACTGGGAGCTCTAATTATGATCCATTTTTAAAAAAACATTGCTGTTCACCAGTTGTGGTTAGACGTGATAACGAAGCGTCCCAGAACTCACAGCTTCTGACATGTCCGGACGTTATGAAGACGCACACCTGCTGGGGGTGGCATTGGGCATTGCCATTCACAGTGGCCACAGGGAATGGCCTAAGCCCATGCCCCGTGCCAGGACAGCCTGCAGCTGTGCACACTTATGTTTATATTTTCATAGCACAAACCTAGCCAAAAGGCAGCACAGCGCCGTACATTGTCAAAGGTAACGTTAGTCTACGAGTAACAGCAGAGGAAGCTGGTTGTGCATAGGTAACGCGTTGGGGGGGAGAGGGTGTGGCATAATGGCTGCAGCTGCTGACTTTGGATCTAGGGGACCAGGTTTGAGTCTCAGCGTCAGCTCAGCATCCTGTGATTCTTGGCAAATCACTTAATCTCTCTGTGCCTACCATAAAAATGAATGTGCCCTTGTGTAACATAATGAAAATGTCACTTACCCAGTGTACATCTGTTCGTGGCATCAGTCGCTGTAGATTCGCATGTTTTGCATAGCTCGCCATCTGGTGTTGGGCCGGAGTGTTACAAGTTGTTTTTCTTCGAAGAAGTCTTTCGAGTCACGGGACCGAGTGACTCCTCCTTTTGTCTCCATTGCGCATGGGCGTCGACTCCATCTTCGATTGTTTTTCCCCGCAGAGGGTGAGGTAGGAGTTGAATTGTAGTAATAGTGCCCATGCAATGGAGTGACTAAGTATGTACCTATTTAAGGTTGAAATGATATATATACAAATAGTTGAAGGTAACTTCCGAACTGCTACAGGCTCCCGGGGAGGCGGGTGGGCACATGCGAATCTACAGCGACTGATGCCACGAACAGATGTACACTGGGTAAGTGACATTTTCAGTTCGATGGCATCTGTCGCTGTAGATACGCATGTTTTGCATAGACTAGTAAGCAGTTATCACCCCAAAAGCGGTGGCTCAGCCTGTAGGAGTGGAAGTAGTCTGAAACAATGTTCTTAATACGGCTTGACCTACTGTGGCTTGTTGTGCGGATAACACGTCTACACAGTAGTGCTTGGTGAATGTGCGAGGCGTAGACCATGTGGCTGCCTTACATATTTCTTGCATTGGGATGTTTCCTAGAAAGGCCATGGTAGCACCTTTCTTTCTGGTTGAGTGTGCCCTTGGTGTAATGGGCAGCTGTCGTTTAGCTTTAAGGTAGCAGATTTGGATGCATTTAACTATCCATCTGGCTATACCTTGTTTTGATATTGGGTTTCCTGCATGAGGTTTTTGGAATGCAATAAATAGTTGTTTAGTCTTTCTGATGTTCTTTGTTCTGTCAATGTAATACATTAATGCTCTTTTGACATCTAATGTATGTAGTGCCCTTTCAACTACGGAATCTGGCTGTGGAAAGAACACTGGAAGTTCCACTGTTTGATTTAGATGGAACGGTGAAATAACCTTTGGTAAAAATTTAGGATTAGTCCTTAGGACGACCTTATTCTTGTGTAGTTGTATAAAAGGTTCTTGTATTGTAAACGCCTGAATCTCGCTTACTCTTCTTAGGGAAGTAATGGCGATGAGAAATGCAACCTTCCAGGTTAGGAACTGTATGTCGCAGGAGTGCATGGGTTCAAAAGGTGGACCCATAAGTCTAGTTAGGACAACATTTAGGTTCCATGAAGGAACAGGTGGTGTTCTTGGTGGTATAATTCTCTTAAGGCCCTCCATGAATGCTTTAATGACTGGTATCCTATATAGGGAAGTTGAATAGGTAGTCTGCAGGTATGCAGATATTGCTGCAAGGTGTATTTTAATGGAAGAGAAAGCTAGGTTAGATTTTTGTAAGTGAAGCAAGTAACCTACTACATCCTTCGGAGTTGCGTGTAGTGGTTGGATCTTATTAGTATGGCAGTAGCAGACAAACCTCTTCCATTTACTTGCATAGCAGTGCTTAGTGGATGGCCTTCTGGCTTGCTTTATGACTTCCATACACTCTTGGGTAAGTTGTAAGTGTCCGAATTCTAGGATTTCAGGAGCCAGATTGCTAGATTCAGCGATGCTGGATTTGGGTGTCTGATCTGTTGGTTGTGTTGTGTTAACAGATCCGGCCTGTTGGGCAATTTGATGTGGGGTACTACTGATAGGTCTAGCAGCGTTGTGTACCAGGGTTGCCTTGCCCAAGTTGGTGCTATTAATATGAGTTTGAGTTTGTTTTGACTGAGTTTGTTTACCAGATAAGGAAGGAGAGGGAGAGGAGGAAAAGCGTAGGCAAATATCCCTGACCAGTTCATCCATAGGGCATTGCCCTGGGACTGCCTGTGTGGGTATCTGGATGCGAAGTTTTGGCATTTTGCGTTCTCTTTTGTCGCAAACAAGTCTATTTGAGGTGTTCCCCAGAGCTTGAAGTAAGTGTTCAGAGTTTGGGGGTGAATTTCCCATTCGTGGACCTGTTGGTGATCTCGAGAGAGATTGTCTGCGAGTTGATTCTGAATCCCTGGGATAAACTGTGCTATTAGGCGAATTTGGTTGTGAATTGCCCAATGCCATATTTTTTGTGCCAACAGGCTCAACTGCGTTGAGTGTGTCCCCCCTTGCTTGTTTAGATAATACATTGTTGTCATGTTGTCTGTTTTGACGAGAATGTATTTGTGAACTATTATTGGTTGGAAAGCCTTTAGTGCTTGAAAAACTGCTAGCAGTTCTAGGTGATTTATATGCAGTTTTGTTTGATGTACGTTCCATTGTCCTTGTATGCTGTGTTGATCGAGGTGTGCTCCCCACCCTGTCATGGAAGCATCTGTTGTTATTACGTATTGTGGCACTGGGTCTTGGAAAGGCCGCCCTTTGTTTAAATTTATATTGTCCCACCATAGAAGCGAGAGGTAAGTTTGGCGGTCTATTAACACCAGATCTAGAAGGTGACCCTGTGCTTGTGACCATTGTGATGCTAGGCACTGTTGTAAGGGCCTCATGTGCAGTCTTGCGTTCGGGACAATGGCTATGCATGAAGACATCATGCCTAGGAGTTGTAATATCATCTTTGCTTGCATCTTTTGTGTTGGATACATGCGTTGTATGATGTTGTTGAAATTTTGAATTCTTTGTGGACTTGGAGTGGCTACTCCTTTTGTTGTGTTTATTATGGCTCCTAGGTACTGTTGTACCTTGCACGGCAGGATGTTTGATTTTGCGAAGTTGACGGTGAACCCTAGTTTGTAGAGGGTTTGTATGATTTGATTTGTGTGGTGTGAGCACTTTGCTAACGAATGGGTCTTGATTAGCCAGTCGTCTAGATACGGGAATACATGTATTTGCTGCCTTCTGATGTGTGCAGCGACTACTGCTAGACATTTTGTAAAGACTCTTGGTGCTGTTGTTAAACCGAAAGGCAATACTTTGAATTGGTAATGTATTCCTTTGAATACAAACCTTAGGTATTTCCTGTGCGATGGATGTATTGGTATATGGAAATACGCGTCTTTGAGGTCTAAGGTCGTCATGTAGTCGTGTAGTTTCAGCAATGGTAACACTTCTTGTAGTGTGACCATGTGAAAGTGGTCTGATTTGATGTATGTGTTTACTATTCTGAGGTCTAGGATTGGTCTTAGCGTCTTGTCCTTCTTTGGTATTAAGAAGTACAGTGAATAAACTCCTGTGTTTATTTGTGTGCTTGGTACTAATTCGATTGCATTCTTTTGCAATAGTGCTTGAACTTCTGTCTCCAGGAGCTCGGAATGATGTTTTGATAAATTCTGTGCTCTTGGTGGTATGTTTGGAGGGAATTGTAGAAATTCTATGCAATAACCATGTTGGATAATTGCTAGAACCCAAGTGTCTGTAGTGATTTCCTGCCATGCTTTGTAATAATGACCTATTCTTCCCCCCACTGGTGTTGTGTGGAGGGGATGAGTGACATGTGAGTCACTGCTTAGTTGTAGGGGTTTTGGGGCTTTGAAATTTTCCCCTATTCCTAGGGAATTGCCCTCCTCTGTATTGGCCCCGAAATCCTCCCCTGTACTGTCCCTGGTAACTGGACGGTGTTGCCTGTGAGGTGCTGGCTTGTGTGGCCTGACCCCGAAACCCCCCTCTAAAGGGTGTTTTGCGGAAGGTGTTGTAGTTTCCTCTGCTCTGCGGGGAGTAGAGTGCGCCCATGGCTTTAGCAGTGTCAGTGTCCTTTTTAAGTTTTTCTATCGCCGTGTCCACTTCTGGACCGAACAGTTCTTTTTCATTGAATGGCATATTGAGAACTGCCTGCTGTATCTCTGGTTTAAACCCAGACGTTCGTAGCCATGCATGCCTTCTGATGGTCACAGATGTATTAATAGTTCTTGCAGCTGTGTCTGCTGCGTCCATGGAGGAGCGTATCTGGTTGTTTGAAATGTTCGGACCTTCCTCAACCACTTGCTTTGCCCTCTTTTGTAGGTCCTTGGGTAGATGTTCAATGAGGTGTTGCATCTCATCCCAATGGGCTCTGTCATAGAGCGCAAGTAGTGCTTGAGAGTTAGCGATGCGCCACTGGTTTGCAGCCTGTGCTGCGACTCTCTTTCCAGCTGCATCGAACTTGCGGCTTTCCTTATCTGGGGGTGGTGCATCCCCAGATGTGCGGGAGTTGGCCCTTTTCCTGGCTGCTCCCACAACGACGGAATCTGGTGGCAGCTGTGTAGTGATGAAAACCGGGTCTGTAGGAGGCGCCTTATACTTCTTTTCCACTCTTGGTGTGATTGCCCTACTTTTGACCGGCTCCTTAAAGATTTCTTTTGCGTGCCGGAGCATACCAGGGAGCATAGGCAGGCTTTGGTAGGAGCTGTGGGTGGAGGAGAGGGTGTTGAATAAAAAGTCATCCTCGACCTGTTCTGAGTGGAGGCTTACATTGTGAAATTGTGCTGCTCTAGCCACCACTTGAGAATACGCAGTGCTGTCCTCTGGTGGAGATGGCTTCGTAGGGTATGCCTCCGGACTGTTATCTGACACTGGGGCGTCGTATAAGTCCCATGCGTCCTGATCTTGGTCACCCTGGCTCATGGTGGTGTGAGCTGGGGAATGTGATGGTGTTTGTGCTGGTGAGACGTTAATTACAGGTGGAGGAGAGGGTGGTGGAGTAACCTTTTTCACCACCTTTGTTTGTGGTGTTTGTTCAGTTTGGAACTCCAATCTTCTCTTTCTTCTAATAGGGGGAAGGGTGCTTATTTTTCCTGTCCCCTCCTGTATGAAAATACGCTTTTGCGTATGGTCTACATCAGTTGATTGCTGCTCTTCCTCAAACCTATGCTTTCGCATTTGGGAGGTTAGCGATTGCTCTTCTGTATAAGAGCCTGAAACTGGGTCGGTTGCAGTTTGTTTTGGCACCGAAACCCTGTCTGCATCTTTTTTCGGCTCCGAGGTGACTTTTTTCTTTTTCGGGGCCGAAACCTCTCGGCGTCGATCTTCGTCGGTGCCGCTGTCTCGGCGTCGAGCCGTGTCTACACCGGTATCTCGGTGTCGATGCTTGTCTCCAGCACTCTCTCGGTCCTGAGAAGGCTGCGTGCCGGTGTCTCGACCGGAGTCGGACGGTCTCGGCACTGTTTGGGCCTTTTTCGGTGCCGGCGGTCGGTCACCGAATTTATGGGTCGAGCCATGGCCTGATGGCAGTGGCGTCCCCTGGGCCTTGTCAATCTTCTTCTGAATGGTTTTCGACGTTTTACTCACGGTTCGTGGATCGTCGAATTCCTCAGAGTCCGATTCGTGGATCGAAAAGGTTCCTTCCTCTTCTTGTTCCTCGAACTCTCGGTGGGCTGTCGGCGCGGACGCCATTTGAAGTCTTCTGGCTCGACGGTCTCGGAGTGTTTTTCGGGACCGGAACGCACGACAGGCCTCGCAGGTGTCTTCACTGTGCTCAGGTGACAGGCACAGGTTACAGACCAAGTGTTGGTCTGTATAGGGGTATTTGTTGTGGCATTTGGGACAGAAACGGAACGGGGTCCGTTCCATCGGCGTTCTTCTGCACGCGGTCGGGCCGACCAGGCCCCGACGGGGGATCGAAAAACTACCCCGAAGGGCACCGGAGCTCTTCGATCTTCGATGCGGTGTTGAATCTAACTACGCCGATCCCGAACGCAACAATACCGACGAAAATCTTCCGAAATTAGCTATCTTTCCGTTCCGAAACTCGGAGCGACAGGAACACGTCCGAACCCGATGGCGGAAAAAAAACAATCGAAGATGGAGTCGACGCCCATGTGCAATGGAGACAAAAGGAGGAGTCACTCGGTCCCGTGACTCGAAAGACTTCTTCGAAGAAAAACAACTTGTAACACTCCGACCCAACACCAGATGGCGAGCTATGCAAAACATGCGTATCTACAGCGACAGATGCCATCGAACCTGGTGCTCTCGTAAAGCACTCCAATACCTTCGGGTTGAGTCCGCGCTGCATAAGACTGAAAACAAATTGTGATGTAGGGGTCTTTACAGAGCTGAGTTTTACAACTTTTTCCTAATTTGGAGCAGCGTTGGGGTGGTCCGGTCCTCATGGATACAGGGATTTTGTTCCAGATCCTGGATGCATCAAAAGTAATGGTTTGTTGTCTTTTGTTTTCACACTTCTTAGTAAAATCATTTCTTGGCTCCAGGTGTGTCAAGATCCACCAGAGACGGTGAACTTATCTGCAAGATAACCAGCGGTGCTGGTTGCAATGTCTGTAAATTATGCAGCTGGCTTTAAAGAAGGGTCAAGGCGAGCCAATGGTGTTCCACTGAGGGGGTGATGTAATCCAATTTCTTAAGGCCCGGGATGGCACGTGATGTGGCATGTAGGATCCCCGTATGGGTGTCAGTGTGGACTGCGGGAGGCCACGGAGTATGGTGCTACCACCAGCTAGATGCCCGCATAGCACAGCTTGATCCGCAGTGCTGACGTAGCTTTGTGGAAGAAACAGTCTCACTTTCTTTAGAAGAGAGAGCTGGTACCAGGCCATCTTTGTGCTTTTTGGCAATGTGTTCCTTGAGGAAGAGATTGGTGTCCAGGCGAATGCAAGTGATTTGGCATTTGGTGAAAGTTGGGGTTCGAAGCTGTTCAAGGCTCTTGTCATTAGCCAGGTTTGTACTGTATTTTATGTTTTTTTCTTGGCAAATGACAGGGATTCTGTTGGTTGGGTCGAGCTGGAGGTAGGCCCCGGACATGCAGGCCTGGATGATGTGCCAGACGTGTTTTTAGGCGTTGGAGGGCTGACAGAGGGGGACTCTGAAGCAGAGCTGTGTATCATCACATATTGGTAAATATTTATGTTATCTGTGAATAGAGCACCAAGCGGTCCGTGTAAAGGTTGGAGGTGGCCGGAGACATGATGTAACGCTGGGGGACGCCACAGGTGATCGTTTGTGACCTGAAGGTGCTCATGTCAAGAAACTGGTGTTGGGTGAAAAGGTAGGAGGACCAGTGAAGGACATTGCTGGTGAATTCATTTGTGGCTTGAAGGTGTGTGTGAGGGTGGGAGGGGCGATTGTGCTGAAGGCACTTGACACAGGGCAGAAGGCAAAAACTAGTCTGTACCGATACCCAATTCCTATTGCCCACTCCCAGTACTCGTTGGGCACAGCCAGGAGCTGTGGACACTGGCACAGGGTGCAAGCCATTGCAATCTGTACTAATGCCCTGTGGCCAGTACTCTGCTCCCAGTGCCCTCTGGGCACCACCTGCAGCTGTGCACACCTGGCACAGGGCAGAAGGCACTGACCAATCTGTACAGATACCCTGTGGCCAGTACCCTGTGTACAGTACAGACTTGGAACTGGGCTCGCTGAGGGCCCCTCCTGCAGATCTAGCCTTTAAACTTTACAAACCTTGTGAGTTTGATTAAATGATCTATAATGTTGTTTACGTCTAGTGCAAGCCCAGGCCACCCGCAGAGCGCACGTAACCACGGACTCACTCTCTGAGCACTGTTGGCATTGTCGCCAGCGGGGGGAAGGGGTGAAAGTTTCACAATTCATGCTTCAAAATTATCACGTTTTTAAACAAAAACTTCTCAATCACAGATATAGTCTGAGGCCCTAAGGTGAACGGTTCTGCGTGTTAATGAAATGCACCTTTTGAGTTTTAAGAGACTTTCCATACGTTTATACTCTTGCTGCAAGGAGTCCTTTAAAGTGAAGCTGTCTCTAAAGTTTAGCGGGGGGGGGACCCTAGCCCCTCCTTATCACTTTAATCTCCAATACATCCCTCCCCTTTATTTATTACTGTCAGTGCTTTGAAAGTAGGACCGGCGCTTCCTAGGGACTCCAGATTGGGGGGTGCCGGAGCGTGAAGCAGGAGATCCCCCGAACCCCCACATCCTCGGCGCGCAGTCCCTGCCCCAGCCCAGCAGGCCTTCCTCTGCCGGGCTGTGCAGCGCCAGCGCCTCCCTCACGTCTCCAGCTCTGATCTGATGCTAGCTGCATGTTTCTCGCTGTTTGCTGATCTGGGGTGCTGTGAGTGTGACAGTCACACCCCTGGGTTTTATTACCGACTCCGGTGTGAGCCTCGCCAGTCCCTCCATGGAGACACGCACGGGGCGTGACACTCACTCCTGATGCGCTCGCCTGTCTCAACACATAATTTATACATTCATTCATCAAGCGCCCGTCTCTTCACACTCCTGTCTGAGCGGAGGCTGGGGGCGTGGGGGGGGGGGGGGGGTGACGCCACTCCCTGACACAGAACCCCCCCCCCCCCCCGCCTGGGAGACTGTGGGGCCCGGGCATCAGCCCACGCAGGCCCTGCCATAAGCTCAGTCCCATGAGGCGACCTTCACACAGGCTTCAGTCCCCAGGTCAATGCCTCCGAGGCGACCTTCACACATGCCTCAGTTCCCAGAGTGATGCTCTAATTCTAACGTCAGGTCCACAAGGCGACCTTCACACAGGCTTCAGTCCAGAGGTCGATGCTCTGATTCTAAGCTCGGGTCCAAGAGGCGACCGTCACACAGGCTTCAGTCCACAGAATGATGCTCTGATTCTAAGCTCAGTTCCATGAGGCGACCTTCACACAGGCTTCAGTCCTCAGGTCGCTGCTCTGATTCTAACCTCAGTTCCATGAGGTGACCTTCACACGGGCTTCAGCCCACATGTCAATGCTCCGATTCTAACCTCAGGTCCATGAGGTGACCTTCTAACCTCAGGTTCACGAGGCGACCTTCACACATGCCTCAGTCCTCAGGTCGCTGCTCTGATTCTAACCTTAGGTCCACGAGGTGACCTTCACACATGCCTCAGCCCCCAGGTCGCTGCTCTGATTCTAACCTCAGGTCCATGAGGTGACCTTCTAACCTCAGGTTCACGAGGCAACCTTCACACATGCCTCAGTCCTCAGGTCGCTGCTCTGATTCTAACGTCAGGTCCACGAGGTGACCTTCTAACCTCAGGTTCACGAGGTGACCTTCACACATGCCTCAGTCCTCAGGTCGCTGCTCTGATTCTAACCTCAGGTCCACGAGGTGACCTTCACACAGGCTTCAGTCCTCAGGTCAATGACCCCAAGGTGACCTTCACACAGGCTTCAGTCCACAGGTCAATGATCTGATTCTAAGCTCAGTCCCTAGAGGCGACCTTCACACATGCCTCAGTCCTCAGGTCGCTGCTCTGATTCTAACCTTAGGTCCACGAGGTGACCTTCACACATGCCTCAGTCCTCAGGTCACTGCTGTGATGCAAACCTCAGGTCCACAAAACGAATTTCACACGGGCTTCAGCCCCTCAGAATGATGCTCTGATTCTAAGCTCAGGTCCATGAGGTGACCTTCTAACCTCAGGTCCACAAAACGACCTTCACACAGGCATCAGTTCAGAGGTCGATCCTCTGATTCTAAGCTCAATTCCATGAGGCGACCTTCACACAGGCTTCAGTCCCCAGAGTGATGCCCTGATTCTAAGCTGAGACCCCGAGGCGACCTTCACACAGGCTTCAGTCCCTAGAATGATGCTCTGATTCTAAGCTCAGTTCCATGAGGCTTCAGTCCCCAGAGTGATGCTCTAATTCTAACCTCAGGTCCATGAGGCGACCTTCACGCAGTTTGCAGCTCACAGGTCGATGCTCTGATTCTAAGCTCACTTCCATGAGGCAACCTTCACAGAGACTTCAGTCCCCAGAGTGATGCACTGATTTCAAGCTCAGTTCCATGAGGCGACCTTCACACAGGCTTCAGTCCCCAGAGAGATGCCCTGATTCTAAGCGGAGACCCCGAGGCGACCTTCACACAGGCTTCAGTCCCCAGAGTGATGCCCTGATTCTAAGCTGAGACCTCGAGGCGACCTTCACACAGGCTTCAGTCCCCAGAGTGATGCTTTGATTCTAAGCTCAATTCCATGAGGCGACCTTCACACAGGCCTCAGTCCACAGGAGGACTTGCTTCTCTCCTGGTCAGACACAGCTTCCTCGTAGTCTCAGGTTCAGGGCTTCTTTTCAGATAAGAGGCTTCTCTATGAGGGACACCAGAGACAGCTGCAGTGCGGCTTAGGGTGACCACTTCCTTCCAGGTTATAACCAACATTGTCTCGAGTCCTGAACTTGTCACCTACAAATCATTGTTCTCAGATATGTTGGTCTAATTAGATCAGCTGAGACAAAACAAGTCTACAACACCCAGAGGGCACTCATAAACCCAGACTACAACACCCAGAATGCTCCCAGACTACAACACCCAGAATGCTCCCAGACTACAATACCCAGAATGCTCCCAGACTACAACACCCAGAATGCTCCCAGACTACAACACCCAGAATGCTCCCAGGCTACTCCGACTACAACGCCCAGAATGCTCCCAGACTACAATACCCAGAATGCTCCCAGACTACAACACCCAGAATGCATTGGGTTACCACAGGAAAGTGCTTGATTGAGAACATTGCCGGTAAGGACCTGGAGGGAGGTGGTCCGTAGTCTAGCTCCTAACAAACACCTCTTGGCGCAGGCATCCTCCCCAGTCCAGATGGAGTCCAGTAGCCGCTGGGTGAGGTCAGTGTTTGTCCGACCTGCAGTGGGGACTGTAGGAGGCCCGAGGCTCCCTGGAAGGGCGAGGAGAGGCTCTTATTGACCGACCAGACCCTCAGCCAGGGTTCGAGGGTCGCTGAGCAGCGACCACAGGGGTCCTGTTACTGGACAGATGCTGGTCAGGCAGGACCCGGATGTGCGTTCTGGGAGCTGACCCAGTGACCCATGGGGTACCCCCGGCTCCTCACCAGGGAACCCCCTGCCAGCAGGTCAGGCCCCATGAAAAACAAGACCACCTGATGGGAATCACTCACTGGACCGGGGTGCACTGGACACCCCCGAAGCACAGGACACTCACCAGCAAGAGCGCAGGGACCCCACGTACGGGGGGTGAGAGTCCTCACAAGCTTCCCAGGTCCACGCGTAAAGTGCAGCTGCCCCAGTCCAGATTTTTCCTTTGAATTCTGGGACTTGTAGTTTTTTTTTTATAAAACAGGACTACAAGTCCCAGGATTCAAAGGAAAAAATCCGGACCTGAGCAGCACATCACGCATGGACCTGGTAAGCCTGGGGTGGACAGAGCCCCCTTGCAGGGCGCAGGGGAAGAGTCCTGTACCCCGCACTGGTATCAGCAGCCTCCAAGCATCACATCGCCTCCTGCCTGGGTGGAGGGGTCTGGAGCTAAGAACGGTCTGCTGGTGAAGGGCACCGAACCCACTGAGTTACCCTGTGGACTCATAGACTCTCCAGTCCGGGGGAGGGGGGCACAGGGCAGGCAGGGAAGGCACAGGCCAGGGTGGCTGATGGCTCAGCTTTGTCGGCTATGCAAGCACCTCTCCCCCCCCCCCCCCCCCCCACCCACACACATGCACTACACCGAAGCCAGAGCAGTTGGCTTTGCCTGTGCTTGTTTGCTCTGCTGAAAACACGGGGTCGTGCCTAGAATACATCAGTGCTCCAGCGACCCCAGCGCTTGTAGTTGGATGTAGCTTGAGGAATGCGCCTCTTCCCTCAATCTTTGGAGCAGATGCGCTCCCGCAGACCCAGGCCAACATGTTTCCGGCCAGAGAGAGGCTGGAATGCGGGCTGCGCCGGGCGGCTGCCTGGCATGAGGCAGGGGGCAGGTATCTGATGGAGCCCTGCCCGGCATTCCTGGAGGGGCCAGGCGCCTCTCCCCTGGGGCCTCCCCTTGGGAGGGCAGGCTGACACCTCGGGAGCAGGGGCACGCTGGTCAGCCTTCCCTGTTCAGGCATGCCTGCATCACCCCCAAATAATGCCTGCGAGAAGGGGGGCCGAGGTCTAACCCAGCCCTGCCAGGTCCACCCGCGCTGTGCTGCTCCAGCCCAGGTTCCTTTTCAAATTCGGTGACTTGTAGAGTTTTTTTAGTCCATTATATAACAGGACTACAACTCCCAGAATTCAAAGGAAAAACATGGACTGGAGCAGCACATCGCACATGGACCAGGGAGACTCGACAACTATGCCAACCTAAGCAGTGCCTGGCAACGTGAACTGATATAACCCCCCTGGCTCCCACTAACACTAACAGCATGCCACCGCAGGTGGCTGGGTGTGGTTCCTGCAAGCTGCAGAGTAACTCCCTTCACTGCTTGACTCTCTTACTCTCACATAAGACAAAACAGCCAAGGGTCAGGTCCATCGCCCGGCACTGGAGTCCACAACAGGGAACAGCCACCAACAGAACAGGCGTGTCACTACCAGAGGGACCTGCCACGTGCCACCGGCCAAGGGAGGATCTTATTTACTGCACCACTGAGGACAGCTTGTTGTCCTCACACAATGTCAATCACATGTGGGGTGATGTGTCCATCTCAGCTTGTCCTGCCCAGTCCTTAATTTGTACATAAAAACGTGCCCAAAGCCCTCCTTAAACAGGCAGCTGCTGCAATTAAAAGTACGAACACAGAACACTGAGGCAGCGTAATCCTGAAGCCATCTCGGGCCTCTTCAATCCATATAAAGCCACTCCCTGCCCCTTCAGCTCACTCCTGCAGCTTTCTGATTTTCTCCCTTTGGAACGCTTTTTGGTTTTCCTCTTCCCCCGTCTTTCCCATGTGTGTCTTTTGCTCGCAGTAAACGCTTGAGACAGAAGAATAAGCCCCGGCCCTCAAAAATAAGTGCGCCGGAAACAACAAGCACAAATTAAGCTCTGGTTCTGACCATCCCTCCCTCCAGTCTGTGCCTGCCCAGGACCATAAACGTGACCAAAACCTCAGAGTGGGCACCACATAGTGACATCTGCTCTGCACCATCTTTCATTGGCTGCGGACACTCGACCAACCAACAGCAAGACAAGTCAGGCCCTGGCTGAGAAATGACAACCCTTCCCCCAGATGGACAGAGGCAGCCGGGTCACCAAACTGATATGACATTCTTGCCGACTGCCTATCTCATCACCTGAAGTTCCTATAATGTTCTATTTTCTTTTGTTGTCTTTCATTTCCTTACTTTGACTGGATATAACCAAAGATCCATTCTCTGTAAAGGCCTGAGCTCTGGTTGGACACTAGAGGCCCCGTGTGCTATCGCTGGATTTCACGTGCGATTTACAACAGTGTCTCAGACACTGTTTGCGATTCCCTATCGGTCGCAAGCTAGACTCATTAATATTCATGAGGTAGGTTGCAATTTGCAATACACTGGGAATGGCTGCAATCATTGGTATGGTGGCCTGTTGGGGTCAGCAGGCCACCATGTTTGTGACTGCTTTTAAATAAAGCAACTTTCAAAAAAAGAAAGCATTAAAAAAAAAGTTCCTTTTTATTTTATGAGTGGGCAGTGGTCCGTGGGACCACTGCTTGCCCTTAAAAAATGTTGGCACCCCCATTCGCAAACGGGAAGGGGTGCCCTTCAGAGTCGCTAAAATCTCAATGTTTTGCAACCGCATTCTGGTCACAAAACATTCGTACATGGGCCTGCGATTCACTAGTAGGAAGGGACGCCCTTAACACACCCCTTCCTAATACCAACTCTCCAACACTATTTTGCGATCCAGTAATAGGCTATGGAATGGCAAAATAGGTTTAGTACCTGTGAAAAGGCTGTTTAACATTCAAAAAGAGCCCAATTTGCCATTTGCACCCGCTAAACCCCTTTGTACCTGTGGCCCGGAGCACTTATGCCATACTCACCTCAGCGCCAGGCCTATTACTACCTCCTGGAGTGAGCCAGGACCGCTCGATTTGTTGCGGTAGATGAAGCGTACAAAGGGAATCATTTGTAATCCAGTGAGAGTGGATTGACCCTGAGGATTTAAGGTCCCCCCATGGAGAAGAGTGGTTCCACCTTTGGATGCTCCCAGTAAGCATCAACAGCTATCGGTCCCGAGAGCACTGGCACACAAGATGAAATAAGGAAATAAAACCGAAATAGCAGTTTAGTTCTGGGTCCACACCCTTTTATGAGAAACGAGCAACAGTTGTGTCAGTCCACATGGTGAGCAACATCTGCAGCACAAAGTCACACACATGAGTTGTTGTGCTATAAAAGGGTTGAAAGTTGAATTACTGTGGGAAGGGGCCCATTATACACGAATAATTCACTCACATTTGGAGTGTTCATTAGTACTTTGGAGGACAATTTACTGGCACATTGTGCAATTAAAGCATAATATTATCCAGTGAGCTTGGCCACAATTAAACTGGATCACAAGATCAATTAACAAAAACTGGGATCTTCTAAAGAAATAGTTGAACAATAACAGCAAATCTTAGAGGACAGTGTGCCAGGAACCTGGTCGATGCGGGCTTGGTGCTAGGACCACTCTGCAAGCGGCTGGATGCCCCCCTTACAGATGTAGTGAAATGACCGCCAGCTGGGGCACTTTGCAATTTGACAGACCAGTAACATTGGTGCAAAAATCTGGGATTTCAACACAAGTTCACAGGGAGTCTTGGGGCAGGTTATGACTGTGAACAGTTCGGACACTTAGGTCTTCACTGCAAGTGGCCTGGATAACGTGACCCGTGTGCAACCCCCGCCTGCGCCTGAACCTGAGTGAGGGCAGTCCTGGCCCGGATAAAGTTTTGGCAGATCAAACTCGCAGGACAGTAGAAAAGAGTTCATCGGAATATTTATGAGCCCCTTGCGCTGCAGTTGCATCACTTTTTGTGACGCAACAGTGGCCAAACCTTGAAATCATATCTATGAGGCCACATAACGCCACTTTGCGTGGACTTTGCGTGGCTTTGAATGGCTTCATAGATAAGGATTAAGGCAAGGCAGTGCACATCATTGCATCGCCTAACACTGCATCAGGGGGGTGTTCCATGGGTGTTGAGGTGGGTTTACACACGCATAACCCATGGATTTTAATGATGCCCCAGATTTACAGGAACTTGTAAACCTGGGGATGCGCCAAAACTTTACGCCTCCTGGTGGCCACAAGGAGAAACATATTTATTTCTCCTTGTTTTATCCTCTTTCTATGTGTCCTGCATTCTGCAGCACACAGAGAGGAAATCGCCTCCATGGATTGTTTTTATGCAGGAAGGTGTCCCTTCCCACACAAAAACAATCCTGCGTGTAGCGCAGGCACGCTTGCGCCACGGTGGAAAGGTGCTTGTGTTGGAGCTAGACTGCCAATGCGGCGCCAGCACAGGGGGCAAGGACAGGATTGCAGGGGCACAGTTGAATTCCTGCTCTTTCCTTGTGACACAGGGCAGCTCGGCACGGTGTCTTTCCGCGCTCCCTGCACCAAAAGCCCAGACATAGGGGCCTCTGTATTTACTAGGACCTGCGTAGTTTGGTGCAGTGAGCACCTGGTATAAAACTGTCCAGCGTCGGCCGGGTGTAGGAATGGCCAGTGATGGTGTAAACATGCCTAGTGATGCTGTAAACGTACCAGATGATGCTGTGTGTCCAATGATGGCGTAAGTGTGCCACATGTGCAACGTTATGTGAAAACATGCCCGGTGACCAGTGACGAAGCAAACATGCTTGGTGATGGTGGGAGCACGTTTGGTGATGGTGTAAGCATGCCTGTGGTCGTGTAAATGTGGATAGTGATGGTGTAAGCATGTTGATGATGGTGTGAGCGTGCTGGTAATGGTGGAAGCATGTTTGGTGTTGGTATAAGCATGCCCGATGGAGGTGTAAGCATGCCTTGTGATGGTGTAAGTGTGCTAGTGATGGACTAGGCTGCCTTGTGATGGTGTAAGTGTGCTGCTGATGGTGTAAGCATGCCTTGTGATGGTGTAAGTGTGCTAGTGATGGACTAGGCTGCCTTGTGATGGTGTGCCTTGTGATGGTGTAAGTGTGCTAGTGATGGACTAGGCTGCCTTGTGATGGTGTAAGTGTGCTGCTGATGGTGTAAGCATGGATTGTGATGGTGTAAGCGTGCTGCTGATGGTGTAAGCTTGGATTGTGATGGTGTAAGCGTGCTGCTGATGGGGTAGGGGTGTCTGGTGTTTGTGTATGTAAGCCTAGTGATTTTATCAGCGTGCTTGTTGATGGTGTAAACGTGTCTGGTGATGGTGCATGCAGGAACATTGATGGTGTATGTGTGTTCCGTGATCGTGTTAGCGTAGCTAGTAATTATGTAAGCACGTCTGGTGATGGTGTAAAATTGTCTAGTAATGGTGTAATGATGCCTGGTGATAGAGTACGCCTGCTCCTCCCTCTGGCACGTGTGCCAGTGTACGCCTGCTCCTCCGTGCAGCCCCTGTGCCAGTGTACGCCTCCTCCTCCCTCAGGCACGTGTGCCAGTGTACGCCTCCTCCTCCCTCAGGCACGTGTGCCAGTGTACGCCTCCTCCTCCCTCTGGCACGTGTGCCAGTGTACGCCTCCTCCTCCCTCTGGCACGTGTGCCAGTGTACGCCTGCTCCTCCCTCTGGCACGTGTGCCAGTGTACGCCTGCTCCTCCCTCAGGCACGTGTGCCAGTGTACGCCTGTTTCTCCCTCTGGCACGTGTGCCAGTGTACGCCTGCTCCTCCCTCAGGCACGTGTGCCAGTGTACGCCTGCTTCTCCCTCTGGCACGTGTGCCAGTGTACGCCTCCTCCTCCCTCAGGCACGTGTGCCAGTGTACGCCTCCTCCTCCCTCTGGCACGTGTGCCAGTGTACGCCTCCTCCTCCCTCTGGCACGTGTGCCAGTGTACGCCTGCTCCTCCCTCTGGCACGTGTGCCAGTGTACGCCTGCTCCTCCCTCAGGCACGTGTGCCAGTGTACGCCTGCTCCTCCCTCAGGCACGTGTGCCAGTGTACGCCTGCTTCTCCCTCTGGCACGTGTGCCAGTGTACGCCTGCTCCTCCCTCTGGCACGTGTGCCAGTATACGCCTGCTCCTCCCTCGGGCACGTGTGCCAGTATACGCCTGCTCCTCCCTCGGGCACGTGTGCCAGTATACGCCTGCTTCTCCCTCGGGCACGTGTGCCAGTATACGCCTGCTCCTCCCTCAGGCACGTGTGCCAGTATACGCCTGCTCCTCCCTCAGGCACGTGTGCCAGTATACGCCTCCTCCTCCCTCTGGCACGTGTGCCAGTGTACGCCTGCTCCTCCGTGCAGCCCCTGTGCTAGTGTACGCCTGCTCCTCCCTCTGGCACGTGTGCCAGGGTACGCCTCCTCCTCCCTCAGGCACGTGTGCCAGTGTACGCCTGCTCCTCCCTCTGGCACGTGTGCCAGTGTACGCCTGCTCCTCCCTCTGGCACGTGTGCCAGTGTACGCCTGCTCCTCCGTGCAGCCCCTGTGCCAGTGTACGCCTCCTCCTCCCTCAGGCACGTGTGCCAGTGTACGCCTGCTCCTCCCTCTGGCACGTGTGCCAGTGTACGCCTCCTCCTCCCTCTGGCACGTGTGCCAATGTATGCCTGCTCCTCCGTGCAGCCCCTGTGCTAGTGTACGCCTGCTCCTCCCTCAGGCACGTGTGCCAGTGTACGCCTCCTCCTCCCTCAGGCACGTGTGCCAGTGTACGCCTGCTCCTCCCTCTGGCACGTGTGCCAGTGTACGCCTGCTCCTCCCTCTGGCACGTGTGCCAGTGTACGCCTGCTCCTCCGTGCAGCCCCTGTGCCAGTGTACGCCTGCTCCTCCCTCAGGCACGTGTGCCAGTATACGCCTCCTCCTCCCTCAGGCACGTGTGCCAGTGTACGCCTGCTCCTCCGTGCAGCCCCAGTGCCAGCATACGCCCGCTCCTCTGTAATTCACGTGTGCCAGTATAACCCTGTTCCACTGTCCTGGAATAGGCTGTGCATCGGTGGATGGTCTCTGCGCCCTTACATGGTGGAGGGTGGATGGGGTTTGTGCCCTCGGAGGATGTACGGTGGATGGGGTCTACTCCCAGAGACGGTACAGGGTGGATGGACTCTGAACACTGACGGTACAGGGTGGATTGACTCTGCATCCTCAGACGATGATAGATGGATGGGGTCTGCCCTCTGAGAGGGTGCGGGGTGGACGGGCTGTGCGCCCTCAAAGGATGTCAGGTGGATGGATTCTGCGCCCTCAGAGGATGTCAGGTGGATGGGGTCTGCGTCCTCAGGTGATATGAGGTGGATGGGCTCTGCGGCCCGTGTAAGGTCTGCGCCCTGTGACGACGCAGAGTGGGAGGTTTCCTCGCCCCGAGAAATGGTTTTTGCGCCCTGAAACTTTGGAGGCTGGATTACCTCTGCGCTCTGAAACGGTGCAGGGTGGACTTGTTCTGCGCCCTGAAGCGGTGCATGGTGGATTGTCTCTTCGCTCTGATACGGCGCAGGGTGGATTGTTCCAGCCCCCTGGAGCGGTGCATGGTGGATTGTCCAGGGATGACAATCTCTGCGCCTTGAAGCGCTGTGGGCCTAGGCAGGGTGGATTGTCGAGGGTGGGTTGTCTCTGCGCCCTGAGTAGGTGCAGGGTGGATTGCCTCTGCGCTCTGAGACGGTGCAGGGTGGACTTGTTCTGCGCCCTGAAGCGGTGCATGGTGAATTGTCCAGGGAGGACAATCTCTGCGCCTTGAGGCGCTGTGGGCCTCGACAGGGTGGATTGTCTCTGCGCCCTGAGACGGTGCAAGGCGGATTGTCTTTGCACTCTGAGGTGGTGCAGGGCGGACTGTCTCCGCGCTCTAAGACAGTGCAGGGTGCGATGTCTCTGCGCGTTGAGACGGTGCAGGGTGGATTGCTTCTGCGCCCTGAGACGGTGCAGGGTGGGCTGTCTTTTCACCCTGAGGTGGTGCAGGGTGTATTGGGTGGGTTTTATCTGTACCCTGTGACGGTGCAGGGTGGATTGTCTCTACGCTCAGAGATGGTGCAGGGTGGATTGTCTCTACGCTCACAGATGGTGCAGGGTGGACTGTCGCTGCGCCCTGCGACGGTGCAGGGTGTGATGTCTCTGCGCCCTGCGACGGTGCAGGGTGGATTGCCTCTGCGCCCTGCGACGGTGCAGGGTGGATTGCCTCTGCGCCAGAGACGGTGCAGGGTGGATTGCCTCTGCGCCCAGAGACGGTGCAGGGTGGATTGCCTCTGCGCCCAGAGACGGTGCAGGGTGGATTGCCTCTGCGCCCAGAGACGGTGCAGGGTGGATTGCCTCTGCGCCAGAGACGGTGCAGGGTGGATCGCCTCTGCGCCCTGAGACGGTGCAGGGTGTGATGTCCCTGCTTCCTGGGGCGGTGCCAGAGTGGATTGTGCAGGGTGGGTTTTCTCTGTGCCCTGTGACGGTGCAGGGTGTGATGTCTCTGCGCCCAGAGATGGTGCAGGGTGGGTTGTTTCTGCCCCGTGAGGAGCTGTGGGCCGGGACAGGGTGAACTGTCCAGGGTAGATTGTCTAAGGTGGATTGACCAGGGTGGATAACCTCTGCACCTTGAGGCGATAAGTGCCGGGGAAGGGTCGATTACCTATGCTCCCTGAGGCGCTGTGGACTGGGGCAGGGTGGATTGTCCAGGGTGGATTGTCCAGGATGGATGACCTCTGCGCCCTGAGGCGCTGTGGGCCGGGATAGGGTGGACCGTCCAGGGTGGATTGTCCAGGGTGGATTGTCCAGGATGGATGACCTCTGCGCCCTGAGGCTCTGTGGGCCGGGTAGGGTGGACCGTCAAGGGTGGATTGTCCATGGTGGATAACCTCTGCGCCCTGAGGCGCTGTGGGCCGGGTGGCCTGTCCAGGGTGGATTATCCAGGGTGGATAACCTCGGCGCCCTGAGGCGCTGTAGGGCGGGTAGCTGGACGTCCTGTGCTACTTGAAGCCTGCTCCTCGCTGGGCCCCCTCCCCGGCCCCTCCGCACACACCGCTCGTTATTCACAGCCCTCTGCAGTTTTTTCGCCTCCCTGGGCTATAAATCTGGCTTTATGCAGATGTTTGCTTTGGCCCTCTCCGGGCTCCAAACACGGGCCTCAGATTTATTGGCTGGAATGTAAACATCTTAAAAACTGCCGGAGTCCTGGCCCGTCCCGGCTGCCTCCCTGCAATGTCTGAGTCTCACCGAGACAGCCAAGGTCTCACTCACCTCAGCCTGAGACACCCTCCCCTCAGCTTGAGACCCTCACCTCAGCCTCAGACCCTCAGCACGTTCCCAGACCCTTACCTCAACCTCAGACCCTCATCTCAGCCTGAGACACCCTCCCCTCAGCTTGAGACCCTCACCTCAGCCTCAGACCCTCAGCGCATTCCCAGACCCTTACCTCAACCCCAGACCCTCATCTCAGCCTGAGACACCCTCACCTCAGCCTCAGATCCTCACCTCAGACCCTCATCTCAGCCTGAGACACCCTCACCTCAGCCTCAGATCCTCACCCCAGCCTCTCACCTCAGTCTGAGACACCTTCACCTCAGCCTCAGACCTCAGCGCATTCCCAGACCCTCACCTCAGTCTGAGACACCGTCACCACAGCCTCTCACCTCAGTCTGAGACACCTTCACCTCAGCCCCTCACCACAGCCCCTCAGCACATTCAAAGTCCCTCACCTCAGTCTTAGACCCTCACCTCAGTCTGAGACACCCTCACCTCAGCCTCAGACCCTCGCTTCAGACCCTCAGCACATTCCCAGATCCTCACCTCAGTCTTAGACCCTCACCTCAGTCTGAGACACCCTCACCTCAGCCTCAGACCCTCGCTTCAGACCCTCAGCGCATTCCCAGACATTCACCTCTGCCTCAGACCCTCACCTCAGTCTTAGACCCTCACCTCAGCCTCAGACCTCACCTTAGTCTAAGACTCTAAGCGCATTAGATCCTCACCTCAGTCTTAGACCCTCAACTCAGTCTGAACCCTCACCTCAGCCTGAGACCCTCAGCTCACTGCCAGACCCTCACCTCAGCCTTAGACCCTTACCTCAGCCTTAGACCCTCACCTCAGCCTCAGACCCTCACCTCAGCCCCTCAGCACATTCTAAGACTCTCACCGTAGGTCTCAGACCCTCACCTTAGCCTCAGACCCTCAGTATATTCTCGGATACTCACCTCAACCTGAGACACCCTCATTTTACTGTCAGACCTTCGCCTCAGACTCCCACCTCAGTCTCAGACCCTCAGAACGTTCTCAAACCGTCACCTCAGACTCTCAGGCCCTCACTTCAGTTTCAGACCCACAAGGTTTTCTCAGACCTTCACCTTAGTGTCAGACCGTCACGTTAGTCTCAGACCCTCAGCTCATTCTCAGACCCTTGCCTTACCCTCAGTGCATGCTCAGACCCTCAGCTCATTCTGAGACCTTCACCTTACTCTCAGACCCTCACCTCAGCCTCAGACCCTCAACACATTCTCAGACCCACACCTCAGCCTCAGACCCTCACCTCAATCACAGACCCTCAGCACATTCTCAGACCCTCACCTCAGCCCCTCAACTCAGTCAGAGACCCTCAGCTCAGCCTCTCACCTCAGCCTGAGATCCTCTCCTCAGCCCAAGGCCCTCATCTCAGGCTAAGACCCTCACCTCAGCCCCTCACCTCAGTCTGAAACCCTCACCTCAGCCCCACCTCAGTCTCAGACCTGAGCACATGCTCAGACCCTCACCTTAGTTTGAGACCCTCAGCGCATGCTGAGACCCTCATCACAGCCTGAGACAGTCAACGCATTCTTAGACACTCTGCCTCAGACCCTCAGCGCATGCTCAGACCG